>NC_087520.1:12901563-13207229 GCF_963921805.1 Phalacrocorax carbo
AAGAGATCTGAGCTCAAACTGAGACAGCAGCCACACGGTAGAAAAGCAGCCAATTGCTGAGCAATTGAGAAGGATTTTTTCTGATGACCAGAAGAGGTGATGAGAAAGCTCCAGCAAGGATGTTAATACTGTGAATCAACTTGTTGGACAAGGCTGTCGAAACACTGCAGAGTCAGGGGCAGGATTCAGGCTGGCTGTCAGTAGGATTGAGCACAGGATGCTGGCATGGCTCAGATGCAATGCAACCTAAGTCAACAATATCTTAACACTTCAGCTTACTGCTTTGAGAAATGGGCTGGAGCCAGCCACTCAATTACAAAGCCCTGCAAGTTGTCCAATTCAACACCAGATGAATAAAGAAAACAAAAAACCACTTCAGGACATGGACTTTTCAGCTTCACTTGATCAATACTGCAAAGAAACATTTCTGTGATCACAGGTGCCTCATTATCAATGGCACCAGCACCAGGGACTGCCTGAGCTTTCACACACTGCAGCAGTAGTTAGCAAGTATGGGGAATCCCAGGAACATCTCTGGAAAAGGCCACTATGATGGTGCAGTGGGGTACCTTCTTACACAGTAGACCATCTTGCTGAGTCAGCAAGACCATCACATGTGGATATTATCTTCAGGGGAATGTACCTACACACCTCAAAGCGCAGTGTTCAAGATGTCCCTTGCTGAACTGGGGCCTCTGGGTAGGGAGGTGCATCTTAACTTCTGGCCAGCCACACAGATGGGGCCAGATGCTTTTTTGTAGTGCATCAGTCACTTACCAGCAACAGAACAAGGCAGCAAGACTACTTCACAGCCACACATGGCTATTATTCCTGATATGTCCCCCTGGCTTGTTCCAGACGATGCAGCAAAGCATGAGGAATCACTGTCAGACAATCAGCTAGTACCATGGTGTGCTTGGATGAAGAGTGAGTGAGCAAACAGTGGATTAAATAGACAAGAAGGGGTGGATAGTTAGATGAATGGGTAGAGGCAGTATGGGAATGGATGGATGGAGGAGGATGGGTGCAGACAGAGTATGAGAATGGAGAGTTGTGGAGACAAGGTGCACAATGGTGGTTAGAGTGCCTAAGAATAAATTAGGAAGGATGAGATTGATCTTATCATGGGTAGACAGGGCTGATCCTCTCATCCCATTGTTTCAACCCAGCCATCCACTGCTGAGCTGACTCACCCAAGATGATCACAGACCATCTCCTGAAGTGTCCAGGGTGGTTCTACCCACCTCCAGAAGACTCTGGGCTGTAGCCTGGAATTCCTTGGCTGTTGCCAAGTCCCAGAGTTAGGAGGCTGGGCAGGTGAGTATGGAGCTGGGTGCTGAGTGGGAAAAGCAGGTGCCATGTGAAAGCCCCAGGAGGAGAAGCAATTTCCTGGGGGCCAGAGGCTGTGAAGGGTGGCTATCTAGGGTGCTGTCCCCAGTAATCCCTCTGTGAGGTGTTAAACCACTTGAGGTTCTGGGCTGGAGGCCCAGGCATCAAACATCTCAGCTGCCAAGTGGTGAGTGGAGTACATCACCTGTGAGCTCCCCAGCATGAGCATCACACCCCAGAAGGCCCTGCTTTTACTCAGGCTCTTTTGACCTCTCCCAGATAGTCATCCTCAGGGGAAGAATCCAAACAACATTTATGCTTCAGCATTAAGAAAGGGTCGTTGCTCTGACTGGACCAAGGAATCTGGTAGGGAATGTGTTCTTGGCTGCAGAAAAAAGATCACCCTGCTGCAGGGGTGATACTTTAGATATCAGTGACCCCTGGACCACACAAAGCTGCTGTGAGCAGACCGATGTCACTCTTCAGGTGATGCCAGTGGCTGCTTATATCTCAGAGCTCTTCAGCTCTCCCAGTGCTACTGACGCAGCAGTATTTCTAACACCAAACCATAAGCTTGGAGTAAGGAGAATATCACAAGGTTTGTAAGATTAATAGCGATGGATATGTGGAGTTAGGAGCTGCCAGTGATCCCATTTCAGGCTTTGTTCAGTGGCCATGAGAGCTGCTGGCCTGCTTTTTGAACAAACACTAAAGCTTGTCACATTATAATCTGACTCCAGAAGCTGGTCTTTGCTAAAGCACCAAAATGCAACCACAAGTTCTGGTGATGCACAGGTGTTGATTTGTCACTGTCCTTCCATGGCCAGTAGTTCCGAACAAGGAGGGCTAACTTTGACAGTTGAAAAGGAGACATCCAAAAGCTTTGTCTCCAAGGGGCAGAGATGGAGCAGAGCAGTCTTTGTTATAAGACCTTCTGGAGCTCAAACAGCACCAGCAGAGCAAGGTAGAGAGTTGCAACAACCTGGTTTACACTACAAGGCTTGCAATGTTTGTTGGTGACTGCTGGCTTTTAAACACCAACTCCAGGTGATTCTCTGAAAATGGAGTGTCCCATTTTAAAGACAGTAAGTTTTCTAGACAGTTTGGAAACAGGGTCTGTGGTAGAAAATCAACTGTACTAAGGCAAAACTCCAGTGTGGCCAGGTGCAAATCTCATGTTTTAAAGCCAGTCTCATTACTTTTAAGCCTGAACTCAGTATATAAGATGGTTACTGCTGGAATGGTGAACTAGCCCATTCAAGAGACACTGCTGTAGAGAACTGCCCCTTTACGGAGACACATCAACCAACCTTTCCTAATCAAAGGAGTTTCCCACTCCATGCCAATGCACAGTAAAACACTGAAACACAAACACACAATATTAAAAAATGAAACAAATTAAAAAGTGATATGCCTTAGCATGACAGCACTTTAAAGAAAAGGGATGAGAGATCAAGTCACACAATCCCAGGTACACTGCAGTTCATGGAGGTTTCTTTACACAAGAAGAATTTCATGTGACGCGTACCAGCTGCTAATGGGTTACTAAGTAGTGAAGGACACTGCACAACCACTTAGGAATCCAGACAAACAAAAATATTTTTTTTTAACACAGAAAAAAACAAGTCAAATGCCAGTGCTTTAAAGCAAAACACTAGAATGACTGCACTTACCACCTGGTAAAGGGTTAAAGAGTAGAAAGAGAGGTTCCAGGAGCAGAAGGAAGAAAAACAGAAAAGGGAGGAGAAGGAGAAGAATAAATTAATTTTACACATGCAGAAAAATTAATAGAAGGTTTTTCAAAGAAAAGCTCAGGCATTTCTACACCTCACCAAAAGAAAACTATTGTTTCTTTGCCTAGATAGCATAAGATTGTTTCTTCCTACGAGGCATTTTAGCCAGCTTGTCAATGAAAAACAGAAATGGTAACACTTTGGAGGTTTAGGGGTTTTTTTTTGCCTTTTCAATAATTTCTGTCTTCCCAGAGGCATATTTTGGATATTTTTTTAATTTAAAAAAAATTAGACAAAGCAGACTGAAGTTGCATAGTTTGCCTTCTGCCACAATGCTGCTTTTGCTGTTGCAGGAAATGCTTTAATGAAAATAGTTTCTTGGCTCCAAACATTTGGCTGAAAGAAGAATGCTGTATGAGCTGCCCAGAAGCCATCCCCACTGCTGTCCCACTGCCTGCAGAAACACTTTGCCTAGACATGTTACTGGAATCCATGTGGGTGGCCAATGTAACATTGGTCAGGCTGCCTGTGCCCCAAAGGATGAGGCTGTAGCAGCTGTAACCATCTTGGTGCAGGCCACAGTGCTCATCTGGGAAGGATGTTCTTGCTGAGACCCGTAATCCCCTGGTCTCAGGGAATTCCTGAGTTCAGTGTCAACTGCTGTATTCAAACCTTGCCACTGTCATGAAGGCAGTATCTGTGCTGTAATGATGGGGAGGGTCTCTCAGGTGGACTGTCAGGATGGCACGGTGAAGCTGATGGCCTTTGCACCTTTGCCATCATAGGTGAAGAGCACTCATACAGTGTCCTCTTCCTACCCCCCAGAAAATGCCTCCTCTCAAAGGCGATTAGACACCAGTATGCAAAAAAAGAGCTACATTATGGCCTACTATCCCCTCATTAACAGGCTAATGAAGAGAAAATCAGGGCAAGTCTCTGCAGATGAACAACAAATTGTTACCAGCTGGAGGCAGAAGAGGACTCTGATGATACAGCTTGAAAATCATGGGACTGTGGGGCAGAAAAAGGGTGTGTAGGTTTCATATGCACAGGCCGCTATAATAAATCATTCCCCCATGCCCCCTCCATCTTCACACAACCTCTGGGGAGGCTGTGATTCCAGGTCTGAGCTCTCAGAGGGGCTATGAAAGAAGGTACTTCAGTGACCTGAGACTTGAGGAACTCCTCCACCCCTGTAAAGGGGGTACAGCCACCTGAGGCTTACAGCCATGCTCTATGCCTGCACCAAAGGCTGGAGAGCAGGGAGGAGATCAGAGTCAACAGTGCCTACAGCCTTCTACAGCACTGAGCAGGGCGCAGAGTCCATGCATACTCCCAGATGTACCCTATGGCAGGGGTCTCCGAGGGTACGCAATGTCACGGTGCTGTCCCCTATGCCTGGTCCCATCTCCTCAATGCAGTTATTTTTTGTCCCACTCTGCTTTCCTTTCTATACTCTGGTTGACCTTTTAGGAACAAATGTTCCTACGTTGCCTGAAAAAGCCTCTAAGAGTTGGTGAGATCTTCTTAACATATTCTGCTATTTCCCAACCACACCCTTGGGCACTGAGCTCTGCTCACCCTGATCTTTGTCCAGAGGCCTCTCTGATATGAAACTCTCCAGTGGCTGTCCCTTACATCTTGAGGAAAAGGAACAGCTGGGACTTACATCATATTTTGGGAAGGAAAGATCAAACCTAGACCTGTATGAAGCCACTGACTCCCTTGCAGCAGTTTCTGGGATGAGGGGAGCCTCAGATATCTGCACCATTGGTGCTGCTGTTTGCCAGCTCCGCAGAGACTGGTGGTGAAGACCTCTCCACGAGAGCTCCTGGGATAGGGCTGATGCATGCAACAGGTCCTGGGAAGAAAGCTGCATTGCCTGTGCCTGTATAAGATAACTGTTGTCAGCAGGAGATATGCCTTTGGCTTGAGTGTGGGGTGACACTAAGAGGACTGTCCCCAAGTATGGGCCTGGCACCCGAAATTCCCCCTGGAGGTGGTCAGAGTACTTTCTGCCAATTTATCTCTATTTTCTAGCACCACATCCTGCATAAAGGGACAGACCGCTATACTGGGAAGGAAAAAAGAAAGGATGACCCTCTGAGCACTACTTACATGGCCGTGAAGGTCTGTGTTTAGCAGCATTAGAGCACAGGTGAGCGTATGAATCCCATCTGAAACAGACAACAGTAAGATGGCTATGATTACTCCCCTTCCCATGCAGTTTCAATGTTTGCTGTCTTGGCAGCCCACCCATTGCAAAACCAAGGCTAGTTGGTTTGTCAATGGCTTTCTGAAGACCAGACTTCCACTGAGTCTTCCTCCATAGCCATTTTTTGCCAATGCCAATGCAGAATGGGACAGAGATACTGGCAAACAGAGCTCGTTTCCCCCGAGTTGGTTGCAGTCTCCTCAGGGATTTACCCTTAGGTCTGCCTGAGGTAGCCATTATTCCCAGGCAGCCTATAAACTCTTGAGTTGCTCAACAAACATTATTACTGCAAATGAGCGCAACATATTTGGCTCTCTAACTTAACTCACATGAAGTTTTCCTTCCATTTGAGACAGTGCATCACCCTCTTCTGTACCAGGCAGCCTGGTGGCTTGCTTTTATTTAAAAACCCTGCTGTGTCCTGAAGCTGTTCAAGGTCAAGAGACTAGTCTCCACGTACCACCTCACAATAGT
Organism: Phalacrocorax carbo; assembly: GCF_963921805.1. Lineage (NCBI taxonomy): Eukaryota > Metazoa > Chordata > Aves > Suliformes > Phalacrocoracidae > Phalacrocorax > Phalacrocorax carbo. The sequence continues at coordinate 12,907,315 of NC_087520.1, forward strand.
GAGATGCAAATGCACTCTGGCACATGAACTGGTCCTTGCAAGGCCCTCACAAAGGGCTAGAGAGCACCAGGGAGGAGGCAGGGACAGAAATACTACAGCCTTGGTCTTTGGCCCTGCTCTTGGCATGACTTGGTGTGCTCACACAGATGGACTGCTCCACAGACCAAGCCAGACATGACATGATGCTCCTGGCTGCTCTGCGAATTGGTGACTTAGTGTCAGGCTGTAACTTACCCCCAGGCCTGAATGGGGAAGTGACAGTGGTCTCTTCTTGTGGAAGTAGATGTGCAGCCACAGAGAACCAGCTGTGGCCCATCCCCATCCCGGTCAGCCACAAAACAAAGGCACAATTTGTGTGGAATAGGGACAAGCCCTGAGCATTCCATGCTCAAGGCCAAGCTCTGAACACTGCCAGCTAAAGGCAACCAAACACATGAGCCCAGGATGAAGGCAACTGAGCACGAGCTTCTCCCTTTCCTGGAAGAACCATAGTCTCTGAGGAAGGAAGGGTTTCTCATGGGAGCACCACATATTTCTCTATGAGGGCTGACAATCCTGGGGACATGGTGTGACGGACATCCCCCTTCAAGAGAATCAATTCCTAAGAAAGATGCTTCCTTCAGTTTCACAGGAAGTAGCTTTGGGCTTAGGACAACACGCCTCCCCAGTGCGTATTTTGGGGTCTCTGTGGGAGATTCTGGGCTAACATCTTTGCCTGGCTTTATTGTATCACTTTGGTGAGGTAAATAATGTCCCACATGGCCCCAAGGTGGAGCTGGTGTCCCAAAACCTGCTATTTTCTTACTGTTGCTCAGCTCAGTTGCATTCACTTTTTTTCTTCGTTCACACAGTGCCACAACACAACTATATAGTTCTTCCATGTCATCTGTACAGGAAAGCACTAATAAAGTGTCCATGACACCACTCTCTGGGGAAAAATCTCAGTGGTCAGTAGGTCAGAGCTTCTGCCACTCTCATCTGCAGCATCCCATCATATAGGCTGAAATGACCCTTGGTGCTGCAACAGCCATGCCTCCATCAATGGAGGAGTTATTGAATCAGCATGCTTTAATGCCCTGAAATGTCTTAGAGGGCTTTAAGACCTTCTCAGACACTTGATTACCTCCAGACAAAACTGCCTTGACTCTATCATGCCTCTATGCCAATAGACTGTCACAGCCAGAGGTGTTTCTTTAGAAATCTAGATACTACACAGTGGCTCAGATTTCATCTTGGTGGAACATCCTTTGCAAATTTAGGCTGGATGCAACAAGAAGGAACTGCTTCCTGAAGAAAGAGCTTGCAATAACTTTCTCAAATTACCACAGACCTAGTGCACATTTTTGCAGTATCTGCAAAAGATTTGACCTGAAGGAGCCACTTTGCTTCCCTCCATTGCATCAACTTCAAGTAGTACTTGGATTACAATTGTATTTTTCAAGCCCCATTCAATTCCAGTCCTGAGTGCAGCTCTGTCCTGCTTGGGACTCATCCAGTTTACATTTGGTCTGCAGTAAGTGCTCCTGCCCAGCCTTGTGAAATGTGCTGCCATCACCACAGGCAATGCTGTGGCCCTAAACATTAATGACTAGGTCGTGACAGCATCAGCAATAATGTGTTTCAGATCCAGTTTTACTTACTCTTAATAGTTTTGTACTGTTCAGGAGTGTATTATTTTAAAAACAGGTTCTACCAGCAGCAGTGACATCTCCATTGAGGGCCACAAAGTTATGGAGCAGTTTAACTTTCTGGCTTCATTCATGTTTGCATTAGCAAGTACCTTCTCACAGACTTCAGAACTGGGGTCTAATTCCTCTTCTGAACAGTTGCCGTAGCGTGGCTCCATCAGCAGCTTTGTAACCCATGTTGCCATGGGTTTTGTTTGACTAGTCACTGCCCTCAAAACACCCTCATGCTGAAGGGTGTGGGACAGAGTCGGATCCACTGCACTGACCCTCTGTGCTCCAGCTCAGCCTCTGCTCAAGTTGGTGTGTGTATGTCCTCACAGAGGTTGTTAGACACCTGTGGACCAGAGGGGAGAAAGGGTCCCAAGACCCTTGTCTGTAGGAGTTGGGGTGGATACAATATGGTTGGGGATCACTTCCAGGGGGATGTGTTGATGAGGGTTCAGGACTTCACATTTGGGATATTTCAGTTGAGGACTGCTGCTGAAAATTCAGCCTGCAGCTTAATGTCTACAGGTGGAGGACCCTTTGCAGGGGAAGGTCCTCTTTGGATCAGTGGGAGAGAATATTGCACAAACACAGGGAAATGAAATCTAAACCTGTACTTTATTGGGATACCACTAATAGAAGCAAAGACGTCATTCTGTTTTGAGAACAACTTGTGTCCAGTTAGCCTTGCAGAGGGACTAGAGGGTTCAGGTGACACTAGGCACTGCTGCTATTTGGGAAGCCTGCAAGATGGAGACAAGCAGGACCTCTCAGACACAGGTGTCATATTGCATGCTGAAGGGGTGGAGGAGGAACAACTGACACTGCTGTCAGGTCAGCAGCCTGATTTCCACCCATGGGGGCATTTCTACATGCCCGTAAGCAGGTGTGTAGAGTCATTCATGTAAGTGCAAACATGGACATGCTCATGTCTGGATGTGTGCATGTGTACCAGGAATGGCCTTTCCTATTTAAAAAATGTCAGAAGAAACTATATCAACTTAAAAAAATAATGGGGAGGTGCTGAAAGTAGCTAACAAAATCTGCCACTCCAGTGAGCCCAGAATTTTACCCAGCTGTGCTTTCTCCTGCTGCAATTGTAGATGCAAGGAACAAAAACCCTGTGCATGACAAGCCAACAGCATTCCTCAGTCTGCATGGAAATTATTTCATAATTCTTATTCCATTAAATTAGCAAGGTCTTGGGCTGAGCTAGCACCAGCCACTCATTTCCCCACTGCCAGCAACCACTTTGCAAGACATGATTGCAGTAATTTGCAACCCTTGAGAACCACTCACCACCTCCCCTGGTGCTGGGCGAAGTATGGCCACTAATCCAGGCTACAGCTGAGGAGCTTGTCTTCAGCACAGCTTTTATGCACTTGAGAGGACAAGGCTCCCTGGGAGCCCACACTCAGACCCTCAGATCCTGAGGAGACTCATCTGGCTCTCTTGGGGTGGTCTGTACAGCACCTGGTGTCCCAGTCTCTCCTAGGGCAGAGATAATCAGCAGGGCAGGATCCCAGAGAAAAGAAGAAGCTGCAGCCTTGCCTGCCTGGTACTATTCAGACCCGGCTGTGCATGGTCAGTTTTACACTCAGGCTCTGTGACACAGGTGCACTGTGAGTGTGCAATGGACACTAGAGCCAGGGAAGGAAAGTGGTACCTTCAGACGTGTTCTCCTCTGGGTTGCACTGGCAGTATCGCCGGGAGAAATGAATCAGCACCCGCTCCCGCTCCTGTGTCTCTCCCATCAGCGGGAACGCTTTTAAGAACGTCCTGCAAAGAGAAAGTATACTTAAAGATGTCATGGATCAATCTGTGGGCAGCATCCATGCTAACGCGGGAGATGGAAAGGGGGTCCTCAGAGCAGATAGGAAGGCCTTTCTCCTCCCACCAGCCTGCACAACCTGCAGGTGCAATGTAAAAGGTGTCTATGGAGCCAGCTTTGAGCTGTGTAGGGAAATGTGCTGTCAGCTGAGATCTGACCCACCTCTGGCTTGATGGGACCAGCGTGGGTTGTCTGTCCTAAGGGAAGAAGTTGCTTCCACTTGCTCTGATTTTGTACAGGATGGGATTCCTAGGAAAACTGCCCTCCACCATGGGGAAGCAGATTGTGGGCCCTCCTGTCAAAGCTTATTTTTGGTGGCAGTAGCTTGTGCCAAACATGACATCAAAGCAAAGATTAAATGACAACGACTCCCCCCAGTCCCTGCTCCTTTCATACAGACAGCCTCCATGGTGTCAGGAAGCCCAGACGAGAAACCCACCGCGCTGCTCCGCTCTGTCCAGCCCAGGCCTTACGCGGGAGTGCCAGAGACCAGCTCACCTGAGTGCTTTGTCAAGGGTCAGGCCAGTGAAGTCAAAGAAGCTGAGATACTCCTCTGCTACCAACTTGCTAAATTCGTTACTGTAATTAAAGAGTGAGTAGTCAGCCCTTTCATCAGGGAAGAAGACACTGTCTACAAGAGGAACAGCAGACTGCTGCCTCCTGGCCAGCCCAATCTCCCAGCAAGACACTGCAGACGTGATCCCAGACCCAGGGGGACTTTATTCTATCTTGAAATGCTGCTAGAAGACCTCCAAAGGGTGCTAACATGTCCACAGCCTAGCACTGCGGCTACCAGACCTAGGCACCTCAGAATGAGAGATGTGGGCCCCCAGTGCCCCCCTCTGCTGTGCTGCTGCCAAACCAGCCAGTAGAAGGAGGAGGCCATAAGGATGTCCTGTGCTCATCAGGCACCTTCTCTCTTACCTAGTCCTCTCCCACTGCTGGACGTGTCTCCTCCTTCTACTGCAATATTCTTGGTCTCCACTCCACATTGGCTCCCATCCCACCCTCTCACCACAGCACCTTATTACTTGCATGTCGGGTGCCCCTGGGAACTGGAGCAGGAGAGCTCAGCTGAGCTTCTGGCCTGCTCATTGCTGAATGCTTCCCCAGAAACTATTTCCCTGCCACATTTTTGAAAGATGCTTGGAGATGTGTTGCCAAGATGGGCGGTTGTGGAGCTCGACTCAATCAGTCAACTCTAGCTCTCTCAACCAAGCAATAATGAATGCTGTTAAGTTCCTCTATCTACACAACTCAGGTAGCAGAGTGCAAGAATAATCAGTGAATACTGGCAAGAAAAGGTAGATGATCTCAATATGTTCAGCCTTTGCCATATACAATTCCCTTTCCTTCTCCCCACAAAATGAAAAACATATGGATGTGCTAAGCATTGCACATCCAGTTTCACCCCAGGACATGTTACTGGCAGAACTCATTGCTTTTCCTACAGCATTGTTTCATCTTCTGCAGTGAGGTGGATGCTGTAAAGCCTCTGGCATGCATGCTGTTTGGAAGCACGACACACAGTGGGATCAGGCAAAGCAGAGGGACAGCTTCAGGGGAGAGGTCCAGGCTGAGTTTTGAGAGGCAGGACATAAGTAGTGCTGCTGGAGTTTGCTCAGGTGACTGTTTCAAAGCTGTATGAAGCCACTAGGCCTCACATTCATAAAACAATCTTATAATTTTGGATTGTTAGCTCTGGGAAAGAATATGTCCTTATGGCCCCATGGCCCCTGGGTTAGTCTGTCTGAAGCAGTGCAACAATGATTGGCACGCAGATTCCTGCCAGCTTGCCAGGGATACTTCTCCAGTTGTCCTGGAACTTCACAGCAAGGTGATGTGAGATGCAGATGATGACCACACATTTGTGAAAGGAGATGTTACCACATCTTCACCCCTGTGCCAAAGAACGAGCAGAATCAAGTAAGCCCCAGGTCTCCTCTGGGATCCTCTCGGCTCTACGTCTGCAGAAGACCTCATGCATTGGCTGTGCCTGTGCTGGGAACTAGCCAGCACTCTCCCTTCCACAGGTCAGGTCCCACCTCACACATGCAGTTGTAGTCTCCCAGAAGAAAAGGTTTGATTCTTTCTGTTTGGGCACCTATTTGCCAGGTCTCCTGAGAACCTGCTTGGGCACTCTGGGCACTGGGCACACAGCAAAAACTGCCATGTACTGCAGCACTGCAGCGATCAACAGGGGAGAACAGTGTCTGACTCCCCCCACTTAAGTCAAGCTGGGCTTCAAGGTCCAGCCTTACCCAAGGCTGCCTAAAGCCAAAAGACTTGGCATGTCTATAGCTCAGCACAGATATGGGTGGGCCGAATTGCTCTTGAGATGTCTCCATGGCCTACACTGGGAGCTACACCCTAATTTACATTCCTAACTAGATCTATAGTCAGGCAGGATGAAGGTGGGTAGGAGTTTGTCTTCACCTCACTGTCCCACCAGGGCAGCCTGGAAAGATAGGCAAGCCTTGCTGCCTGTCCTTCAGCTCTTGATGAAGGTCAGGAGTCCTTAAGGAATTTGTGACCCCCAGGACAAATGGTCTATGCCAGCTGCTGTGGTACCAACAGTCCCCAGCCTGGGTGCCCATCATGCTTTCCTGTGTGCCTCACTTGATTTCTCTCTGCTTGGAAAATCTGCAGGCAGGGACCGTCAGCTCTGCTGAGGGAACCAGACAATGTTGCAGGACACTTGAAGGCAGACAGCCCCCAGGAAACAGCTTAACTCCTATGTCTGCCAGGGGCTCAGTGACACTGATGGGACCCTTCTCCCTGAGCTCGAGAGCCAGTTAACAAGCCCCAGGTGTGCCTGGGACACAGAGCTCCAACACTGGCCAGGGCAGGACCGTGGCCTACACTAAGGTGGGCTTAGCTGCTTGCTCTGGTTTCCCCATTGAAGAATTGCCCTTCTCTTTCTCTGTGCCAGTCCCAGCTCCTCCTGCAGGAACAGGTAGCACTTCCACCACACAGCTCAGACACGACAGAAACATCCCCACAAGAACAGCAAAGCGTTTGCCATGGGGGACATATCTGGCATGCTTTGGCTGGTGGCCTTGCCACACAGCCAGCCTCTACAGACCTCCTCTCTCCTTACACCCCAGCTTGATGATTTTTCTGCCTGGCTGGGGAAGGTCCAGGCACCAAGAGTGCTTACTGGCCTGTCTGAGTCACAAGCCACCCCATGAGCAACACAGGAGCCCTAGCCTTTTCTCCCAGTTTCATTCCTGCATGGCTCGATGCAGACAGATATGTGCTGTTTTACAGCCTGAATCACACTGTCCTACAGAGCTAAGCCTGTACTGTCCAGGATCCTTTTTGTGCCACAGTCATCTGGATCAAAAAAAGACTGTCCATAAGAAGTTTAGCTAAGTAAAATTTACCTAGTCTCCAGGGGAGAAAAATACACTGTGTGCCCTTGCCATACTGCCCATGGGACTCTGACAGACACCCAGTTCTCCGTGCACTGCAATGCCGAAACTGTGCTCTGCTGCCTGCTCTGTTGCTGCCTGCATGGTTTTGTGAACACAGTGCTCTCTTGGGAAACTTTGCAAGGAAGTGCCTGGCACTACCATCTTCATGGTCTGGCAGCTGAGACAGTTCAACCTCCAGCAAGAGACATGTGATCGTGGGTAGTGACAGAGCTGAGACAATGCCACAGACAAATCCAGGAACAAAAATTTTCCATGGAGAGTTCAGTTGCCAAAACATGTGCTCTTCAGAGAGGCAAAGGTAATTTCTGGATTTGAGGTTAACCTCACAGAATTGTGTCAGCTGGAAAGAAACTATCTGGAGATATCCAACCTCCATTCCCTTGTTCATCAAGCCTTTTCTACTTGGTTGCAATGATGAATGTGTTTGGGTTTGGTTTGTTTTTTGCTTTTTTTGAGAAAATTGACACTATTCACAAAGAAAATAAAGGGTTAAAATGAGTTACAAAGCTTTTAAAATTAAATTTTTTCCTTTTTGAACAACCCTCCTAGCCAGTCCACCTCCTACAGGGAGCTGGCCTGAAAGCATCACTTAACCTGCTCTCACCACCGTAGATTGGCCTTACATTGTCTAAGTGAGCAAGACCAACTTAAGACACACCTGTCCTCATCCTTCTTCCTTTCCTGCTCTGCAAATCCACCTGCTTGGTCCAAGAGCCTGCAGCTCTATCCAGTTTTTGTGCTGGGAAATGATTCAGATGTCAAAACCCAGATGATCAAAGCAAAGGTTTTCTTTTAAAGGCTGTGTCAATTCCCAAATGTGGCTCACCAAACAGCTTTCCAAGGTGTAAGGATTGCAGGTATGAGTGAGGACTGCAGGAACTAGCAAAGGGACACACTCGGATGCACCCCCAGAGGCCAACTGCTTGAAACTTCTCTCACTCAATGAGCTGGCATGGCAAATTTGCAAGAAAGGAGAAGGATGCTAGACCTGAGGCAGCAGCAACCAGCAATGCACGTGCTACAAGAACCACAGCAAAAAAGAAGAATGAGGATGCTGCCAGGTGATACAAAAAGCCTCTCTAGGAGATCATTCTGGGGCTCATTCTGTCCCAGGACTAAGCTGGGAGTCACAGACAATCCTTGGAACTGACAGCTTGGGTATTTGCTGAGGGAAGGTTGTGTCCTGCTGATCTGGATGGGAGTGAGACATTTCAAGGACATAAAAAACGCCCCAGCAACACAGGTTATATCTGATCCAGGAGAAGGATGATGGGGATTGGTGTCCTCACACCCACTGTCATCCTAAAATAATCTGTTACTGCTGCACTTGTTACTGTTACTGTCTCTTAGAAATCTCTGTAACTCTCCCACTTTTGAGTAAATACTTTTTGTTTCCCTTCTGCCTTACCCAGGCAAATCTGCCAGCTGAGGTGCTTGGACCTCCAGTGTGTACCTGGCTCTCCACCAAACCCTTCATGGCATCTATACAGACTGGGTCAGGGGGCACTGCAGCAAGAAGATTTTGGGGTGCAGACATTAAAAACCTGGGGACAGACAGGGAGCACAGACCAGATCCAGGTCTGGACCTCAAACCCTTCAGCCTGGGGATTGCTTTACAGGAGGTCTTGCTGGGCCCTCACCAAACACAGGAAGCTCTTGGTTCTGACAGGCAGCAGCTTGTGGCAGTCAATGCCCAATACATGCAAACAACTTGTAGGCTTCAGGTTGCAAGGGCATTGGTCTTGGACCGGTTTCAACTGGAAGGATCTCCAACTCCATCCAGCAAGCCCTTGTAACAGCAGGCTTTGTCCCTTCCTGGCTTTGTCCTACCCTTCCAGCATGACCAATCCTCCCCCAGACCCTCCCCACCACAGCTGTGTTTCTTCTGGTCATGCTCAATGCTGCCATGTCAGTCAACCCCCTCATAGGGTTGGCTGCAACCCAAAGCCCCACTTACTTTTTACCAAGCTGGCGTGCCACGTCGCAGCGCTTGAACCCTTCAAGGTTGTAGAGGCGCTTGGCCAGCCTCTTGGCAGCCTCGCTATCTGCCTTGCATCCATTTGCCAAGGTGTCTGTGCTGCCCTGATCGAGCTGCTCCGTGCTGCCCATGTCGGAGTCAGAGTCTGACAGTGCATCCTTCAAACTGGCATCACTACACAGAAACAAGAAACAATTCAAGGAGCAGCAATGTAACTTGATGAAACCCACAGAAAGTTCCACATTTTGATTTCTTCTTGTCCTAGCCAAAAATATGAAAAAAACCAACAACACGTTTGTGAACTGAACGTTAGACAAAGCCTCTTTCAGGTCAAATGAAATAGTACAGTTTAATTTCAATTTTGTAGAAAAAGATTGAAGAGAAGGTGACTTCTCCCTGAGAAATCAAAGCAAGCAGCCCCAAGCCCTTTTTAAGATTCCTCTCTCTCTGCCGGTATGGAAAGGGATACCAAGCTCTTTCAGAACTGTGGACATTCAGGAAATCTTAGGGATAGATGGTATGCTTTTCAGTTCAGATTATTTGCCAAGGATGAGAAACAGCACTTGTACAAATTGTGCCAATGGGACTGACAGCAGACCTGCTGTTGCTGGTGGGCTGCTCCTCTCCCAGCTGCTGGCTGGCATTGTGGCCAGCTGTTCCCACAGACAACACATTGAGCAGCCCTATTGGCACCATGTAGGCGGGGCTGTGTCTCTTTATTTTCTTGACCAAGGCCAGTTGTGGCATTATGGCACCTATTTGCACATTTTTGGGCAGTGTAACTTATTGAAGGCCTGATAGCTAGGTGGACATACACCCTTGCTCCAGCTCTCCCATGGCTGCTCATCACCTCGCTTCCTCATGCAAGGAACTGCCCTGCAGATGAGCTGCTGCCTCCCAGGGTCAATGGTTGGTCTGAGCTGGTCCAGGGGATGAAGCCCATAGAATAGCCTTTGGGGAGGCCTCTACAGGGGCACCCAGTCCTAAGTGAAACCCTGAGGTTTTCCTGCACTTCAGAGCACACTTGAGAGTGTGCCTGACTACCTCCAACCTGCCCTCCAGAGAAAATGTGAACACAAAGTGCTGAGCCTTGTCTTTTTCTTGGGCTCACAGAGCTCCTACAGGACCCTGCAGCTCACCTGCAGTTTGGGGTCCTGAATTTGAGAACAGGGAGGACTCAGACAGAGGCCCGCTGGGGTCTGGCTGGTTTAACGACATGAGACCTTGGCCCCCAGCTGCAGTTCTAACCTACAGGTAGGAAAGTTTTTCACGTTAGTGTTTGGCCTCTCTGCCATGATGGCACAGGAGAGGAAGCACAAGGGGAAAAAAAGCAGCTCCATCTTTAACTGTCCTCTGAGCTTTGCTCCTGGACTGGGACCCAATGAGACAAGGAGCCCTTTGGCTGAGGAATTCCAAGCCTGCCTTACCTGACGGAGTTAATGATCTTGGTGGCATCTTCCTCTGACCCTTCCATGTGGAACCCATTTGGGATATTCTTCAAGGACAACCGGCTCAGCACATTCTCCGACCTGCTGCTGGTAATTGAGTGCCTGAGAGGGCTCCCGAAATCCCCCTCTGCTGGCTTTGCTGCTGCCTGCTCTTGCTTATCAGCAGCCATGTGGTGAAGGGCTTCTCTCTGCTGGGCTACCAGTTTCTGTTCCAAGAGCTCTGGGCTTTCCTTGACCCTTTGCTGGATCAATGGGGTGAGTGGGGCCTCAAAACTGACACAGCTGTCTGTCTCATCTGTGAGAGAGAGGACGTCCAAAGAATCCAAGCTGCTGTAGTATGTACCCTTCATAAGGTCAGACTCAACAATCTTCTCAAAGGTTGAGCTGAACCCATCTCTGATGTCTTTGAATTGAAAATGTTCCTTGTCATCCTCACTGCAGCTCAGCTTACCATCTCCAGAAGCAAACCTGGACCAGAAGGGGAAATGTAGAAAATACTGTCAAGGTAATTGCTTGCACTGTTCTCTTGGAGCTAGGAGTCAAGAGAAGGGGCAGAAACGGATGCTATGATTACAGGTCCTGGGGACCTTTCTGTGGTACAGCCTGCCTGGTTGCCCATTTTACAAGCTTGTAGAAGCAAATTTACAAGCTTCTAGAGCTGAAAAGGCAGAGTTTTATGATGAGCAATCCTAGGGGCCCAGCCAACCCCTAATTTGGTCATGCCCCAGTGAAAAGCCAGACCTCTGAACTGGAGATGTTTGCATCTCACACCTGCTACTGGATCCACTGCCAGAATGAATTTAATCTGCAGGTTATCTCTCCCTTCAAGCACTCCAATTATAGGTACTTCAAAAGCATGAAAATCCTTAGGATCGAGGCCATTTCATTTAACTTTGGATGTCAGCAACAAATGTCCTTGATCCCTTTTATAGCGGAGAAAAAGCAGAAGCTTTTAGGGAGCAATTCATCCGCTGTAATTTAAGCCTTTTTTCTTAGATGACACACCCTAGAAGTGCAAGGCACCCTACAAATAGTTTTCCCTCCACTGAGGGGGATGTAAAAAGTGGTGGACACACATCCAGGCAGGGGAGGCTCCATGCTTCTTTACAGCTAGACTGTGGGATTCAGGCACAGCAATACAGTCATGACAGGAGGCTGAGAAATGCATGAACCTACAAGCCTAGCTTCCAGGTAAGCATGGATGACTCTCAGCAGGCTGAACTCCGATTGGCTTTGCAGGCAGGGACATCCATTTGGTCATACATCTCAATACTGGGAGAATTCACCTGAGTCAAATCCAGCAATACCCACTGTGCTGGGAGCCCTGGAGAGCTGGGGGGGCTCAGTCCCCCCTGGAATAGACCGGACTGCAAGGACTTGCCTAAATTAGCCCAGGGTTTCTCAGGTGAAGCCTGCCACCCCACTTCCAGCAGATGCTGCTGTCCTTTGCTTTGTCAGAACTTGGCATTTCATGCTGTGATACAGGTGAAAGCTAGGGGAACAGTAAGCTGCTTTTCCTCTGCCTGTGCTGGAGTTAACTTTCTGCATAGCAGCACATATGGTGCTGTGGTTTGGATTTGTGCTAAAACAGTGTTGATAATGCACTGATGTTTTATCTGTTGCTGAACATGCCTGCAGAGCATCAAGGTTTTCTCTATATTTTTCTCCCCAGCAAGTAGGCTGGGGCTGGGCAAGAGGTTTTGGAGGAGACAGAGTTGGGACAGCTGACTTTAATTAACCAAAGGGATATTCCATTTCATATAATGTCATTCTCATTAAAGTGGGTTTGGTCTTTCAACATAGTCATTGCTCAGATTCTGGCTGGGCATCAGTCTGCTGCTGGGAGGTGGTGAGTGATTGCTTTTGCATCACTTGGTGGTTTTTTTTTTTTCTCTTTTATTCACTTATTAAACTGTTTTTATATTGACCCACAAGTCTTCTGCCTTTTGCTCTTCTGATTCTCTCCTCCATCCACAGAGGAGGGTGGTGAGCAAGTGCAAGGATAAGGGCTTAGTTGCTGGTTGGAGTCAACCCACTGCACCTCTTCACTATGGTTGTCTCAGTTTGTAAACCCTGTGTTAGTGTCATGGCTGTGCCGTGTGCCTCTCCTAATGAGCACAGCATCACTTTGCTGCAGACTACGTTTCCCTGAGATTAATTCTGGGGGTGAATCAGGGATAAGCAAGTTTCTTGTGTCAGCTAAGGAGATGCTGTACCTGTGCACACCCAAATCCAGCTATTTTTAGTAACGTTTCCTACTGGGTGCCAGTGACAGCCCACTCCCAGCCTTGCAGAACATCACCTGGCACAGAAGGGATTGGAAATGGACCTTGGGAGGTAGTTCCTCTAGCATAGAGGCAGCAAAGCACTTGTGAGCCAGACATGGCAGAGCTATGAAAGTGTCTCTTAGGAGTCTGGACACTTCTCAACACACTTTACAAAACAGCTCAGTCTTTTTAGTTGGACAAACGGAGGCACACACCACACTCCAAGGAATTGCTCATAGCAAAAGAGAGGTAGAGATACAGCCTTGTATCCCATCTCCACCAGCAGATGGCAGAGAACAGGGAAAGCAAAGTGACCACCCCCTGGCAGCCTCCACAGCCAACCACGTTTCCAGCTCCCAGCTATCTGCAGCTTACAGCCCCGATCCAGAGATATTCAGCCCATTTTGTCCAACAGACACAGGCTCCCTGGTTTCACAGTGGAGACTGACCCCTGAACATCACTGTCATGCCTGGGCAGAGTCTCAGTGGAGCCCTGAAGCCAGGTCTACTCATAACATTGCAGGGTCTGGGGTGCATCTTTATTTCTCTCAAGGCAGGAGGGATTTGCCTATATTTTCACTACATAGCTAAGAAAGTAGCAAGGAAGGAAGGCTGTCTCTTGAGCAGGGAGCAGATTAATAAGGCCCTGAATTTACTGGCCCAGGTATACTAATGTAGTCTTATCCATTCCTGGAAACTGTAGCCCTTCAAAATGCCTCAGGCAGGGTGGAAGATGGCTGGCCATTTCAGGCCACACTGGCCCTAAGGGCTAGGGAATGTACACCTTGCCACTGATGATAAAACACCCATCTGGGAACCACCATCATAATTTTTGTGGAGCAGCCAGTTCTCATGGTCAGCACAGGATACACCGTGCCTGAGCGGTGATGGGCACATGGACTGGTTATCCTCCAACACCCTCATCAGCATGGGAAGCAAGAACTCACCATTTGCGTGAGCACTAATTCCAGGTAGTAAAATGGTACCTGGCATCCCTTCACATAGATAATCCTCAAGGTTATCACCCTTGTTTGCTACAGCCAGTGTGTTTAAAGACCCAAGCCTGCAGGATAGGAGGTTCTCTGCACTTTCCAGCACTTTATTTATTCCCTTGAGCCCAAACTTATACAGCCTGCAACAAAGTGAGAAAGTCTGTGTCCCTACAAATGCCCCAGCAAAGGCTGCATGGACCGACTGCAGAGACCAGGGCAGGAGCCGTGGTCCTGGATGGGTCAGTAAGCACCAACAAGTCAGGCACATCACATCTCTTCTTGCGTGGTCCCAGAGAACATGGAGGACAAAGAGACTTTCTACAGCTTACTCCAGCTCAGGAGCACTGTCTGCATCTGATTCAAGAAAAACCAGGCTAAGGTGGGACATAGTAAAAGACCTGGCTCATATGAATGAACCTGACATAGCCTCCCCACAGACAAGTGGCATGTACTTATTACACAGCAGGGAAAGCAACTCCTTTACTTAAATAAGGAGCCGTATACTTATTTGCATTGTAATCACAAGGTTTTGTAAGCATGCTGAAGTAACACTGTATCTAATTGCCTGTGCTGCTTTCCCCAGTCACCTCTGAAATGCTGTTTTATTGCTTAGAGCAAGGCATGCAAAGCAATGCACTTGGTTATTATTGTAGCTGAAGCTGAACTGTACTAGATTTTTATGCACTGAGTTGTTTACATTTCACTTCTCACTGGTTAATTAGTTGTAATAAAGCAGAACCTAGTTTGCTGTGTTGGAGGAGTGGGGAGGCCTGTCAGAGAAGGACAGGGTGGAAATCAGGACTTTCTTGCCTGTGCACTGGCAGGCTTTCTGCAAAGTTTTTCTGAACCTTATTCAATGGAATTTGAATTGCTCAATGGCTCTGAGTTGCCATGGGAAGAAAAGTGTGGGAAAAGGCAGCAGTCCCAAACCTACAGGTACTAAGTGTGTCTATAAGCCAAAGGGGGGATCACTCTATTAACAAGTTTGATATTTTTGTGTGATTTTGTGGGGCTGAAAGCAGAGAATATCATTCACTGGTGAAGCTCTCAGTTTTGGCTGCAAAGCTGCAACCTCCCTGAGATGAGCAGGGCCAAAGCTGGAGGCTTCTGGGAAGGTGAAAGACCTCTAGGCAACATAGCCACATTGATTGAAAAATGGGGGTTTGGCAAATGGTATATTGGCATGCCAATAGATGCCGTGGAATAAACTAAAAAGGGGGTAAAAGGGATTCAGTTAACACAACTGCAGCACAAGCACTAAAGATTTGGACTTATTTCCCTGACTTTTTTAACAACCATTCCCTGCATAGACACACTAATCTACCTTCAGCGGGACAATCATGGTTTCTTTCTCCAGCTCCACGATGGAGTCAATGACCTTGGATGACTTTTCCCCCTTTAATTCTCCATTGGTTCAGTGGGAAGAGCAAGACTCAATCCCTTCTTGTAAAGTACTTTAAGATCCAGGGACAAAATGCATGATATGATCACCAGCACGCATATTATGACAAGTGATTTTTTTCCCCCAGGAGTGAATAGTTGACTGCTTATTGGTGAAGCATTAGGCCAGAGACAGAATAACCCCAGGTTCTCCTATATCCAGAATGGGTCATAACAGAAACAGTAATATACCAGAGGGGACTAAAGAATGAACTGAGAATCTCAAAGATGATGCAGAATGACAGTGACTTCTCAGTGTCTTGGTCTATCTGTCAGCTTTGTTACTCCTGACCCACATTGATCTAAGAAAGCGAGACAGTCAGCTCCCATCAGGAAAGACCAGCTCCACGCTGTGTTTGGCCCAGCCACATCTTTCTGCCTTTTAGCATACAGGTAGGTGGTTAAAGTATTAAGGAGCTCAAACACAGCGTGCTGGCCCAATCCCTAGGCAATAAGTGGTTTCCCAGATTTCAGCTGTTTCCCTGAAGTTTTCCAGCTGCCCTTCTGCCTTTGAATATAGTGTGTCAATGTCCCTTGTGCATTCAGATTTCCAAAAGACTTATTTGCTATCCAAGTGAATATGTTTAGAGCATAAAATCATGGGCTGTGCATGCAGAGCCTAGTCAGGTTGCATCATCTCCAAATCCTCAGCCTGCCACTTCTCCCAGTTCATGCCCTAGTACCTTAAAATAATTGCACTTCCAGTGATTGCAGCAGCATTCACTGACCACCCCTAGCTTTGTCTTGAACTCACAGTCTCTGCCAAGGAGCCACATACCAAACAAATATGATTCCATTGCAACCTGAGAGACTTGCAGACATATAAGACCTGACTGCATAGGTTCCAGGGCTTGTGGGACCTGCCTGGGGGTGGACTCCCCTAGCTGTCTGGACATCAGCAGCCTGCACTCTTCCTCTTCAATATCTTCAACTGTGCTTGTTGAAATAGTGCTGCTCCTTCTCGCTGGTGGCCTTGGGTAAATCAAACCACCAACTTTTTATAGGGGAGCCTGTTCAACACTAGAGATGCAATGAATTAGGGACGCCTGTCATCAGCCCACATGCTGTGTGGCTTCCCAGCTCTGCTGACACTCCTGCCTACGCTCCAGACAGCACTCTGAACAAACGACTCAGCCCGAAGCCTGCACTGGGCTAAAACTAGGAGGTGATTCACAGGCCCCACTTGGCCATCCTGTCCCTTCCACACCTTCTCTTAAGAAGGCCATGCTTCTCTGTGACAACTTCTGCTGCTCTTCTCCAGCCCCCTTCTGCTTGCAGCAACCCTCCCATGCTGGGGTATGTACATAGGCAGGTCCACATGATTCACAGCGGCCATAAACCCCAGCTGGCTACAATACAGACTCCTAGATTATTTCTGATGGCAAAGTGAAGCATCTGTACTCCTCCCACAGGGATGGCATGGGAAGTACCCCACCTCATCCCTGTGACCAGTCAATTCCCTTCAGCCCCCAACATGCAGAGCCCCAGGGAGTCTAGGCACTTGCAGAGGCATAAAATCTGCTGTGGACACTGCACCAGTATGAGTGTCCCCCAGCCTGGGGAGTTCTCCTGTGAAAACAGGCTGCCAGAACAAAGGACACACAGACTGGGGGGGCATTGCACATATGCTGGTTTGTCTCAGGCACTCAAGGACAGGATGACATTCGTGTCTCTCATCTGTCACTGCTATGCCTGTACCATCAGGCACTGGTAACACCTGCCACAGATGCAGCAGGCAGCAAAGTTCAGTGCCTTGACCTCTCTTACTAATTGTACAGTCCTTTGGATGAAAAGCTGTAACCTGCTTCCCCAGCGACTGCCAGAGCAAGCCACACTTCCAGGGACTTCTAGGGCATATCAGGCTCCTGGACAAGCCCTGCTCCTTATTGTCCCCCGGCTGCTGTTCTTGTCCTAAGTAATTTTGAGTAACTCTGCCATAAGCGCTGCAGCTGAATCACCCAATGTGCAAGTGGGACAACCCCAAAGTGAGCACAACCAGCACCCAGCACTCTTGAGATCCCTAAAGCTTCTCCCTCACTTTAGTGACTCTGTGGGCAGACACTGGCTCTCATCACAGATTTTCTGCATTTATAACAGGGAAAAGCAATGGGAAAAGCAGAGAGAAAAAGAGGGAAAAGCCACAGTCAGCCATGAGAGCAGCTGCAGCTTTTTAAACACACAGAGCAGAGTAACTTGAACCAAAGAGGATTCAGAAACAAAACACGCAAACTAGCACTGAGCTGAGGTTACAATGGCTTCACACTCACCCGAGCTGCTCCTCCAGCTCATCGGCACTTAGAGCTTCTGAGGAGCCCAGGATGCCGTGACACCGCTCCTTGCTGAGGGCCTTGCTAGGTATTTCCTGGGTGGGGGATCCCTTCTCCCCCGAATCCGTGCTGCTTCGTCTGGGCACGCCGCCGTCCCACTGCTGCAGCTGCCTCTGCTCCTGCCCAACAGTGAGCTCTGCATCCACACCGTTCACCAGCACTGGCCCGTCCTTACGGCTGCTCTCACTGGCTTTGTCTGTCCCCAGTCCCTGCTCACCCTGCCTCTCACCCAGCTCTGCTGCCGCTTCCAGATGTTCATCCCCCTGGCCCCCACACTCCCCCTCTGCTCCTTGGGAGGGTTGAGCATCATCCTGGGGGCTGGCTCTCCTGCTGGCAGGCTCCAGAGGCTGGCTGAGCTGCTCGTCCCCATCGTTGCAGGCCAGCGCGGCCGGCTGTGAGCCCGAGGAATGCAGCTCTTGGCGGTCTGCAGCAGCCCATGGAAAGTGGTTGTTCTCGCTCATATTCCGCTTGTTCTCCCAGCGCTTACAGGCTCCCTCCCCGCACTCAGATCAGGCTCGGTACTACCTACAATGGGAAAGAAACCACATCACAAGCACCATGAGAGCTATCAGAAAGGCACAGACTTGTTGATAGCAGCTCAGAAGGGCAACAGTTTGAAGCAGAGCCAAGGAAAATTCCCCCCACCCCTCTCAACCCCTCAGTATAAAAGCAAGGAAGGACCATACTTGGGTTTGCTGCTTTTGCAGAGATGTGCTCGTTACCCAGCACTGTGAGGTCTGGGGAGTTCACACTCTCCACAGTGTGTCCACAGACAGAGAGGGTCTGGAGGAACAGAAGTCTGTTGTTGTGGTCCTGGGCACCCACCTTCTCCTCCCCCTTTCATAACACCCAGACAGTCCCAGCCTGAAGCACAGGGGACCCGTACCATGAGGGCTGTTGGTGCCCCAGCTGCAGCAGGCAGCTGCTCAGGGCTGGGGACAGGAACGTGGCATGGCTGCTTTTCCCAGGCTGGCTACTGGGGTGCTATTCTGAAGTACTGCTTGCCTGCCTGCCTGCCAGAAATAGGAGAAATAGGGGAAATAGGAGATACTTGTGAATTTTTTTAAACATTTCTAAGGAGTTGTAATGTGCCAACCTGTGCGATTCTCCCTGCTGACTTCACATGTCTGCAGAGCCTCTTGCCTGCCAGAGTAACACTTTTCCTAACATACAAGTACTGCTGAAGGGTGTCATAAGTTGCCAGCTAATCTCTGGCACAAGTGTCCTTATTGAATATACCCTGAGTTGCTCTCTCTATAGGGCAAGGGAAGGATGCTGTGTTGCATCAAATGAGACAAGTGGCTTTTTGATAAAAAGGCACCTTATTGGTGAACACGCCTATCAATGCAAAGTGTACCAGTCTTGCAAGCACCATCCTGAGCCATGGGCTATCGCCCCATGGTGCTGTGCAAGCTTTTCTCCGTTGTAAACCCTGCAGCTGCAGTCAAGTGACCATGGTGCCACAAGAAATGATCTCTTTTGGAAGCAGGAGTTTCTGTGTGGGGCTCAGGCTGGGGCATGATTACAGCTGATTTGGTTTTTAAACAATATTTGTCTTCACCTGCACAGGAAGCATGGCTAATCAATTACAACAGGTAGATGAGACCCCTGGGTTCTCCCGCTAATTCTCTTTGTACCTCACATCTCAAGCAGATCATTTAAATTCCCTGCCTCAGCTTCCCTCTCTGTAAACCAGGGATATACATCACCTCTGAGAAGCTGTGAGGATGCCCAGATGTCATCAATGGGCTCTGGGTGCTCTGACTTGCTGAGCTGCAGTTCTTAATAGCAGTAAAATGATTAATGGCTTTCCTAGTGCAGGGCTTTACTAGTTCTTGGTAACAAGAGGTGTCGGGCTGCAGCTGCCTCTGCTTTTACAACCCCTCACTTTGAGGAGGTCATGGAGATGTCAGCAGTCTCCCTCTTGCTGATGATTCCTCTGCACCTGGGCAAGGAGTAAGGGAGAGATGGGATTCAACCTCAAACACCCCTCTATGGCCTGTGTATGGACAGATTCACATGGGTACGCGTTGAGCTGCTGGCCGAGCAGGACAGATGCCGAGGGGAACCCCAGTCCTGGGCTGACTTTGCTCCAGTCCCACAGCCCAGGCAATCTTGGACCCAGGATCTGGCCTACTCTCCATGTTCTCCTCCCCATAGCTGGGAGACACGGTGGGCTGAGGAGTTCAGAGCCCCGCATGGGACGGATTTGGGAAGAAATGCTCCTCAAGGGTTACACATGAGATGTGAGATGGGCTAGGTCCCTCCTTGAGGCAATGTTGGCAGTTTTACCTCTTCTCCACGTGCATCCATGTGATCCCCCGCTGTCACAGATCATGCAGCATCCCTGCACCTATCACGCTAGTGGCAGCCAGGTGCTTCCGACAGATGCACGATCCCTGCCTGTAACAAGGGACCAAAGAAAGTAAGACCCAGGCCAGAGAGGAGAACCCCACTGATCTCCTGCCACCCTTCCACTGCTCCGTATCAGGCTGCTTCCTAGACCCATCCCATGGCCCATTCTTTGCACAGCACTGCAAGTGGTCTTCCCTCTGCACACCCTGGTTCCCCCTGGTTTTCAGTAATGGCAGTGCAACAGCTGAGTGCAGGAGTAATCCTTAGAAAGGGTTTCTGACTTCTTTCTTCATGAATTCCCCCCCGATGAATTACTGCAGAGAAAAGGGTCTATGTGGTTGCAGGTTTCAGGAGAAACTTGACGAAGATCCCACTGAATCTCCAATTTCAACCACCAGATCCATAGAGGGAGACAGCTCTCTTGCAGATGGATGTCCCCCAACAGTCCTCCCCAGCCACACCAACAAAGCAAGGGCCAGGTTAGAGGTCTTTGACCTAACTGTAAACAAATCTGACCTACCAGATTCATTGATGTAGTGACATTCCCCTTGTAGAGTGTATAGTACAATGCAGGCTGGCAAGGGGTCAGTGTTGCTTCTCCATGAAGTCACTCTAGGCTGGAGAAGCATGTCTTGTCACTGTAGAAAGTGCCAGGCTTGCTATAGAGTTGCTGGAGACTGACAGATAAGGCACCATTGCCTGTGCACTGTTAGAGGTCTACCTCAGGCTGGGTGGATCAGGCCTTAGACATGCCACCTGCTTTCCAATGGCTGGAAAGAGCCCATGGAGGAGCTTGGTAGCAGATATCTGTGTCAAGTCCCTGTGAAGGGATCAGCTTCCACCCTTTCTTGGGCTTGGCCCCACAGGCATTCAGCCTCTCTCTCAGACAGTTTGCCTTTCCCTGACAAGAGAAAGGCCATCTTAGACTTCATGGGACACCAGAACATCAGCCTCCTGCAGCCCAACATCCCACCCACAGGAGCTGAGATCTCCCAGGGGAGGCTGAAACAAGCCCCTGGGACAGTGCTGAGGTTTGCACATGTGGGCCAGGTCTCCCCTTGCTTGTTCTTCTGCCATCCCAAATGAAGAGGAAAGACCTGAAAACCTTTTTCCCACCGAATCCAGGACAGAAAATTAGTCCCAGGCGCTTGGTCTTCCCATGCACCGATAGCAGGGCCAAGCTAATGCAGCATCTTCAAGGAATTTACCTGCAAAACTACCAAGACTCTTCTGTGCATGACCACATTGTAATCTTGAGTAATACTAAAAACCTATCATGGGCCAAATTTTTACTTTCCCATAGTGAAGGCATAACGCAGACATGCAACACAGAGCCAATGTGCAACTATTTGGAGGAAACTTTCCAGCATAGCTTGGCTGGCCTTTTTCTTAACATGAGATGAATAATGTGGCTTTTTCAAGTCCAATTTTTTTTAAAGCCAGCCAGAGGGTTTGGGCTGAAATTTCCCACCTCACTGCCATTCATCCAAAAACTCCAGTAGGAACCAGACACCACCCAAGCTAAATTCCAGCCAAAGAACTAAAGCTTGGCGCAGCTATATGCAACCAGAAAACAGGAAGCTAAATGCAGTTAGGAGACGGGCCTGAGTAAGAAATGTTGGCAAAACTTAGTAACTAAGTCCCATCCTTCCCTCCTAACTTTAACTGACTTATTTTATTAATATATATTTTAAAAATCTGTTATTATATATAAGCTACTGCATTATGACTACTCTGTTTTACCCTTTGTGAAGTCTAACTGGGATGTTTATAGTCTGGAAGAAGGTCTGAGGAGTCAATAGTTAAACTCTTAGGCATGCTATTCCTTGGCCTGAGTTCCCACTGAAGAAGAGGCACTAAGGAAGCTCCGGGAGGATGCATGCACAGACTATTGCTGAGCCAGGAAGACCATCAGCTCCCAGCTTCCAGTGTACTGGTCTGCGCAGAGCCAGGAGGAGAGGTCCAGGCTTCTTGCAGCCTCCTGACTCCTCTGAGACTTGTATGTCTCCTGTTGGATCCATACTCCATTGCACACACATAGATGGAGGCTGTCTGTGCACCTGAGGTCTGCAGGCAAGTTGAGTGTATATCAACCCATGACAAATTACCCAACAAGTCACTAGCTACTTGATTTATGCTGTGGTGACAGTCACTTCAAGCTCACCCAGGTTACGGGTGGTTGAGTCTTCCCAGAAGATCCAGAGGAACTGGTAGGTTGGGTTGTAATGTGCTGTGGCTCTGTTCCCAGCTGCCCATGGTGATGCCTTGTACTGAAGTCATGCAGCTGACTCCTGTCACACTCAACCATGCAGCCTGGCCAGCGTGTCCCACATTAGCTGAAGAGGCTCTCTCCCACTTTATAACCCCATGAGAAAGCTGTGTGTGGTAGGGCTCATCTGTGAACTGCTACCTTCCCCAGTTGTGTGGGGTAGGTACATGGGCAAAGGGAGGAGGAGACGGGCTGTGATGCCACAACTTGGACTCAAAAGAAGACAGCTGAGGGTGGAGCAGCTCGTTGCAGCTGTCCACACCTTCCTCCAGCAAATAGCTGGAAGATTACCAGTGATGGACAGAGTCCAAAGATGGACTCTTAATGCCCTTCTGTTAGCTCTGGGAAAGCACCAAAGTGCAGATCCACCTCTGACCCAAAGCAGCCACAGCTTCAACCTGGCTGTTGGGAGAGGGCACACTGCAGCAGTCCGGGAAGGGGTGGAGTGGAGCTGGTTTTCAGAGATCCCCCTCTGAAAGGAGGCTTAGTTGGACCTCAGGCTGATATTCCCCATGTCCCTCCATGTTTCTTCTTGTTTCTGCTTTGCAAAGCGCTCTCCAGCACAGGTAAGAGCTGGAAGGTGATATCTGGGTTTCCAGTGGTGGATTTTCACATGATCAAAAGTCCTGCCGTTCTGCGGGCTCAGGCATCCTCTCAAGTCACTACTACTTCCCTAGGTCCTGTAGGTAGGGTGGGCACCCCATGCATGTCCACTGCTCTCACCCTCCAGCAAATGTAACATAGGTTAGCATACAAAAAAAAAGAGGGTCTGGCAAGAAAAGGGAATAACCTGGCCAGGACCAATCACACCAATGGCTACTGTGGCCCTGCTGAGTTGTAGACAATTGTTAAGCTGCAGTTCCATGATTTGGACCAGACCAGCTCTGTAAGGCCCATGAAAGCAGAAGAACATGGATTCATACTGGAATGAGGCTACTACTGCTGTAGGAAACTCTAAAGGAAGCCAAGGCATCCATGATCCAGTGCTAACCATAGCTTTTCCATCTCCTACCCAGTCCTGGGGCTTGGTGCTCCCACCACAAGATGGGAGAGAGGCAGAAGGGACTGAGTATCCCATTTGATGCTGCCCTTTCTTGCAGGCCAGATCCAAGCAAGCCAACTGCTATTAGCTTCATTTATCAGAATCCCAGGAACACAAGCCCACCACGTCATGTGCCTGGTGCCATAGGACAGTGATGCAGGACAGCCACCAACTTGCCTGCTCCAGCTCTCCTCTGGCCCTGGGGTCCTGCACGACCCCTGGATCACAAGGAGAAAGGGCAGGACTGGTTAGGGGGTAAAGGAGAGCAGAAATACCCTGTCACCTACTTTGGGATGATGGCTGGATTTGCAGTGGGGCCAGCAAAGCCGGGCAGGCATCCACTGCAGGAAAGCACCAGTTCTGAAGAGGCTGGGCAGAATGCAGCAAAGTTTGCCCGGATTGTGTGAGGGGTTGGAAACCACACAGCAGTTCTTTCAGCAACTAGCTCTGGAAGTCTCCCAGCTTTTGTTGAAGCTGAATGGCTGGTGGGAAATTATTTATTTTTAATTTTCTTCCCTGTATTAGGAACTGGAAAGGCTCCCACTTCAGTTTTGTATAACTGCTTGGCTGCTCCAACACAGGAATTCTTGGAGAAGAATCCTGCTGCTTAGTCAAGCATGAGCTTTTCCTCAAGCTCACACCGAGCTGGGCTGCTTCATGCTGCAGCCCTCCTTTGCCTCCCTGCTCCGCACCCTGTTCCTTTGGGTTTGGCGGAGATGGGGCAGCAGCTCTTTCATGAGGCTCTGTCCTCACCCTGGTGTTGCAAGTATGCCCAGGGCATGAGCAGGAGGTACAAGGGATGACACGGATCAGAAGGGTGCATTCTGATGAGGCTCCCGTAGTGCTGGAAGTGAAGGAGAAAGTGAGCAGATCCTGCGCTTGTCTGACAATCTCAGAGTAGAAAGCAGAAAGAGAGAGGAGGCGTCAGGAAGGGGAAGGGATGGCAATGCAGGCTGCCCTGCTCTGAGATATGATGGGTACAGACCTCATGGGAAGGAGGGTGCTGGGATGTTGTGCCTGCTTGTTGTGCAGCCTGTAAGTTTGGAAGATGCAGGGCAGAGGAGGACTGATCCTTCTGGGCCTTTCAGCAAAATTGTAGAAGGCCTCACCCAGAACATTACCATGCTCCACCAAGACCTAAGTTGGTGGCAGTGCCAGGAAGGGTGTTGCAAGGTCCTGATGTTAACTGACTGCTAGTCAGTTCCCATGAGTGTGCTCAAAGCAGGCTGGGGGACACAGTGGCAGCTTGGCCCCCATCTTCTCCTGATGCATGCAAGTGAAGGCTGTCATGAAGGGAAAGACAGAAGATGTCTGTGCTGCCACTCGGGTGCCACCAGCACCTTGACCCATGCTGACACCTGGAGGCATGTGTAATCCCATGACCAGCATCAGTTTGTAAATTTCTAGTACTTTGAACTCCAATACTAGGCATGATGCCCAGATGTGGTCTCACAAGCTCTGGATAGAGGGGAAGACTCTCTTGCCATAAGATGCTGGCTGTGCCCTTGCTAACACAGCCTGGTAAGGAATTGACTTGCATTGTACACTGCTGACATGGTGATTTTCAGCAGAGCAGAGAATGCAACAGTCAGTCCTTAGCCTATACCAATGCCTGGGTTTACTTCAGACCAGGCTTATTTCTGTCTCATGATGCTACAGGGGCTGGGGGACACCTTCAATCTGAGAAAAACCCACAGGATGGGATTCGCTCAGTGCAATGTGAATACAGCATAGACATACCCAATGAGGACCATCTCATGATCTCCATCCTCTAAGCAGCCTCCTGTCCCACGCACTCAGACAATCAGGTCAGGAACCCTTAATCCTGCTCTTTCTAAGTTATTTTAATCCTCAAGGTAGGAGGCACCCCCCCACACCTCATCTGCTGACCATCACGAAATGCAGACATCTGCAGTGCTCTCTGTGCCCCAGGACCCCTTTCCAGGCCATTGCAAAGTGGCTGCAGAGTTCTCAAGATATCGGTTTCTGAAAGACACCTTCCATCTTCTTTTTGCAAGAGTGAAAAGCAATTTTAGGCATCAGCTTTCATGACAGGAAGAGTTCTTCAGCAGAATTCAGAAAGACATGACAGGCAGATGTTTCCTGCTTGGCCCTTTTCCTTGATGCAAACCATGCCATGCAGACACGCAGACACCACTGACACACAGCTACAGCTGGGCCTTGTCCCCGTTTGCCTTAAAACCAGCCTCTGCTTTTCTTGGAGAGGGAAACATTAATAAGCCAAAGGTGTTTACTGGGAATCTGGATTGGGTTTTATAAGAACCTAAAAATTCCTTTGGTCACTCTTGTTGGAGAGAGCCTTGGGCTAAAGCACCTACAGTAACAGCCTCTGCTGTGATAAACCACATGCTCTGAGTTCCCATCCCCTTTGAGCAGGAATGAAATGTTCCATACAGCTGTTTGATCTACATGCTGTTGATCCCATCCACAATGTGGCTGGTGAACAGTAATGGATGTGCTTTTATGACCCAACTCACCCATGAATTTAGAAAATGCAGGTGCAACATATTACCCTGGGCAGAGGGGGTGTGTGTGTGCGTGGGCACAATGAGGCTTCTTTGAGGAGGCAAACCCATACAGAGATGGAGAGATCATAGCCATGGTTCTTCATTTTGAAATATGCCTCCTCCATCTTATGTCTCTGCTTTGACCTCTGCCCTTTCAACACAACTGAAAATAAAGACCTTTTACCATTTTCACTGTGAAAACCCTCATTTGTTTCTCCCATGGGCTGGAGGCTTGGTTTTATATGATTTTGAAGAACTTAATCATGTCACTTGTCAGCCTCTCCTCTCCAGATTGCAGTCCCTGCCTTCTTAGACTGTTCTCATAAGACAGCTTCTCCACCACCCCTGAGCATTTTGACTACCTTTCTCTGGATTTTCTCTAACTTTATTACTTCTATTACTCAATTCAATCTGGAGATGGGGAAAGCAGCACTGCATAGTGAACTCAAGATGTGGGCACCCAAAGATTTATACAGCACCAACCTCATGCCCTCTGTTCTGTACCAGACTCCTTCCCTGATGACACTGAGCTCTAGCTCACTTGCAACAACTCTGCTGGAGACTAGGGTCTTAGGAGCAGGGCTGGGCTGGGGTCTCAGCCAGACACTGATTATTTCAAAGGTGCTACTCCAAGACAGGCTAAAGAGGAAAGTGGGCGGAGCTTGAGGGACGAAGTACTTCACCACTTTCTGTTCTCTCCTTACTGATCTTCTGACCATGCCACCTCAACATTACTCTGTAAAGTCCTTCTCTATGCTCCCAGCACCTGCTAGACCCACCAGAAGAGGTCCTCCAACATCT
Source organism: Phalacrocorax carbo (assembly GCF_963921805.1). Classification (NCBI taxonomy): domain Eukaryota; kingdom Metazoa; phylum Chordata; class Aves; order Suliformes; family Phalacrocoracidae; genus Phalacrocorax; species Phalacrocorax carbo. Next base: position 12,933,703 of record NC_087520.1, read on the forward strand.
AGTGGAGAGTCTCCGTGACTACATTAACCATCTTGTGTAACAACTAAGAGTTTATATGTGCAACTGCTCATAGCCCACATAGTGTCCTGGTTCAGGTGGGGCTGTGTCCCCTTCCAGTGTCCATGGGTCCTTGGAGATATCCTTCCCTCTGAAGATCCAGATAGGATCCAACTGCCTGTGGTAGTCTAAGAGGGATCTGGCATTTTTGGTTATAGTCTCAGCTTGTGACTTGAGAAACCGATCCCATCCTTCAGTTCCCTGCTTCACAACAGCCTTTCTGAGACAAGGCAAATCATTCAACCTTGTACTTCTCTTGCTCCTGGAAACCTGGCAGAAGAGCACTGCTCTGTGCCCAGGGAATGGAGGGCTGGAAGGAGTGAGAGATGTGCTCCAGACAGGGAGGGAGTGGACACCCACCATGGGGTTCAGGTCTGTGGACTCTCCACTCCAACCCATATCGCCAAGCCTTCATGTCTGGGAGGGACTTGGGGTGGACAAGGATCAGTGCTGTGCTGTGGGAGCCCCAAACCAAGCTTCAGGGAGCCACCTGTGACTGACCAGGGCCAGCAGTCCAATGCCAGAGCCAGGCTGCCTGTCATCCTGGTTGGGTGCCACTGCATGCCAGCACTCACCTGGGTGAAAGAAAGCGGGCTCAACAAGGAATTATGAGCACTGACTGATGCTAGTGTTATATTTTATAGAACCCCTGGGGTATTGATGGTCATTGCTCATAGACAATATACTGTCCCAGTGGTTTCCATCCATCACTAACAGTTTAAGCTGCAGGTCCTATATCCTTCTCTTCTAATGTAGAAAAAAGGCTGTGGATAAAACATATCCCACAGACTAAAATAAACCAGCTACATGCTAAAAAAAGAGCCTTTGGGTAATCAGAAATCACTGTGCATGGAACATACTTTTTCTTTAAGCTAAATCTTATAGCTCCTTATTTTGAATTTTTATTAGAATCCCCAGAGCAATTAGGACACATTCCAATCCAAACGACCTATGCAAAACTTCATCTTGGGAAAACAATGGCAGATTTTTGCTTATAGAAAACAATAAGACTGAGTCTTAAAATCCTTAACAGCTTTCCAGTTTGCCCTCTTTTGCAGTTACTCAAAGGGGGGAAATAAAACAATATACCTAGTATTTTTCATGTATTCCTCTCCTTGTACTGACACCTTGGCTCCACAGCACTTTGTGCACTGAGCCTTCCTCTAGCCCTGTGCATGCATTATGCAAACCTGACTGTTCTTTTCACAGGGGAAACAGAGTCACAGTCTCAGGATTAGAGAGGTGAAAGCCTGGATGGCACCATCACTTGGTGAGGTGGGAGGAGTTGCTTAAGCCTCCACAAAAAAAAGGGGAAAAATCATAGAGATGTTGAGCTTATGTGTTCCCCAGGAGAAGCATGAGCTTGAGAGGGAAGGTCCAGGAGACTGATGAACATGGACCTGAACGTGTCTCTATTCTAGACAGCATGTTGGGTCTGTAATCTTCTTGGAATAGGCTCCTTTAAAACCCTATCTGAGGCTTCCAGTTTTGACTACAGGAGGAAAAAATCCCACCAGTGACAGAGCAGACAGCGGGGTCTGTCCGTACCTTAGAGCCCACTCCTGCAGGAGCAAGGCTTGACCCCTTGGAGACATTCCAAGGCTCCCAGCAGGCTCCACCTGTAGAAAACCACAAGAATCCTGTGGCTCAGAGAGAAACAGGAGCCTCCAGAGAGGGAACACCAAAGAAGGGCAAATTTTTACTGCACCCTGGGGGAAGGAGGGGATGGGCAGCTCCCATAGGGCTGTCATTCCCGCCCCCCCAAGATGATGCTCCCCACTAAGTGGATCTGGCCAAGGTGGTGGTTTGCTGCAGGATCTCAAGACCATGATCCTGCAGCAGTAGAGGTAAAGTCTGCAGCTGTAAAAGCAGGTCAAGGAACACCAAAAGACTCCTGCATGTGCAAGGATCCCTAACTCCACTTCCCCGGTGTGGGAGCAAAGGTGGGGGAAAGGGGGCAGAGGCTTTCTTTGCTCAGACATCCCATCTTCAGGCAGCTCCCACAGCTCAGAGAAAAGCTTGAGAGCAAGGTGCCTATCCGGGCAGCAGGTGGGTCCCAGTGCCTCAAACCCTGCTTTAGTGCAGAAAAAAACAGCTTGTAATCAGTCCATGTTGTTCAAGATGGAAGTTTTCAAAGGGTACTTCCAGACAAACCTTATCCCTCTTTCGCTGCGAACAGCAGCATTTCTTAGCTCAGCTCAGAGCTGACTCCATCCTCACCTCTGCCTATTTGCTCTGGTGCTCACTTTCTCTTGAGGGGGAGCTTTATAGTTCGTGTGGCTGTAAACTGGGCTTCTGTCCTGATTGTCTGTAGGTTGCATTATAAAAATGGGCTGTTTATGGGTCCTTTCCACTCAGTTCCATGCAGCATGGCAATTGAATTCATTAAACCCCAGCTTTCTCTACAACCAGGGTTACTTTCTATAAAAGTCCTCAAGAGCTGTAACTGCTTCTTATAATCCATAAATGGAAACAGCCTTCTTCCCCCATTTTTCCTCTCTTTGCTTTGATCCTTCCTCCCCGCATTCTCCCAGTATCCAAAATAATAAAACAGGGCTGGCAGTTGACTCAGACCCCAGAAAAAGAAATTCCTGCCATGCCCTCTACACTAAACCTATGCAATTCTTTGCTGCAAGACCTTAGAAAGATTTCAGGAGGCAGCGGGCAAGCCCACCCTGCTTGCCCACTAGGAGAAACATCCAGCATGATGGAGACCAGTATTGCAGAATGAACTAGAGTTTTGAGAGGGAGGTAAATTTCCCTTCACACACCAACACACCAATAAAACTCTAATTTGGGGATACAGCAGAAATCCTTTCCTCATACAGAATTAGTAAAACACTATCTCTTTACAGAGATGCTCTGTCCAAGGGAGTTGGTAGACAAGCTGTTTGAAGACAAATGGACTCCAGCCCAAGGGACATGGAGTCCAGCAGCACCAGGAGTCCAGATGCACAGAAATGTGCAGAGATGGCTGGGCAGTGACTTTGGGCTCCCTGAGAGCTCAGTGTGATCCAGAGAGCACTGCAGGGAACAAGGTCTTCCTGAGCATCTCCCAAATCTGTTGGGAAAGCTGGAAGAGAGCAATCGGACATTTGTGGATGCTTACATCAGACAGCTGTTTCAAACCCAGTTGCTGGTGCCCAAAGCTGACATGCAGCACCCTGCAACACCAGATAACTCCTCACTTGTTGGTGAGAGCATGTAATCTCCTTTCTCCCCACATAGTGCTCACCTGTGAAGGGCAAGGTGTATATTCATGAAGGCAGACTGGCAAGTCCTTCACCCATAAAGAATCACCAGAAAAAACCTGATGTCATTAGTGTGAATGGGACAGACACTCTGGAAGCCAGAGGACCAGGGAGAGGGTCCTCCTTCGAGGAAAAGAATAACAAGCATTGGGGATGTCATTATGTACATTTACAGACATCTCAAAAGGTCTGTATTTCCATCATGGACCATCTCCAGAGAAAAAGGAATAACCTTCAGCCTCTTCTTTATGAGGAGGGGAACCAGGATCCCTTGGTAGAGAGGAACAGTCCTTGTTTTGCCCAGTAGTGACTCAGCCCTGGCCTCTAAAGGGCTATCCCTGCTCTATCAATCAGGCATGCTTTCCTCTTGCCAACATTGCTTTGCACTTTTCAGGCCACAGAAGCACACCACCTTGGTCCCCATGTCCTTGAGACTCCCATGTAGACAGACAACTGGTTCAAGACTCTTGGATGCTACTGAGTGCCACCATGTCAAGCTGGCCAACTTGCATTTCCAGCTGGCCTCCAAACCAAGAGCATTGGTACCAAGGTATCCATGACTAGGTAGCACATGTCTTGACTGCTGAAGATGTTCAGGCCCAGAAGGCATCAAGTCTAGAAAAGACTGCTGGAGGAGGCCAGAAGATTGTCCAGAAAGGACTAAGCCCTCCAACTGACTTAGAAAGCAAAGCCTAAAACGGTATCATCTAGTGTCCACGGTGGCCCTAAGGTGAGACAACCAGGCTCATCTCTGAGGGAAACAGTTGGGTAACTCTCACACCAATGAGGATTTTCTATTCTCATCTCTGTGAAGGAAAGGAAGAACAGCTTCTCTCACTCCTCCCACCCCAATCAGACTGCGATGATGGAGAACACAGACTCAGCCAAGATTTGTAAACAGGCAACAGGGCTGGAACTTCAGTGCCTAACATTACAGGGTGTCAGGGCACAAAACATGGCATATTCACTGAAGTTAGCAGCTCTGCTTGGGCATAAAGCTGTTTGCTCAGAGGACCTGCAAGAAACAGCCTGAGAAAATAAGATCTGATATGAAGGGACTTTAATACATCATCAGGACCAAATCAAGACACTTGAGAGGCAAACCAGAGACAGCAAGCCACTACAGGGGAACAGACAGGACAGTGCTCTAGGAAAATCATCTCTTCCCAGACCAGGAGTGAACAACAGCATTTTTCCTAAATACTCTACCTATAAGCTCACTAGCTCTGCAGTCCACCATTTCCTCTTTAGTTTAGATCCTTCCTCTTTTGTTTATTCCCTTTCAAAACTGCAGTGCCTACAAAGGAAGTGTGGGTTAAGTAAATCCTCATTTTCCAAAGAAAAACAGATGATCACTGAACTTCTGAAAGCTGCCTATTGGCTGTAGAACACCAAGGAGGTGTGATGAACTGACAGTTAATCATTCTTCCATGTTGGAGTCATGCTCGTACTGTTACCTAGCAAAGGTGTATGTGCTGCAGGTGGCATGACCACCCTCCCTCCTTTGTCCCAGGATCTTTTACTCATGAAGAAAGATCTGGGGCCCACCTACATTTTTGGTTTGTCCATCACACTTATGTAGTAATGTGCTGCCTGACTAGATCAGTCTCCCAGACTGCAGTCTACAGGGTGCAGAGAGAGAAATGACTAAAAAGATAATTGCATCTTTACAGACTGGGATGGAGCCACTAAAAAAAAAAGCAGGATTTCATTCCTCTGTTAGGATGTGGTAAGTTATCTTTATCTTTAACATGGCAACAGGAGATGCTAGTCAGAACTTGGCTATACCAGAACTTGCTTGAACACACGGTAAAGCACTTTGAGTGGCATTCATCTCACCCAAATGTAGATATCTCCAGCTGAGCTCAGCCCCCAGGCCCTCTTCAGAGTCAGCAGAAAGGCTGCATCTGATCTGCATTAGAAGTCTGTGTTACAATGAGAAAATTGCACTCTGGTGTTCGCGGGCCAGACTTCCACCGCCTGGGACAGCAATCCCAGCTGCTAATGTTTATGTTGCAGACACCTACTTTTAGAAAGAGGGCCTCCTGCCCAGCAGTGCTGACCACATTTAGAATGCAAACACGTCCTCTGTACACAGCTCTCCACAGACATGCTTCTGCTTTTACAGTCAGATAATGAGTAAGGAACACACTTGCCTGAAACCTGCAAGTCTTTTTTTCTTCCCACGGCCAGTTCAAAGCAGATATAGTTTACATTGCTGTGGTTTCATTTTGAGAAAACAGGTACTTCAGAAAGAATTTGTGAGATTTTTGAGTGATTTTCTCCATTTTGGAATGTCTGTTGCCATGAGGACCCTGTGAGTGACAGTCTCCAAGACCATCTCTTCCCAAACTGACCAAAAAGGTTGGACTTAAGGGTCTTTTCCAACATAAATGATTCTATGATTCTAAAACTGGTATCCCAAAGTATGGATGCCTTGAGTGACATGCAATGTTGAAGCTGAGTTGCTTTGAAAAATGAGCATGTTTCCCATAAAATACTACTGAAAACCTGATGTGGCCATTTTGCAGCTCCTGTGCAGAGGCTTGATCTGCCCTTAATGGATGTGCTGGATAACCATGCCAATAGGAGTGTGGTTTTCCTGATGAAGGAGGCATGCTTCTACACTAATGTAAAGGTGCTTTATAGGTACACAGCCATTTCTTCTCCACAAGGGGGTTATAAGAGCAAAAAGCACCATTAGGTTGATATAATTACATCAATACAGTGCACTGTTTTTACTATACCTGCTCTTGGATCCAGTAGCCCTCGTAATCTCCCAACATGCAAGACACCCTGCACTAGATCTTGTGACAAGGCTACAGGAGAGTTGCTACACCAGACTGCAGGTCATTTTGCCTCTTAGCAGGCTTTTTTAGAGTATGGAGTTCTCAGGGCTTTTCTCCTGTGCCTGAGACATCATTACATTTAAGCATCAGACGATGATTTTGGGAACTAATGAATTACATCCTGTGCTAAGTCTTCACTGATGCACAGAGAGGCCAGAGGGGCCTGCCAGAAATAAGTGTGTTGTAAAGATGAAATAAAGGTTCAGGAGACGAATGTCATTCATTCTGGTTCACCTGATGACCCAATGACATAGTGGCACAAGAGGAGTGGCAGTTAGGTTTGCTGTGGGAGCATGGAGCCTGAGATGACTGTGCAAGCTGCATGTTGTATGTCTGAGACTGGGAATCTCTGATTTTTATAGCATGCAAAATAAAAGGTACATTGTCATCAAGGTGTGCACCTTACAGTTTGCTGTTATCTGGAGAGCAGTGGATTCCCCACCATTCTTCGTGTGCTTACAAAAAACATCTAGGTCTTAAAGCACTGGTACCTGCTACAGGACCAATCCCTGCATCTACATCTACCAGGAGCTGCTATAATTTTGTGGCCACTTTCCTTCTCTGTTGATCTGATGGCAGTAATAGTAACACATCTGTATTTTAGGTGTTGCTGTCATGCTGCATTTTTCCTGTGATGCTGCACATCAAAGTCTCCTGCACTTCATCTAGGGTTGTTACTCTGCTCCTGGTCCCCAGGCAGCTCTGGTCCAACACTCCCACCAGGCAATGCAAAGTCGCCTCCTCTTGACATTATCACAGTTCTCACACCAGGTGCACGTGAGAAATCCAAGCTTCCTGAAGCCACGTCTGAACCCCCAAGTCTCCCCCTTCTTGCATGCAAAAATTAAAAGACTGCAGAGGAAGCCTGGAGAATACCAGAGCTCAAACAGGCAAAAGAAGGCACCTCCAAAAGTCTGGGATAAAAATCTCTTGCTTCTTTAAGACAATCTTATGATTTGGAGGTGAGGGATAATGCCCATCCTAGTGTTCCACACCTCACACTGCAAGGTGCTGTATGCATCGAACACCCTTGCACAGTGCTCAGGTGCTGTGCATGGTGTGGACACTGGAAAGCACCTGCAGAAGCAGGCACTGTCCCAGACAGAAGTGGTACAAGACGGGCTCCATCTCTGTGGTGGGCGTGGATGCTGCTCAGGTGACTGGCAGCTGCCCGTGAGGAGCAGCCAACAGCAAGGACCACCCAAGAAAGGGGAGGAGGAGGGGTGCAAATGAAAAGGTCATGCTTTATTATAAAGCATATTTGTAAATAGTTTATAAAGGGTTAATAAATGATTAGCAGAGGCTCTCAGTGCCTTGCAGACAGATGCTTCTGAGAACCTCAGAAATGCTGCCTGTAACATGGGACAAGCTACATATTAAAACCACTCATTACCTGCCTTAATCCTTTCAAAACAGCATCTGATTAGATGGAGCCTAGAACTGAGGGCTGGACTGACAGGTAGGTGTGATGTTTTTCTGTTTTGAAAGACAGTTTTAAGCTCTCCTCTCCTCCTCTGCTGGTCTCAAGAAGTCCCAGAGGAGAGCGGCCAAGTTCCCCAGCTGCTGCCAGGCCCCTTGGCTGGGGGCACAGGGAGGCTGATGAGCCTGCGGGTTTAATGAGGAGACAAGCAGGGGCAGCAGGTTTGGGAGAGAGGAGGCTTAATTTCTCAGGGTGGGAAGGAGCAGAGTGGCAGGTCACCATGACATGGCAGGCTCTGGCAAGAGTCTCTCAATAACAGGGGCTCTTCTGCAGATGTCAGGAGCCCCACTGTTCCCAGCTTTGCTAGCAAACACCTCTGCAGGGACTCATGGCTGCACTGAGCAGGCGAGGTTGGAGACCAAAGGACATCACAGACTAGCATAGTCAAGCCTTCAGGCTTGGGACCTTCAACCCACCCCAGTCCAACTCAGGCCGGCCCATCACAGCCCAGCTCAGCCCAGCACAGCATAGTCCAGCACAACACAGCACAGCACAGCACAGCCCAGCCTTAGCATGCCAGACTCCTGGCATGAGGGTGGCTGAGGGCCTCTCAGCCCAGCAGCCCCCACACCCCAACTCAGTTCAGGGAATCAGGCCAGATGTGGGCCAGGGACACCCTGTTTCTACTGCCATGTCTGTGACCAGCTCGCTGCCTGGCAGTGGCTGCCCAGGGCGAAGACAGCCAGCAGAGCTGGGCTGGGCTCAGGACAGCACAGAGCCAGCCTAGGCTGTCCTTCTGCATGGCTGCCCAGCAAAGGCCACTGTCAGGCCACAACGAGGCTATGGACCAGCAGTGCCACACAACCATCCCACTGACCCCTAGGAAGGACCCATCAAAGGATGCCCCAGCTACTGCAGCATATTAATCCTTTCTACTTCTGGGAGGAGAAACAACCCTATGATTATCTGCTACCTCAGTTTCCCCACCTATGAAATGGAGAAAGCTGCCTCCTGGGATCTGGGGAAGAAAGAGAGCTTTAATGGTGAGAGAATACCAAGAGACCTGGATAAACAGCCTTGAAAGGACAAAGGATGCCCTTTCCTTGAAAGGCAGGTTAACACTCCCAGCTGCAGGCAACCAGCTCCTGCTTCAGCAAGCTCAAGACTCTGGTGAGGGTGGCTCGAATAGCAGCCCTTGCCTGGTGTTGCTAACTTACGAGATAAAACCTAAATACTCATTAAAGCAGCACTTGGCAGAAACCCCATCCTCAATTACAAAAATAATTTCATTTTTTTTTATGAGTCTGAAGCCTTTGGGACCTCATAATCTAATTAAATAAAGCTTTCTCACTTTCCTCTTGCCTGCTCCCCTAGCTTATGTTGTACCAGCAAAGACAAATATATATTTTGAATTTAGCAGAATACCCCTGCATCATGTATCCCCTCCTGGCCAGAAACCACCTCTGTTCCCCCCATGGCTGTGCCCTGCTTGGGCAGGCTGTGTCCATAGGCTGGTTGCTTTTGTTCCTAGAAAGTGCCTGAAATACCAGGGTCCCAGTCTGCTTCCATCCACTTGCATTGCCTGGGTACCTAGTGTCCTTTAGAGGAGCAAACATGCAGAGCCTGGCAGGAGCAGAGACCCATCTAAGGCAAGCTCTGCATTGGGAGCAGTGCCTTGTGCCATGCTGAGTGTAGATCTCATCCAAGCCTGCAAGATCTATCTGCCAGGATGTGCGGTGGGAAAATTATGCTGCTTCAGAACATGCAACGGGGAGAGGCTGTGAGTGAACTGAAGAAGATGCCATCCTCTCCTGTATGTGTCCAACACCAGCCAACATCAAGCAGCCATGCACAGAGTGGACAGAAACCTCTGCAAGCAGGACTGAAGCTTGCTGTGGAGGATGCTACAGTCAGCAGGTCCTGCTTTTATAGAGCAGCACATTGATGTTCCTCAGAGCTGGCCTCAGATCATCCAGCTGCGGATTGGGCACTGGTGGGAGGCGAGAAGGTACCGCAGGAAACTCCCTCTCCACTTCTAAAAGGCTCTTTCCAAGAACCATATGAATTTTTTTTGAAAAATTCATCACTGGCCAAAAATTGCAATTATAGGTCAGCTAAATCCTACCTAGATTTGTGATGCGTTTGTGTTGAAACCGCTGAAGAGCTGGATTTTTTTTTAAAAACATCCACAAAGTGTTAAAATAAAAAAGGTCGCAAGAACTGAGTTTTATGCTTTGACTTCGGAGCATGTAAGCAAATACAGAAAACAAAAATTGAAACCAAAAATTGAAACCCTTCCATTTAGTTTGGTATTACAGCATTTCCCTATAATCTTACAATTTTTTAAAGATTTAAAAGAAAAAAAATATTTGGGTCAAATTTGTTTTTTCATATCAAGAAAGTAATAGAGAGACAACTGCCACACAGGGTAGGAGAAGCTAGAGAGGTGGCTGAGCTCACATCATTTTCTCTGGGTTTTTCAGTACAGTTGGTGAACCGTAAGCATATCAGTCACCTGTGTCTGATGTAGGTTTTCCTGCTCAATGCTGATCAGGAGAGCTCAGAGGCACATGCTCCAATCCCCAAAAAGGAGGCAGCACTGGGATTTACTCTCCTAATGCAGACCTGCAGATTTTGTTTTGGCTTTTTTTTGGGGGGGGAGAGGTCGGTTCTCCATCACAGAGCCACAGAAAGGCCAGAGAGATGAGGAGCTCAGCTGCATCACCTGGAAGGGAGATAGAGGATGGGAAGTGACTGCACAAGACACCAAATCCAGCTGTGAGCCACTCAGTCCAGGAAACACTTCATCCAGATGATCACAGAGTGGTCCTGTCCCCAGCGGACTCCCTGTCACGCACTCATAGCACACTTAAAGCTATCCAGGAGAGACGGGGAGCCTCGCGATGCTAAGGTGTCTCAGCTGGAGAATGGGAGATACAAAACCAGTGGACTAGGGCTTTGCCATAGTGGGGCCTTTGGGAGATGACTATAGGAACCAAACCTATCTCATGCTGTAGAGGAAGACAGAAAATGCTGGGATGAATCCCATGCCCATCCTGCTTGAAAGGATGCCTTGCCCCTTCCCTGAGCCCTGATGAGGTGTCCCATGGCAGCCAGCAATGACGGGGCAACACACCAACATTACCTTTGCTGGGAGCCATTCAGGGTGCCTCAGAGAACAGGACCTAGGAGGAGATGATGTAAGCCCTTCCTGGGCTGGTGGTACCACAACGGTGACATCCTGACCAGTTTGCATGGGATGTCTCAGAGTGGCACTGGGAGGAAGCCTTCAGGTGTGGTCTCCTTTTCTGGATTCCAGTGAGAACATGACTCCTGCCTAGGATGTGGGGATCAGCTGTTCCTTCAAACAGCCCTACAGCAGATAGCCTCAGCCATCTGCCAGTCCTGTCTCCTCCACAGCCACCAGCCAGGCCCTCCAAGACTGGCTTACATACCAGAGCTGGAAAACCATGAGGGAAGGATGTGGTGCAATGAGAAAGAGGAAGAGGAAGAAGTGGAGGACTATAAACAGTGGTAGTGAAGAGACAGGTGACAAACCGGTGTCCAGTGACAGGCTGAAGCCCAGTGCCCAGAAAAAGCATGGGGAGCACAAGAAGGGGCTCAGGCTCTGCTGCACCCTCTCTGATCAGGTTGCCTGCAGCTCTTTATGTTCTGTTGCCCTGTGTGGTGCAAGTGCAGGAGCACTGGGGCTGCTCCAGTGACAGCAGCAGTGTTTGCTCTAAAGAAGAAATCACTGGTATCCCTACCTGGGACTTGAGCAGAACTAGTTGCTGCCCAGGGTCAGGAAAACCAGATTATGGACTGCAGGGAAGGACCTCCCTGAGCTTCTCAGCTGTTCATCTTCTGGAGCTCCTGCAGGAAGACAAAGGGAGAGCAGTGAGGATGAAGGGTAAGGTGGTTACTGTCCAGGTTGGACAAGCCCCTCTCCACTAGTGAGCCCAGCCTGCCACCCACCTCCCCAGGGTCAGAGAGGAAATGAGGGAGGGAGCCAGAACTGACCCTGTCCCTCTCGACTATGATTCCTGCACCATAACAGCCACAGAAAAGTATCATGAGGCTCATGTGTGGAAGGTACCACTCCTTTGGACTCATCTGACCACTGAGAGCCTGGATGCACTGAGCCTCACATGGACCCTGTCCCAGCACATCCCTGGGAAAGGCATTTCCCTACTGAAAGGGTGAGGAGGGCATTTTCACCCTCAGCAAATCTGGCAAGGAGATATCTTCATGGCAAAGACTTTGTCAGCCAGCAGAGCAACCAGCAACCTCAAGAGATGTGGCCATTTACAGAAGCAGATTGCCCACTCCAGTAACTGCATGCATGCAACCTCCAAGCAGGCTTTTCCCTCAGCAGGAATGACTCTGCCCATAGCCAGATTTTTGGTGGCAGTAGCAACAGCTCCCTCCCAGCCCAGAGAGCACCCTTCTGGCAACACCATCAACCTGTGCAAGTCAGCAGGGCCACACACAGATGTATGAGCTGAGCAGGCCTTTCCATTTCCTCTGGCAACAAGCACCAACTCCAGCTTTGGGCAGAAACCACTGACACCACATGGGGCAACTCCACAGAATCAGCAGGCGCTCCAGACTTCAAAGGAGACTTTTCACTTCAGTCCTTTTAACATGGTGGTCTGACATACTCAGCACTGTGTGCCTTGTGGTAGGCATAGCACATACAGATCATGGCATGGGCGGAAACTTGTGGCAACACCAGATGGGAGGAATCTTTATCTGTGGGAAAACCCATACAGGAAGTGGAGAAAAAGGTCTGGGATGATGAGATGGAGGGAAGAGAAGGGATGGGGCCATAGGTTGAAGTCAAGAAGATAAATACAGGGTATTACATCGTGATGAGCAGCACCAATGGGGAGAGAGTGGAAAGCCAAGACATCTATAAAGGCTTCACACTCAGAACTGGATGCAACCATAAAGAGAAATAAGGTGGATATCTTCTGCCAAGCACTAAGTATTCGACTCCATGTGAAGAGCTATGTGATGGGTCACATAATGAGGATACCAGAGGGGGCTTTATTCCAGTTACCCTGTAGGTGGAGTCACAAAAGCATGTCCTCATCCTGAACACCACAGAAACTGGTGTAAAACTGCTTGACTCCCTCTTGCCACCCACTGTGCAGCTCTAATGAGTGGCCTCAGCAAAGAGCACCGCTACTCCATCCACCCAGTCTCCATGAACGAGTACTGCTTCCCATCACCACCACCCTCCCACTGCACCTACAAATGGGACTGCACCATCTGGATATGGAACTGGCCTGGTGATCAGAGAGAGATGCTTGCTGACAGAGCTCCTGCATCATCTGCCCAGCGCTGCCGCCATCACCTTGGCAAGCTCGCTTGACCATGCCAAGCCACATTTTTCCCAGAAAATAATACAGCCATGTCCTAGGGTGGACATAAGAGAAATAATGTGCTGAGACAGGAGGAAACTCCATATTAATTCAGAACTACTTGTCTTCCAGCCTCATGGATCCAGTGGGATCTCCAGGGAAAACCAACCACTTCAAGGCCACTTGTGTCTAACTGTTAGAGGGAAAGAAAAGAAAAATAAGAACCATCCATTTTCTGAATCAACCATCTCTCTCTCCAACTTCCCCTCTGGGCTCGGCCGCCCACTTTCAGACTTTACCCATTGTTTGTTTGGACTTGTACAGGAAAAATCGCGTTAAAGAAAATCATAGCTGAATCACACACTTTAGAGCAGTTGCAATGGACAATTTGTCAAGGACATGGGGTTTTAAAATATTTTTAATACAAAAATACCTAATGATAATATGCTACACTTCTTGCTAAAAACATTATCTATTGGCATGGGGAGAATTTAAGCCGTACTATAATGCAGGCCTGGAACTCCATGCAACTCCCTGATCCAACAACTACAAAGCTCTGTTTATCCTAGTAATTAATTCTCTCTTATGTTTAGTGATACAATTAGGGAAACACTGCCATTCTGATGGGCTTGTTTCCACCAGTGCCTTTTACTATATTTACATCCCCACAGTAGGCTTGGTCTTACAGAAAAGGGTGAAATTGCATTTAAGGAGACAATGCCATATGCATTCCCAAAGCATTTTATAGATGTAAAGTTAGGCTCCAAATTGCACATTTATTGTGTGAGCACACAATGAGCTCAGATTAAATATTGACTAAAGCCAGCCTAACACCCAAAATAATGAAGATGAGCACAATAGTGTGATTTACTCCCAGCCGCTAGAGAAATACACATCTGTAACATATAACATGCCCTTCCCACAGATATACTCTTTGTATTCTAACTAGCCTTAGGCAGGAAAATTTCATTCTCATAAATTATGGATTTTCTTTCCCAACTGCCAACACATTCATATTACCAGTTGCAAAGCAAACAAATATAGCAAAAAACAAATGCCATTCCCCTGATACAGTGAGAAGCAGGTGACTGGCTCCTTGTATCCTCAAAGTTGAGGCAGGAAAATGGTAGAAAAACAGGGCTAAATTAAAAGAATCCTTTCCCTTTTGTCCCCCAAGATGAGGGAGCTAGCAGGGAGGTGTGGACATGGCAGGTATCTTTTAGAAAGTACTGCCAGCCCTACCTGTGCCTGGAAAACTATGTGTCCTTCTCATGCCTTCCTCCTCCCCAGACTTGTAGAAGAAATTCAGGGAGACACAGATGCTAATATAACAATTACAATAATAACACAGCGCTGAACAGGGGCAACACAAACCCTCCATAGCAGCTCGACCTCTAAATCCTCTAATACGGTACTGCTTCATTCAAGATTAAAAGAAATTGTAACCTAGCACAGACAAAAAGACACAGGAGGCAAGGCAGGATCTCACTCAGCAGTGAAGCCCCACTCCAGTCCAGATGCAGTCATATCACTTCAGCTTCTCTGTACCATCTCCATGACAACCGTGTAATTTGGATGCAATAACCACTGCCAAATTGATCTTTAAATGTAGCTTTGTTATAAAACATAATACTGAACATGGCAGGCTCAGGATAAAGAAAAGTAGCCCCCTACCAATGAGAACCACGATTTAAGAGACCCCCTTTAATTTTTAGCTACCAAACAGTCTTGCAATTTCAATAATTGCATGGATGAGTGGATTTTAAAATCAGTAACAGCAAACACCACTTGTGTGTGTGTGTGTGTGTACGGCATGCTGTAGTATAACATCTCAAACAAGACACCACACTGAGAGCTGGAAAAATGTGTCAATGTATATTCAGAGAATGGGCATCTTTCCACATGCACGCGCATGCACACACACACACACACACACACGTACACGTATCAGGGAGGTTCAATCTCTACCAACTGAAGCGTACATCTGATGCATCAAATAATCCTAATAAGAATCAAAAACAGTATAACTAAGCAAAATAGGATAGGGGATCAATGTACCGCATGTTAGACAATGAAAGCAGGGGAGCTCACATTTGCACTTACCCGAGCAATAAGCTGATTATTTTTTTGGTCCCTTCACAATTGCAGCTCCCTTTTCTCTTCAACAATCCATGCAAAATAATCTGCAGTCCCACCGACGGAGGAGTGGCCCCGTCCCTCCCCTTTCACCACCTTCCTAGACCTCCCTGTTATTGGCTTCCTTCTCCCTTCCCTCCTGCTCTCCCTCTCTCTTGCTGGCAATGGTTACACCTCCCAGCCGTCCCCCAAGGTGTCAAGAGACTGCTGGGGATCCAGCAGGCAGGGTGGGAGGGGATGGGGAGAGGGGGAGGAGGCAAGGACTGATGGTAAATGGACCAAGTGAAAGGATGGAATAAAGCCCTTGCTGGCGAAGCCCCCGGAGGAGCACACGGCAGGAGCAGACCTGCTGCTTGGCTGGGAGGCTCCGCTCACGGCTCAGGCTGTGCAGCAGTTGCCAACAATATCCCCAGGGGTGTCAGGGTTTGTCCCTCTACATGCACCTGCAATGTGCTGGGGGACAGGTCTGCTTCCTGCCAGCAAATCGCCACCTTTCAAGCTGAGATTGGTTTGAAGTTTTGGGTTGAAAACCTACCAAATACTCACACCGTCTTTAACAACAGAGGCACTTTCACATGCAGAGGTACAGGACTGGAAATGCCTCAAGGACCCACCCTGGGGCAGACCCCAGCACTGCAGGTCAGCTTGCTCTGTGCCTCTGGGCTCCCACTTTGCTGCAGCCTCATCCCATCCCATCCCATCCATCCCATTGTATCCCATTGCATCCCACCCCACCCCACAGCCAAAGAGCCCTGCTGGCCTTCAGCGGCAGTGCTGCCCGTATGCCTGCCTGACAAGCTTGCTCCAGAGCCACCCCAACCATGGTGGGCTGGACCGCATGCCCACTCACCATCAGTGGGACCTTCTTTGGCAATCTGACAGATCTTTGCACACACCAAGACATCACCCATGTCTTGGTGTCCCATGCAACTCAGTATGCTCACCCATCTGCCTGACTACTTCGCAGGGATGTGTGAGACCTGCCCACACTCAGCCCTGTGCCTCGTGGTGCCCACAGCACCATGTACATGCACCGTCCTCCCTTCTAATAGCTCGCAGGGGACTGAGAGCTCCCACAGCAGCATGAAGAGAGAGCAGTCCCAGGCTGGACCTTTAGGCCAAGGAAAAAGCATTTGGTGTCTGCCACAGACACATGTTCCAATACAGCTGATGGATTCCTGATTCCCTGGAGAAAACCTCTCCCTAGACCTCTGTACCTCTTGGAAAGCTTGTTCCAGAGGATGCACACCACTGAATGAGCAGACAAATCCCCCACATCCCAAATTAAAAATGTCATTACAATGTATAGCCATACATCCAAACACCGAAGCACAGCCATTAGATGAAATAATGTCCTGGAGCAGCTCAGCAGAACATGGCTATATATTCTTCCAGAAGGGATACCCCACAGCACAGCACACGGGGTTGTTTGCCAGGGATAGTATCGGTAATGAACCATGTAATGAGCCACCCTGCAGCTACACTCAGGAGTTATCCAACAAACACAAGTGTGAATGAAGGTTACTGTGCTGGAGAGACACATGAAATGGATCTCATGGCCACAGACAACAGCAGTAAGCAGCCAGGCAAATCCAGGTGTGGGACTGTTAACCTCCTTCAGGGTTCCTTCGTCCAAGAGACACAATTCACCTTATGCCATTACAAAAGTCTGTCCTTCTCCTCTCTCTGATCAATTCTAACGTATTTGTAATCAACCAGTTATCAGGTTAGGGTGCTTTAACAAATTAAAAAGAATTAAAAAAAAAAGCACAATCAATATTCATCAGTCTGTTGTGCTGTTCAGTTCTGAAGGCAAGTAACAAAATCCAATTTCGGCGCAGCCAGTCCTAGGAAGTGACATTTTGCAGCATAAGAATATGAGGTTCTAGTTTCTAAGAATACATCCACTAGCAGAGCTCCAAATAACTGGGTTATCAATCACTCTGCTTCTGGGAATGAGCAGATCAACATCTGGATTCAGGGAGAAACCTCCTCTCATCCTTTGAGCAGGGTGGTGTGCTTGCCCTTATCATTTATGAGACATTCCTAACAGTAACAGGGTACTAACATTTTCCTCGACTGTCAGCAGATGTGTGTGTTAGATGCCTGGCATATGTCATAACTTTTTTTTTTTTTAATTAAGAAAACTCCTAAACTATAGCAATTTTGGACATGCTGTTTCACTGCTTGGATGTGCACGCGAACGTGCAGATGCCATTTGCTACCTGTGACATGAGGTCTCTGGGGAGGCAGTAACAAACTAGGGAGAGGCCACCTTTCTTGAATGCTGACATCAGGGGAGCTACCCCTCAAGCCCCAAACAAATGGGAGCACACATCTGGGAGCCTTCCAGGCAGCAGGTACTGCAGGCACCAGGACTAAACAGTACAGACCACACGACAGGCACAAAAGTTAACCAGCTATACTCTATGGACTATGGAAACACTGCAGCTAGGCTGATGGGAAAGGCAGATATCTGGAAAATGTGGGAGTTTGTGGTCCTGAGGTTGTCCATGGTCACGTTCTCCCATTATAAACCTGAGCCCCAAGGCTGCTTCAAGGCTGGTTGCTGTGCAGCCCTGGCTCTGCTCCCCCTTCACTCTTAAGTGGAGAAGCCAGGATCACTTACCCTACAACTGCACAGGGTGTATTGACTTTACCTGGCAACTTAAAAAGTGTCTTAAATGCAGCTTAGGGCCCAAGTTTGAAATGTTGCATTCCTGTTACAAGTAGTTTACCAACTATGCCCTGCTCATGGTAGTGTGGCACACAAGGACACTCATGGGTGCTGCTCAGCCTTCTTCATTTTATCTATGAAAACATCACAAGTGTTTGCACACGCCCAGGAGTTATTTTGCTTCCATGTCCTCCCACAGCTGTTTTTCACAGAATCATAGAATCATAGAATGGTTTAGGTTGGAAGGGACCTTTAGAGGTCATCTAGTCCAACACCCCTGCAGTCAGCAGGAATATCTTCAACTAGATCAGGTTGTTCAGAGCCCCCTCCAACCTGACCTTGAATGTTTCTAGGGATGGGGCATTGACCACTTCTCTGGGCAACCTGCTCCAGTGTTTCACCACCTTCATAGCAAAAATTTTTTTCCTTATATGCAGTCTACATCTACCTTCCTTTAGTTTAAAACCATTACCCCTTTTCCTGTCCTTGTCCTGTCACAACAGGCCTTGCTAAAGAGGTTGCCCCCATCTCCCTTTAAGTACTGGAAGGCCACAATAAGGTCTTTGCGCAGCCTTCTCTTCTCCAGGCTGAACAACCCCAACTCTCTCAAGCCTTTATTCATAGGAGAGGTGCTCCAGTCCTCAGATGATTTTTGTGTCCCTCCTCTGCACTCGCTCCAACAGTTCCATGTTCTTCTTGCGCTGAGGGCTCCAGAGCTGGACACAGCACTCCAGGTGGAGTCTCACCAGAGCAGAGTAGAGGGGCAGAACCACCTCCCCGACCTGCTGGCCACACTTCTTTTGATGCAGCCCAGGATCCAGTTGGTTTTCTGGGCTGAAAGTGCACATTGTTGGCTCATTGTCCAGCTTTTCATTCACCAGTAGCCCCAAGTCCTTCTCTGCAAGGCTGCTCTCAATCCTTTCATCCCCCAGTCTGTATTGATACCGTGGGTTGCCCTGACCCAGGTGCAGGACCTTGCACTTGGCCTTGTTGAACCTCATGAGGGTCTCACAGCCCCACCTCTCCAGCTTGTCTAGGTCTCTCTGGATGACATCCCGTCCTTCTGGTGTGTCAGCTGCACCACTCAGCTTGGTGTCATCTGGTTTTTCTCAGGAAATCCCTTGGATTTCCCAGCTGGGACTCACTAACTTTCAGTACAAGTCACTTTGATGGAAGCCAGAATTAGGAGAAAGCTCTATGAGGACCTTGCTGCATGGTCTTTGCAGGTAGTGTAGGTAGGAGGATGTGGAGGGGAATAACAGCCCTCTGAAGAAGGGTCAGTCCTTGTGAGCCTTTGTCTGCATTTCTCTTGACACTTAAAATCAGCTCTTTGCTCTGGATAATGGCTGTCCTGAAAAGTCTACCCTGGAGATGCTTGAGCATACTGTGGACATGCAGAAGTTGTGGTTCACATCAGGGGCACCAGAGCTCAGAGCTGGTGAGGAGACAGCTCCTCATGGCTATTTCAGGGGGCTGGGAGAGTTGAGATTTGCTAGTCTCACCCTGGATGGCTGGATGACAGGCAGAAATTATGCTTTAAAAATAATCATGAGCAAAAGGCTGCATGCAAAGAGCTCCTGTAGAGCTCTGAGGCAGAACAGCTACTAACAGTTTTATAAGTCTGCAAAGATGGAAAGGGGAGAGGGAATAGGAAAGTCTCTCAGAAGAGGGTCCAAGGAAAGCGTACACCTTTATATGTGTGTGCACCTGGAGAGAACCCCACAGAGTGCAACACTTTGCCAGACTGGGGCCAAAGCCTCGGACACTGAACATGAGACCCACAGCTGGCTCTTCTCCAGTTGCATCGGTTCCTGCTCCACAACGGCTTGTTCTGGAGTGGCTCATGCTTGGTGGGGGATCACAAGGCCACTGGGACACCACAGTGCCATGATGGGTTTGGAGATGGTGTGGGGCAGATGCTAACCTTGTCCAGCTTGTGAATTATAGGGATATTGTCAGGAGTCTTTGCTTTAACAGCCAGCTAAAAACTCTTTGGCCTGAGAGGTTTGGAAAGCCCAGATGAAATGTGTCCTCCAGTAAAGAAGCTGCCACTTATGTAGAGGAAAGAAAGCACTTTCACCCTAGGAGAAAGACTCCCAGCCTGTAGCCTGCTGCCACCCTGCAACAATTGGCTCTTCTTAGATGACAAAGCCCAAGCATTTTGGGTTTGCAAACTGCAAAGCATACTACAAGTATTTTCCCCTAGAAACTTTTTTTTCCATTAGGCTGTGATTATTTCCTCTTATAACCTCCTCCTGGATATACATTCCAGTGGAACTTGTTTAGTGGCTCCATAGGAGTTTGGCATTCTACACCATATTTCATTCCTCAAGCTCCTTTCTAAGTTTCTGGGTGCTGGGCCAGGACTCAGACTTGAGTACCAGCCTGGCTAGTGCCCAGCACAGCCACCACAATCTCCAGCGACCCCTGAAGTTCCAAGACGACACTGTGCACAGCATGAATCTCCTGTGTGAGGATTAGTCACCTCTCTCGCACATGTAAAAGAAATCTTGATGTGCTCTGGAGGTTTTTGATACCCTGCCCAGTATGGGCATTTCTGCCTGGGAAATCCCAGCCTGGAATATGGGAGACATCATTCCTGGCATTTCAGATTTTGGCAGAAGGAAAGATTGATACTGCTGGATGATCACTCTGTTCGGTCTCTATCTTCCTGCATGTCAACTTTCAGATGAGTCACTGTTCTCCAAAACACCATCTTCCCTCTGCTCGCGGGGGTTCCTGCGTGTGTGAATTTGCATTTGTCTTCCTGAGAGCCCGTCGTTGACATAAAATCAGCTCCTCAGGCAGACCTGACTACTCTCAGCATCTGACTTGTCCTAATCTCATTACTTTTTAGTGTATGAAAACTGTATCCTCAGCAACTGATCTGAGCAAACTCTGGGAGGTCCAGCAGAGAGTCTGATGTTCTTCTGGCTGCAAGGGGTCTGCCGCACCTCTTCCATGTTTTATTATATTCCAGTGTAATGAGTCTCTCCCTCTCTGTCATTCATCATCTCACCTAAATAAACGTCATCCTATTTTGTCTGACTAATTTGAGGTGCAAATACACCCCAACGCCCCATGTACCAATATACTTGAAGTACCAACACTCTAAAAGGATTTCTCAGCCACATCTTATGAAACTGTTCAATGTATTTTTTCTAGTCCTAGATATGTACAAACATTTAAGTTTACCAGTTGCCATTTAATATGCTGCCTGGTTACTACTGGAGCAAGAAGCTTTCCATCATCTCTGTAAGATATTAAACCATCAGATTTCTTTGCTCCAGAGCTATGAATCTTTGGCTGGACGCCTCTTGTTTTTTGCAGTATCAGAGCAGACTTATCACTTTCGTCTAAAAAGAACACACACCATTTATATTCTTCCTGACATATATGCATATAAATACGCATATACACACACTCTGTTATAGTCCTTAATGCTAATAAACATAATTTTCATTGACTGCACTTTCAAATTAGCCTCCCAGGTCTCTGCATTACATAACACTTAATTCATAGCTTTTGTTACTGAATCCCTTCTTTTTCTATTTACGATTTTTATTACTGTTATTATTTCTGCTTTTCCTTAACAATGACAGATTCTTAGCTAAGAATATCTTTGATGACTGCAAAATTGTGTGCATGCTGTGGAGGGGACAGCATCTATCAAAGTTTTCTTAAACAACCCTCATTTATAACACACATTATTTTGTCTCAGTTTTTCCTCCAATCATTTCTTGCTTGTTATTGTTCTCAACTTAGCAAAATTTACCACTTTAAAGTGTCTTGCATATGTATTATCAGTTTAGGATTACAGTCTGCTCATAACAAACACAAATAGGTCGTTTAAGCAACGGTTAATTCTGAGCTCAGTAATCAATTCACCTTTATCTGTTGGATTGAGGCCTGATGCAGAATTACACCAAATTCACTGCATTACTTTTGGTAACAGAAAATTATCATCCATCATTTTTAGAAACTCTGGGCTCTGTTATTGTCAGCAGCAAGAGTCCTTCAGCATCTATCCCTGAGGCTGAAAAGCGGTTCTGTGAACATGGATTTTCTTTCACTTTGTTATGAAGCTGTTTAGAGAGCTATTTGTCCAGCCCCCTAGTTCGATCTGGTAGTCTGCAGGGATACATTTGTACTGGGGCAGATCAACCTGAACCTGAATGGAAGAGCAGCCCTTGGCTGTATATTAGGATAAGCATGTGGACAGTGTTCCAGGAAAGGTTGGCGATTTGGAGGTGAAAAAGCTACAGGTTATTGGGCTCTGTTAGTAAATCCACTCCCTTTACCCAATGGAAAGCAACTTCCAGAGGTGCCTACAGCTCCACCACTGCTGCCTGCATGTATCCCTTAGGTGCTGCCTCACCTGAGTGCTGTCCCAGGGTTTGTTCTTTCATTCCCAGAACTTTGTTCCCAGCAACGTTCTGTTGCATCTCCAGTGAGCCCTGCACAGTGGCACCTCCCCAGCTCACCTGGATTTCCAGCGTGGTCTCCACCAGCTGGATGTGGGACACAGCAGGCAGAGCATGGCTTTCTCCATGTACCCGACACCAGTTGGCTCTTGGATTCCTATGAAGGTCTCATCTCCACCTCTCTGTCCTGCCAGCCCTGGGTGACTAGGGTGTCTTATGATTCAGGCCTGTGTCAGTGTGTCTAAGTATCATCCAGGATGTCCAATTTATGTTTTGAAATTAGAATTTCTGATGTCCATTTAATGTCCAGGCACGTGGCATTGATGTATGGGATGACTGTACGATCTCCTTTCTACTCACTTCTCTGCATTCCAAGCTCAGATGCAAATAAAGTTGCTACCAATAACTTTGTTCATATATTTATACAGAGCTTATCATTTGCTGAGATGGCCAAATCTGATTAATGGCCCAGAGGAGACACTTGCCTTTGTTAACAAAAGGCATCTGCTAGGTCCACCTCTGCTATGGGCTCCTGCCAGCCCCAGCACCCTGAATACTACGGTTGTCTTCAGAGCTTCCTTGCAGCCCGTCATGGCAGACTCTGCATCCTGCCTCACAGATGAAACAGGCAGGAATTCTACCCAGAGACAGACACACTCTGGCTGGATCATCTGGACTCACTGTGAGCTGCCCAGGGTTCAGCGCTGAGTGCTGGGCATCCATGACCATGATGCAGGGAGGAGGCTGGGGAGTGGCAGCTGCAGAGAGACGTAATTTATGCTTCCTCATATCACTCAGGTTGTGTATGGTCCTGACATCTCTAGGAGGTTTTCTCTTGCCAAACTACAGTGATTCTACCTCAGCCTGCCTGGGCTTTTGCCCCTTTTGGGATGTCTCATGTTCTTAATGCCCTGGACACAACATGGAGGTGGACATTGAAGAGGGTTTTTCTCAAAGCTTATATTTGTTTGGGGCTTAGACACAGCCTGAAGTTGGGTGGAGGGCATGAGGAGTAGTTTTGCTGCCTGTGGACAGGTTCACTGACATAAAGAGGCATAGAACAGAGGAAGGGGAATTTGCTGTTATCTGAGACAACCCAAGGCAGGGAAAGAGAAGATGCTTCAGCAGTGGAAGAGAGCCCTGGCCCTGGCTCTTCTAGTGAGGGATTGCTCAGCCTGTAGGATTAGGTATAGTGACCAAGGATGGCAGAAAATTCTGACCAAGACAAGCTACACTGCCTGTGTACCAGGGGATCATTGCCTCTCTAACTGTGGATGTTGGCCCAGTCATCTACCCTCACCTTTAAGGCATGTGGAGATTGTCAGTCTGGATGAAGCCTAGGAGTCACAGCCACCTGGCTCTGATCTTCAAAGACCTGAGATGGAGGGGGATTAAAAGCAAATTTTGGAATCATAAACCTGATTTACATTATATTGTCTATAAATATAAGTTTTCAGATGATGGAAAATGGGACATTTAAATGATCTGATGTTTCATTTAAGCTCAAGAGATAGGGTCTGTCTGGAAGATATGGGGAATAGAAGCCAAGAGGGCATGGGACTCCCACATCTGGGAAGGTATTGGGTTGCAGTGGGACAATTAGCAGTAATAAGGCTTGTAGGTGAACCTCTGCAAGGAGGATCTTAGCATCTCCTCTGCTCCAAGTGTCCCTGGGTTGCTAAAGTGGATTCAGTACGAGAGAGACATTTTTGAATACTAATGGAGAGATGGCACAGATGCCACTGAATTACCATTAGCTATATGTGCCCTTAGGACCACTGTAGCTGTAGCATCTAGTCTTGCTGAAATGACCAGTGGAACTGGGGCAGGGAGCACAAAGCTGAAGCCATTACAGGAACCTAACATCACTGCAGCTAATGGCACTGGAAGGGGCAAAGAAGAAATTATTCAGTGGCTGGACTGAACCAAAGACTAAAGACTAAACCAAAACTATTTCTGATAAAGCAATTAGTTATAGCCCAATGTTTCATCTCTTTTGAGCTAGGAGTCAGGGTAAGATAGTGATCTTCTGCAAGTAGGAAGATGAAGAGCAGTTAAACAATTTAGGAAAAAAAGCAATTTCAGAAAACTGTCAGAGCAGGACCATTTGCAATGAAGAACTACAACTGTAACCTTTATGACCTGATTTTTTCCCTGTGTAAAACTCACACAGAAAGCTGCAAAATGGCTGAGCTGAAAAAATATGCTTCATTTGCAAAGAAACATTTTTTTAATTTTATTTTTTTCATTCATTTCACTTCCAGATATTTTGCTTACACTCTTGCAGAGCTGAATTTCTGTGAGGCATCGGGAAGGGACAATTCACTAGATGGGGATTGGGAAAGAAGCTGAGACAGATCTGGAAAGGCTGTTACTGTCCTTCATGCATTAACACATCTGCTGTTGCCATCACTGATGGCATCAAGGGCACAGCCATAATCAAGCTTCCTTTTTCCATCCATTTATGGATAATCTCACCAGGGTTCAAGTTTTTCAAACATCTCAATCACAGGGCACATTCTCATAGAGCCAGCATTCTTGGGGCCACTCCATACCATGAGCACATCTGTAGCACAGAGGATGGGAACTGTGTTTTCAATGTGAGAGTTTATCATTCCTCAGCCACAGGTCGGTATGGGACCAAGACACAGTTAAGTGGTTCCCCAGCCTGCTCTACCTTTTAACTTAATTTCCATTTCCTAAACCACTGCTGATGTCTGTCTAAATAATCATTATCTCCACAACCATGCTGAGTTTTAGCTTTTGCTAAGTATCGCGGAGAAGATTTGGAGCTTTTGAAGGGATGCTGAGCTTAAGAAGCTGCCGCTCCAAGCAGCTCTGTGTGTTTGTCGCATTTCAACGACTGTTTTTTTCAGTGCACACACAAAGACACACAAACACACACCCTACATGCACATGTGCTCTCTTTCATATCTGCTGCATAAGTGAATACTTGCCGTCAGATCTTCCAAGCCACAGCACATTTTTAATCAGTCAGATAATTCGATCATTCATTTCAGACCTGCTCAGTGCAGCTGTCATTTTCAAGCATCAAAGCTTCTCTGTCAAAAACCATGCTGGCTGTGGGTTCATCCAGGCATTGCTGTTTCAAAGTGCTGGGGGTGAGCAGAGGGGAGTGCAGAGGAAAAGAACGGGATGGATTAAATGAACTTATTATAAATACTTCTGAAGCTGCCAGCTAACCATCCTCAGCAGAGAACAGTACGGCAAATGGGTGACTCAGGAATCTACAGGATTTGTAAAGTATTTGCAAATCTCACTCTTAAACTGCAGAGTGGGGAGAAGGGTGGTGTCAGATGAAGCTTCCTGTCTATGATTCTCAAAGCCACCAAATGGGATTTGGATGTCTGATTCTCATTAAAATTAATGGAAATTGGGTGCCCAGACCTGCAGGCAGTTTTCAAAAGCTTCGTCTCCATTTATAATTAATGTTCCCAACAGAGTGACTAAATATTTATACAATAGGTGATGTTATATGCAAAATGGAAAAGGTGCCTATTGGTAGATCAGGGACCAAAGGAAGGAGAATCTGATGGGATGTCAGGTTCAATCTGCGTTGTCCCTTGTTTAAAGCTCTTCTACTTGCAAATCTCCAGTAGGTCCCACTAGATCAACAGCTGGGGTGGTAGCTCCAGCAATTATGATGTTCTCAGGGCACAATACAGCTTTCCTGGGTTCTTCTCTTCTCCCTCTCCACAGTTCTACTTCTTTCACTGACTTACTTCACCTCTGCAAATCTCAATTTCCAGTATGAAAAATAAAGAGTATCACTGAGTTTACCTAATGTAGGAGTGCCGTGGAGCTTAATCTATGAACACTCGTCTGCCTTGGTCAAAGATGTTATATATGACAGACACCAAGTAAAAGACTGACACTAATCTGCCTCTGGGCATTAGCAAACCCTGGCTGGATGTGTACCACTGCATTTGCTCCATAGTGGCAGAGTAATTCAGTGTACAAAGCTGGTGGGTTGAACCCTGAGAGCATCTGAGGGGTCTGTGGTCTGGGGGTGAAAGCTTGGCTCTCCTGTGGGGAAAGTCCAAAGTAATCAAGTGCTGTCCTGGTTTGTCTGTCCCATGGGGGAAGCTCTTCCTCAGCTGGGCTATGCCTTAAACCCTGCCTGGGCTGATCCACTGAGAGGGTGTCAATGGAAGCTTGGGCCTTGTGTAAAAGGTAGCCTTGGGTCCCCACCCAGAAGAGCTCCTGAGCTTGGCTTAAGACAGCCACTTAGGGTGGGCTTGATGGTCACAGTGCTTTACAACACTTTAATGGAGAAGATTCAACTCCTCCAACCTTTGAAAATTTGCCTTTTAATTTTTTTCTTCCATGCCTCACGCAAAGCGACTGGACAAAGCTCTCCTGACTTAGGAAATATGGGGACCTGTGCAGTCTCCTCCCATGCTTTGGCATCTCAGGGTTTGACAAGCCCAGATGCATCCATCTGTGCTCATCTGTGATTCCTCTGTAGGTCCCAAACTTCTAGGACACAAGTTGTAGCTCCAGCTTCACTGAAAGGACACAAAGCTCAGATGAAAGACAAGTAGTCTGGTCTTGTGTCTGTAGCCAAATACCCTCTGTTACAAAGGCATGCCTCATACTCCTAGCCTGCAGCTTCTAGTCAGCTTGCTCTTCTCTACTACACTAGAAATCATCAGTAGCTAATGTTGCCTCTCCATGTGGCCTCGGATGTATTACATATAGACCTTTCTTTGGTTCTCCTGACCATCCTTATCATATTTCACAGCACAACAGGGGCTATGGCTAGCATCAAGGTTGGCTTAGCACAGGTATACAAAGCTGTATGCAGTCACTCAAAAGATGAAACTGAATGTGAACTACAGCCACATCACCTGAACCTCACAGACCATCAGGTAGTCCATGCAAAGGGGAAAGAAGGCATTGTTCCTCTCTAACACCATGGCCAGCCTGCTTGGCATAGTACATTCACTGTTCCATGGCTTTGTTCACAATTAAAACAATCAGCCTTGCAAGACAAAAATTCAAATTCAAGGCTTAGAGCTGTTGTCCCCAGACAAGATGTCAGGAGAGCATCAAGGACACATAAAGAATAAAACAGCTTCTTTTTCCTTGTGAATACCGGTCTGCTTATTTTTTAATTAAACAACAGCTGAGTGTAGACTTGTGAGACAGCAGAAGGATCCCAAGACAGAAGAGATAAGGCGATCTATATACTGCAGGAATGTAAACCCTTCCCACAACTGCCGGCACAGCAGCTGACACTGGCAGAATCCGCTCTGTCACCAAACTCATCACTATAACAAGCTTCTGCAAAGGACCTCTTAGATTTCAAGCATTTAATCCCAGAAGCAATTACGCACCCCAAATCACAGTCAACTCTCTATTTTGTAAAGAGATAGGGGTCACGGGCAGGGATTTTAGAAGCAGGTTGGAGAAGTGTCTTTTGGCAATGACCTACATAAGGGCTGGTCCAATCTTCAGGCATGACCATGGACTACGACACCTCTCAAAGCTCCTGCCAGCCCCACAGATCTATCACTTGTTGATATAGATGTAGGTGAAAGTCTGAGTATCTGTATTTTCTTATGACATAGACCCAGGAACAAGGTAAGCTTCCCCATTTGACGATCTCTCAGGGCTTGTCCACGGAGGTAAGGCCATGAACCCTGACAGAACATAGCCTTGGGATCATTCATGTCTTGGTCTTGCTGCCAAGAAGCCAAACCTGCACCCCTCTGACATGTGTACAGTTACACAGAAAAGACTGGGACCAAGGACTCACACTGCTCAGCCCCAGTAATGCCCCTTCTCAGACCCTGAGCCACTGACCCAACCCTCCTCCTACACCACAGATGCAACCCCCCTTGCTGCTGAGTGCAGCTATGCTGGGCACCCATGCTGGGAACACAACTGTGCTCCCAAAGAGAGCTGCGCAGACTGCTGCACTGTCAAACTGCCCTAGATTGGAGCAAATAAGCTCCTTTCTGAAGGAAGATAACTGTTCTATTTTAAAACTAAGTGGTTCAAGGAGAAAAATGCAGGCAAGAGGGTCCGATGCTCTGAGCTTGGGGTGGGAAACAGGAAGCATGCAGGCTCACCTGCCCAGACTGCATGGCTGCTTTGCAGGTTAAAGTGCTGGGTGAAAAACATGAGTCAAGCTGCTACTGTATCTGCAGCACAGCCAAATCAGTGCTGTTGGAGAGAGAAGAGACCTCAGTGGGAGAAGTGGGTGCCCCATCTTGGGATAGGGATCTGCAAGGCTGGGCACCCTTAGAAACCAGAGGGGAAAAGCTCCTGGTGAAACACAGAGCCTCTGTCTCCTCTTGCCTGTGCACCCTCCACCCACAAATTCAGGCTTTTATGGCCATAAAAGGGGTCCTCAGAGCAGCGCAGGTCAGCCCATTAGGCCAGCGCCACTCCACGGGCTGGTCCGAGAGCCAGTGTTGTGAAGCCTAGCTATGCAGAACAGCCACCACCACGGGGCAGCTCACAAGGAAGCTTCTCTGGGGAAAACAGTTGCCACTTCGGCAAACTATCTCCCAGAGTAAAGACTAGCAAACTAGAGCAGACAACAACGGAGTCATTAATAAGGCCAAGCTTGGCATCCTCCTGGACCCCCACCACCACTGTGATCAGTGATTTCACCAAGCAAGCACAGAAGAGGCCTCTTCAGCAGAGTTTTGTCTTTGCTGCTTAAAATTCAATAGCTCCACTTTCTAAGTGGGCAGGAAAGAAACAGTTTTTGTACGTTAACAGCCCGTGCCCCGCCCCCCACCCCCGTCCCCATTTGTATGGAGGAAGCTCTGTAGTTTGAACTTGGCAGACGTGCCTCTGGCCTGCAGGGGAAGGACACCAAGAGGCTTGAAGGATGTGTCAGCTGCTTCCTAGCCCTGTTGAACAGGCACTGGCCCTGGCAGAGATGGGTCCCATTTGAACATCCCTTGGCTGGAAGTCAGACAGACTCATTCAGTGCTCCAGCAACCTGCGCACCACCAGGGATGCCTGTGAACAGCGCCCAGCTTCCCCAAAGGTGGGCACCGTTGCCGATTCCCGCGTGTCCCTTCGTTTCAGGCTCAGGGGCAGAGTCATGTCACCAGCAGGGTCTGTTGCAGAACTAGCCTCGTACGTCCACACAAAGAGAAAAATGGTGAGCAAAGCTGCAGCTTGCCTTCAGGCAGCATCTCAAGATGATGATGTAAAATGCATTTTTGGGGGACCCTGTGACCTGGAAACAATGGTGGAAGCACTCAGCTGACCCCTTATACAGGAGCTGATTACTATTTGTGTAAAATTTTGCTTTAAAACCAAGGCTGGCTACCCTCTCTCATCTGAGAGCTATTTGCTGTCACTTTAGGTCAGAGTTAAGGCTACTGAGAACGTAAATGATACATTTTATCTCACAGACAGCTGAGACTCCTCTTTTGCACAATGAACACCCAGAATTAGTGGGAGGATGCAGAAAGTGCCCTGCAAAGCTTTTTTTACCTTAAAATAGTTTTGCTGTTGAGAATCTACAGCTGTAACTTAGCACACATGTCTGGGAAAAAAGAAGTCCTCAGGCCTTGCTTGTGTAAACCTGCCCCATGCCCAAAACTTCCCTCTCAGCTGCCAACCTGCAACACCATTGAGCTGGCCAAGCTGTAGAGACCCAGCTTCTCTACCAGAGAGCTAGGGTCATTTCCCCAGGATGGTCACCTCCACCAGTTTGATACGCTGCAGTCTGCCAAAGGTGAGCCAACTGCTCCCTCTGCACTGGGTCATTGATGAACCAGCAAGAAGGGTTGGGGGCTGAAGCACTGTGACCAGAGGAGAACATGCTATTCACAGAGATAAGGTGTCTTTCTGGAGAGCCGGCAGCAGCAAGGGCAGCAGAGAACAGGCAGAGCAAGGGGAGCGCTTGCTACCTCTGACCCCTAGAACCCTCCTTGGTAGTACAGCTTCAGAGCGAGGAATGAACAAGTGACATGGTCTGGGCACAGACGTTGCACTCTCAAAGGGACGTGCCTGCCTTGCACAGACACGAAGGACCTTCTGCTTTCAAATCCTTTCTGACAGCCACCCCTGTCCTTCCCCATGGTCTGTAGCCCCTCTGTCCAGCTCTCCCACTATAGCAATTCATCACATGAGCCTTATCTTAGCCACATGTAATCTCAGCTCTTTGTCTCTCAGGACAGGGCTTTGAGAACTCCCCAAAGTTAACGAAGCAGGTCCATCTCCTCATTAATGCACCAGGCCTGTCTCCTTTGATTAGGTTGTGCTGACTCTGCTCACACATCACACTTGCTGCTCTAGATGCAGGGACGCTGGGGCATTTCCAGCTGGGACACAGACAAAAGGAGGAGATTGCAGAGCCTTGGTTACCACCGGAGCAATTCAGGACAAATAATTAGAGGCTTTCATGGCTAATTGGATCTGTACTGTCAATCCAGGGCAGGAGATGCCTTAACCCACGCTGCCTGCCTGAGATTGCTAAACAGGCCATAAATAAACTGCAGCATTGGTCCAAAGCTCATCGGCCTTCAGCTTCCACCCAGTGTGCTCCCTCCCAGCCCTGATATGGCACAGTCTATCTGGCAGGGCAGCCCACCTCCCTTGCCTTTTTCCATGACTGCAGCCTTGCAGCCATACCAGGACACTTGGATTCCACCTTGGGTAGCTCAGAGACCCTTCAGGCATGCAGACCTCGGCATGTCACAGCTATCTTGAACAAGAAGATACTGTTTTCAAACTAAAGTCAAAGGGTAAACACACTAGTGGTTAGGAAGATCCAGTGTCAGAGATCAGTATCAGCAGGGGCTGGCAAGCCAAGACAAGGTATTTTCAGGGGAAGGCTTTTGAGTTGGAAGTTGGTTCCCTGCAGAACCTAGGTTTCAACCTGTCTTTTGTTTTCAGTTACAGGACAAGGCTCCAGTACTGTCCCCAGCTCACTTTCAGCCCTGAAAGTCCTTCTTTCCTTCTCTGCTCAGACATTTCTTCCAGATCCTGGGAGTACTGGTGCTTGAGGACAAGACATATAAACAAGAACAACCACCCTCACATGACTGTCAGCCAGTGCAAGGATATCCAGACCCTTAAAGCAAGCTGGAAGCTTGACTTTTCCCTCTGAGGACCTTCAGTTCCTAATCATCTTTAAGGAGGCAGACTCAAAACCATGCACTGGGCCCTGGAGCCCACAGCCTGTCTGTAAGTCTGATTGCTATGCAAGATCCCAAGCTCTTCCCCCCAGGATACAGAGCAAAGGAAAACAGCTTGTACTGCTTAGGACCATGACCTGCAGTTCTACCTCTGCCACAGGAAAGCCAGGCACAGGATGCATAGAAAGGCAAAGTTACAACAAAGGACAGTCCAACACTCTGGGCCAGGCAAAAATAGATTAACCTACTTGAAAGTAGGACAACATCACTAAAGAGTAGGCTATCTGGTCACCACAGCAGGAGGAGCAAATACAAAGGAGGCACCTTGTCCATGCTCACGTCTAACCTGATGGGAGACAGCTGAAGAACAGACATGTAGTACGGTCAGGCAAGCGCATGGGATGAGCAGTCCCCAGTCAAAGCACAGCGGCTCTCTGTCTTTCTGAGACGACTGCTAGACTTGCTGCTGACAGTCAGTCTACCTGCCTACCAGAAGCAACATCCTGCCCCCAGGAGCCTGAGGGATATGCATGCTTAAACCTAACAGCTGATCCTTTCTACCTGATCTACTAAACTCGAGGTTTTGCAAGAAACGATCACCAAGAAAGAAAACATAAGATTCCTGATGTGCCTGACCACTGGAGCACTAGAACAAGTTTAGTGCTGGTAAACTGCTTCGAGGCTCCCTGCTGCTGAGGCCATCCCCTCTGCTGGCTTGAGCCCTCCTATCTCCACTCAACTCCTTGCACCTCAGCAATTTTCCCCCAGCCAGGTTTTCAGCCCACGCGCAGAGCACTACTCAGAGAGGACATGATAAAGAAGTGATTAAGGATCATCACTGAGCTTGCGTTACCATCTTCAAA
This sequence comes from Phalacrocorax carbo, assembly GCF_963921805.1. Lineage (NCBI taxonomy): Eukaryota > Metazoa > Chordata > Aves > Suliformes > Phalacrocoracidae > Phalacrocorax > Phalacrocorax carbo. Next base: position 12,965,880 of record NC_087520.1, read on the forward strand.
GCTCCACAGCCCACCAGCCAGCCAGCAGGCTACAGCTAAGCAAGGCGTGATGGGTCTTTCAAAAAGAAACAAGAAAGTAAATGTTGCAGATAGCATGCTCATCAAAGAAGCCTCACTGCTGTTTGTAGAGAGGAGTTAATGCGTCGCTGCTGACTGGCTGCTCCAGGGCTGAGTTTCCTACCCAGCCTTGGCAGGACAGGCAGTTTTTTTGGCTTAGGATCCTGTGCTGGAACGGAAACCCAGAGTACCAGGTCTCAGGACACCATTCAAAATCCTGTTCCATGTTGCTGCTCTCAAAAGAGGCAGTAGGAAATAATCCAGGTCCCAGGTCCCTTTGCAGAAAGCTTTAAGTCCCTCCAGAGAAAGGTCTCGCTGCTGGGTGTGGTGTGTTTTCTTAAACTCAAACTTGCAAAAAGCAGTCTGGGGCAGCCATGAACTTAGGTGTGAACCACGGCAGCCCCCTCAGCAGACCCTAAACTGAGGTAAGTGTTTCTGGTCTAACCTGACAGCTGAGTACACCCTGAGAAAAGCTATTGAGATAATTTTGCAAGTATCCCATGTCAGCTTCCTTTTAACCTCAAAATTGTCAGTCATCCACAATGGCATTTAACTGCCTTGCATTGAATTCAGCTGCTCAGCCACTCACTTTGGGCTAGGGGAGTTTGTACACCAGCCTAGGACAATGCTGAGAGGTGAATAAAGGTTTCTCTAGTCTTTGCTAGGGCTTTTACAGTGGCTGTTTGCTAGCACTTGTCTTCATGAGAGGACAAGACATTTGGGGCAGAAGGAGTCAGTATCTTTATTGATCAGGCAGGACAGATTCAGGCAGCAGTAAAGCAGGAAGGTGGCCTGCCTGCCCTGTGCTGGAACAGATGTCATGATCCTTCCCCAGGGACAGCAGTCCAGGGTGGTGAGTGACACTGCTGGATGGGGAAATCCCAGGGGTGACAGGAAACACTGGGACAGAAGAGACCGCCATCTCCAGACCAGGGCTGCATGAGCCCCATTCATTGTGCCAGCAATGGTGATGGGACAATACCTTTGACTTCACGACAGTGAAATTCAGTTTGCCAACAGCAGGGTGCAGGCTGAAGCAGGCTCTGAGCTGCAGAAACTGACTGTAGGTACACAGCTGGCTGTTTAAGGCCACCCCATCACACACCACCTCTGCCAGCCCAGGCAACAACTCCAGAACCACCACCTCCCTCACACACAACCCAGAAGCCATTTGTCCCCTTTTCCTGACATACTGATGCCAATTTTTGCCAGGGAGAAAGAACCAGAAGTACTCACTTTGGGACAATGATTTTTTTTTACTCCAGAGTGTTTACTCCTTCACGCTATGCAGAGACATTTCTGACTAAGGAATCATCTCAAACCTACAAACAAGAACTTAGTTCTGAAAATGTCATAAACATTTTCCCTTATTTTAATAATAATTAAAAAAAGATATTTCAGAAAAGCAACCTGATTTATCAAATATTCAAATTCCCTTAAACCTGCCCTCTATCATAGAATCATAGAATCGTTAAGGTTGGAAAAGACCCTTAGGATCACCGAGTCCAACCGCTAACCTATCACTGCCAAGTTCACCACTAAACCATATCCTCAAGCACCACATCTACCCTTCTTTTAAATACCTCCAGGGATGGAGACTCCACCATGTCCCTGGGCAGCCTGTTCCAATGCCTGACAACCCTTTCGGTGAAGAAGTTTTTCCTAATATCCAACCTAAACCTCCCCTGACACAACTTGAGGCCATTTCCTCTCGTCCTATCGCTTGTTACTAGGGGGAAGAGACCGACCCCCACCTCGCTACAACCTCCTTTCAGGTAGCTGCAGAGAGCAATACCGTCTCCCCTCAGCCTCCTCTTCTCCTGGATAAACAACCCCAGCTCCCTCAGCCACTCCTCATAAGACTTGTTCTCTAGACCCTTCACCAGCTTCGTTGCCCTTCTCTGGACACGCTCCAGCACCTCGATGTCCTTCCTGTACTGAGGGGCCCAAAACTGAACACGGTATTTGAGGTGCAGCCTCACCAGTGCCGAGCACAGGGGCACAATCACCTTCCTAGTCCTGCTGGCCACACTATTCCTCATACAAGCTAGGACGCTGCTGGCTGCCTTGGCCACCTGGGCACACTGCTGGCTCATGTTCACCCAGCTGTCAACCAACACCCCCAGGTCCTTTTCCTCCAGGCAGCTCTCCAGCCACTCCTCCCCAAGCCTGTAGCATTGCATGGGGTTATTGTGACCCAAGTGCAGGACCTGGCACTTAGCCTTGTTAAATCTCATACCGTTGGCTCCAGCCCAACGATCCAGCCTGTTCAGGTCCCTCTGCAGGGCCTTCCTGCCCTCCAGCAGATCAACACTTCTACCCAGCTTGGTGTCATCTGCAAACTTACTGAGGGTGCACTCAGTCCCCTCATCCAGATCATCAGTGAAGATATTGAACAGGACAGGCCCCAACACTGAGCCCTGGGGAACACCACTTGTGACTGGCCGCCAACTGGATTTGACTCCATTCACCACAACTCTCTGGGCTTGGCCGTCCAGCCAGTTTTTAACCCAGCACACAGTGCACTTGTCCAAGCTGTGAGCCACCAACTTCTCCAGGAGAATGCTGTGGGAGAGAGCATCTCCCTCAAAGTATGTCAACAAAGAGGTGAAAGCAGATGTACTCAACTCTAATCAGTAGACAAGGTCTGCTTTCCTCCTACAAGCACTACCCAGAGGGGCTGACAATGAACTTGAAGCTGCAGCCATTTAACAGCACTAGAAGACTGCCCCTCATAGCAAGAGCTTCCCGTCCCAAAGAGACAGCATCCTATGCCTGCAACTTTGCCAAGAGGTAACTTGGCTTGCCAAGAAAGGCCTGAAACCTTTGCAGTGCAATTCTTGTCCATCAGACCAAGGTGACCCGCAAGGCAGCTTGAATGGGGTAGTCCATGTCACACCTTTTTAATTCTGCTTCTCAGCCTTCCCTCTACATTGGTGAATTACAGCAAGCCCAGTGCCTCTCACCCATGTCCAAGCAAAGCAGCATTGCTTAGAGCCTGGCAGGGGTGCTGCTTCTCTGGCCCATGCCTTATACATCACTGGATGGTGGTTGAAAGGCTGTTTCTGCCACCCAGCTGAGCCTGCTCCATTACACAGAAGAAAGCTGCAGAGGCACTGGACAAGGAAGCAGCTGGCCAGGAACCTGAGAGCAGAAAAATCCTTGCAGCGAACCCTCTGCCAGGCCTCAAATCCTCCAAAACCTGTACACCAAGTCCCTCCCTGGTCAGCCTGAGAAGCTTTGCAGCCCTTTGAGATAGCATGACACGACTTGAGCACAAGCTTAATTCCCCAGTACTCCTTCCCGGAGGCTCTCAGGTAAGAACAGCCACCTTCTAACTCAGCACCTGTCACTTCACGCAACACGACTTGTAAGAGGATGGTTTTCCCAGGGGTGCTCGCACCAGCCTGCGGCACTGGTCGGCTTGCAGAGAGGCGTGCATTCAACGCCCTAAGCAGCCCATCCTGCACCCTACTGCCGATACAGGGGATGGCACAGACCTGAGGCACACCAGCCCTCCGGCACGGAGTGTAACACAGCCCCGGGGACACCCAGCTTCCCGGCGGCAGGAGTGCTGAACCGCGCCCCCACCCCGAGCCCACCGCTCCCCTCGAGGGGCCGTGCCCGCTCCCACTCACGGAGATGCTCCTCCCGGTAGGGGGGGCACGCGCACTCACCCCGTCCCTCCGCGCCTTGCCCGTCTCCGCTTCCGCTTCTGCGCCCCCGCCGCGGCGGGCGCCGGCCCCCGGGACGCGGGCGCGGCCATGGGGAAGCCGCCCCGCTCCGCTCCGCTCCGCTCCGCTCCGTGCATCCCCCGGGAGACCCGGGACCGGCCGCAGCGCCGCCTCGGGCCGCCAGGGGGCGGCAGAGGGGGCGGCGGCGCCCGCCGCGGCGGCGTGCTTTGCTGCCCCCTGGCGGCCGGAGCCCGCGCTGCGCCCAGCTCCGGGGCGGGGCGGGGGCGGGGCGGGGGCGGGCCGTGGGGCAGGAGGATGCAGAGGGCTGCGGGGGGGCGGGACAAGCTACGGAGGTGTGGGCAGGGAGTGGGGCTCGCCCCCGCCGTTGTCATCTCGGACCTGTGCCCTGGGAGTAGGACACTGCGCGGGGACCTCCAAAGGGACCGGCTTCTGGCTCCGCAGATGTTTTCACACCGGTTGTTGGGAAGGAGCCGCTGGTTTCCACACCTCCACGCACACCCGCGCTGGCAGCACCGGCCCCACCCCACCACCGCGTCCCACACTAGAGATGTGCCCGCGGGAACCACCATCCACACCGGGGCGCGGCCGCGGCGCCGGTCCCCCAGCCTGCCTGGACCATGCTCATCCGCACCACGGCTTTCCCGGGGCAGGGGCAGTCCAAGCCCCTTCTCAGGGCCTTGTGGCCGGAGACAGGCAGGGCAGGGGGATTTTTGCAGGCCCCTGGTGCGGGCAGGGACTCCCGAGAGCTCTGCAGTCGGCCAGAGCATAGGGCAGGGGTACTGCCCTGTGCAGCGCCCCACGTTGGTGCTCAGCCTCCTCTGCCGCTCGTCCGCTTCCCAAGGACAGGGAAGAGAGGCGGTGGTGCGTGCAGGGAGACGCAGCCCCTTCCCCTCCAGGCAGCAGCTGCCCTCTGCCCTGTGCAAGAAGCCCCCATGGGCCGATGGACCAGACTGTGTGCTCAGCATCTACCTTCTCGGCTGGAGCGTTGCTAAGAGACGGGATCCCACCGGGAGGCTGAGGTGCCAGCGGCTAAGCTCCGCACATCGGCAAGAGGGGATGCAGCTGCCGGGGAACCTCTGGATGAGGAAAGGCTGATGTGGGAGATCACACAAAAGGCTGCAGCAAAGCACCATGAGAGACACTCCCAGACCTCACCGGGAAACCTCTAAAGTGGGGAGAAATGGGTCAAGACCAGGAGGAAGCACTTGGCATCAGCAGGGTGAGGTTAATCTGGAGAGAGGTCCCTGGAGGGTTTCAGGTCAGGGAGACCACACTGAAGCGAGGCGTTTCCGTTAGCAGCCTGTTCCACCTCCTGTGGCTGCGGGGGGTCTCACTTGGCTCGTCAGGGGCGAGCAGCTGGCGTGTGTAAGCCGCAGGGTGGAGGCTCAGCGGGCAGCCTGGCAGAGGGGAGGGCAGAAGGACACTGGGAGCAAGGATGAGTGTGCTGGGAGCTGAGCACTGCTGCTTGGGGTGTTCGCATTAGGTTGAGAAATAGTCACTTGGCCTCTTTTGTTTCCCCTCTTTTGATGTGGGCAAGGAATTCACAGGGGGTCTGGAACCCAGTGCAGGGGATGGTGAGAAAGATGGCCCTAGGTGATGCAGACCCATCTTCCAGGACTTTCCAGAGTGCAAGTTAGCTGGACAACTCTCGAAGAGACTGGACTGGGGTGATGGGGCATCCCTGGCTGACATATGCTCTGACATTTTCCAGGGTGAGTAGCTGTCCCTCAATATCATGATAGGCATTCTTTCATCTATGTGCAAGTCCTTTTTATGCTTTTCAAAGTAACTCACACAAGCTAAAAACTTCCTTTGCTTTTTAGGTGACCAATATTTCTTCCATGTGATTTAAAATTTTTTAAAAATTCATATATTGTGAAGTTGGCAGCACCAAGGAGGCCCCATGAGAGAACAGAAAGAAGCACAGAACAAGATAGATGGTGGCCCTGCCCCACATCTGTTGACATTGCCTTGCTGAGCCTCCTGTGCAGTTGCAGGCACTGAGTTTAAAGTCCTGGGCTGCAGTGACAGAGAATATTATGGGAGGGCTGCTCTGAGCAGGCAGTTAATTGAGCTCTCCCAGGTCTTTGCAGGGCACTCTCAGGATGCCCTCAGCAGTCCTTGATGGTGCTGCAGGCTGGAGTGTCAGTGGGTGTCACAGCCTGGCTTGGTTGCTAGTGCTGAGTTACTCTGTCACCATCTGATGCAGCATGGAGTGGGGCAGAATTGCAGCGGTGACCAGCAGAGGGATGCACAGCCCATCTGCCACCAAGCCAAGCTGAGCCTCACACTCTGCAGGGACCCTATCTCCTTCACAGGAGTTTGGCAAAAGGGACATTCCCTAGCATCTTTACCACCCTCGCTCTGATGCAGGTACATGTTGGATGATCCTTAAAGCAGAGGATCAAACCACAAGAGTCCTTCCCTGGTTCACTGAACCTTGACCCCAAATTTTTATATTTTTGGTGTGGTCATTAGTAGTGATTTAAAACTAGAGACTCCTTTAACATCAGACTGCCCCAGAGTGGTATCCAGATAAATGAAAAAGCCTTACTCTCCTTGTAATTCTTCCCAGGTGATAGCTCCTTCTCCTCCTTGTTACCCTTCTTTTTCTGTGCTTACCACCCACATGGGCCATGTTTTCCTTTCTCTGGGTGCCCCTCTCCCCAGTCCCAATGCCCTGGGAACTATTCAGCATTTTGCAGGGCAGGGCTCCTGAGAACACAGGACTCCTTGTTTGCAGAAGTCAATCATCTTGAACAGAGGCCCAGTCAGGTTAACAATTAGGTTCAAAAGTTTCTTCTAACTAGGGGGATCTGAGAGACAAAAGGCTCCTGATGGTGAAATGAAGCCTGCTAGAACAGCATAGGAGCAATGCTTGTTTTCCCTAGATTGATGGGAAATTGTAAACAGCAGCTCTCTAGCTTGGTGCCTTCACAGCAACCTCTTGCCAGCTAGACTGCCTGAGAGCTGGCTTTTCTGGGCTGAAAACTCAGGTAGTGTGACCTGGCTTTCCCAGGGTGCAAACCCAGGTACCTCAGGAGGTGCACTACAGCTGCTGTTTTGAGGCAATTCTTCCCTTCTCAGCACTACCATAAATTCATGGCACAGGTGTGGGAAGGTCCCAGCCTGACCCTGAGGTGAGCAGACCTGTCCCACCCACTGGGCACAACACTGGTCCCTGGCTCCTGCCCCATGCTGCCCAGCTCTGACTCATTTTCAGTATCACCTTCTCCATGACCTCCCTCCCCTGCTTTCCGGTGCATGGGACCCCAGGCAGGGAGTGCTAACGGCACACGTTGGTGAGTAAGGCACAGTTGTACTAAAAGGCACTGAGCACAGCTAGCACCACCGCAGCCCTGCATGCTGCACTACCTGCTAGGAGAGGCATCTCTGGAACATCCAAGATGCTGATAGCCTGGCTTTCTCTGGAGAAGTACTACTGAACATGCCAAGCCTGAGGGACCAAAGAGACGCTGTCCTGGCTGGACAGGTGTGATGCTCCATTCCCGAAACTGTGCTGCATGAGCAATGTACGCAGCTGTCCCCATGACCCCCAGCCTCATTTTAAGAAGCTGGTCATCCCTGTTCCACCCATTTGGAAAAGGGTGCTTCAAAACTCCCAAGAATGTGACTTCCCTCTTCCCAGAAACATGCACTGAACTGCAATTTGAGGACTCTCAGTCAGTGCCAGAGACAGCCCCATTCTTGGGTTCCCTCCCTCTCTGCCATGACTCTAAGTATATGGCAAGCGGGGCCATTTGCCAATGTTTGTGTCTTGACAAACAGTCTGTCAGCATTTTAGTGTATGGCTTCAGCTGGGATCAGCTATACATTCTCTCCCCATTAAATGGCAGAGCTGTGTGCAAACACCCTGGCATCAAACCATCTGGGGCATGCTCAGGGCCAACTGCTGAACTCCCAGTAGCATGTCAGGCACCCTCTCACACCAAGGCAAAGGGCAACTGCAGGATTGGTACTCCTGTGCCACTGCCTGCACAGGTAGCCAATACCCATCCTCCCCATGGGGGTGTCCTCTGCCACCAGTCACCTCTCCCATTAGGACTGCCTACCTGGATCCCCTTTTCTCCAGCCTGGCTCATGGGGGACCTAGCATGAGCAAACTGCACCAGATAGCAGTCCTAAATAAAACAGACTATGAATGGTAGTAGAAGCCACGGAAACAACTTCTGGTTGTGGATAACAGACGAGTCCCCCACTCCCACTAGCATGATAGCAAGCTTCATGGCCTTCATTCATGGAACTATTGAGCATTCACCTCCCTCCCTGGCTCTCTGCGGAACTGTGGCCTGGAAGGTGAGTAGAAACTGATGGCCGCAGATGGCAGTGAGACATGTCTTTATTGTGTTTTACACCATGGATTTGTAGGTAATGCTGCTTGAAACCTGGTGTGACCAAGACCAGGTCTGCACTAGGTCTCAGTGGCTGGGCTGAGCTGCAGGCACCTACCACACAGGCACCATCAAAACTAAGGCACCCACCTCCTTGCTGGGCAGACCCCAGATTCATTGTTGGTATTCTGAGGCACAATTTCAATCTGGAGACAGGCCTAGGTTTCATTTTGGTGGTATTCCTGGTGATATGTTCATATACAAGCTCTATTTCTTTCCAAAATTACACATTAATGTTTCCTGAGCATACAAGGACAGAGCAATCAGCATCACCACAAAGAGAGGCCATCAAGAACTGCAGATGACAAACACATAACTGATCAAAGATCAGGGTTACAGCAATTATTGCACATATCTACCACTGAAGGAAATGCATGTTGCACCTATGATTAGCATTAAACTACAGAAAAAACCATGATCAGAACAAGATTTAAAACATCCAGAGCAAACAGAGCGACCATGGCTAGCACCCCGTCACAGAAGCCTGATCTGCTTGCCACACCTCCCCCAGTCCCAAGCCAAGTTCTTAACTGGGAAGTCAGTGCCTGACTCCACAAGGCAGCTTGTGGACTGCCAAAATAGCAGCTACAGCTTGCCTCTGTATATGCTGCTCTTCAGAGAGCCACAAGCATCCCTAAAAATCCAGTTCCTGAGGCTCGCTAGGAACAGCAGCCCAGCAAATGGATCATGCCCAGCACGTGCTTGGTCCCAGCCGGGGAAGGCAGTGCCTCAAGGGTACATGGAGGCCAGATCTGGTATTGGGATGCGTGGGGCAGGAGCTGCCTGTCTGCCTGTCCCCCAGCATGGGCTGGCTGGGAAACACTGCATGTGACACCCAGGTGTCCCCACTATGGCCGTGCTCTGCTCGTTGGGTGGGGGCCAGGCTGCATCAGGACTCAGCAGTGTGCATGGAAGCTACGTGTTCATGCTCAGGCTTTCATCAACACGACAGTTTGGTCTCAGCTGTGCTCCGGAGGCAAATGAGCACAGAGGTGTGATGAGTTCATGGGAGCATGGATGTAGCCAGGGCATTTTCTACCCACTGCAGAGGGAGGGAGGGGCAGGAATAGGGTCGGAGCGTGGGGGGGGATAAATCAGTTTGGGATTAGAAGGTGGCACTGACAACCTGCCATGTGACAGCCAGACTTGCACAGCCAGAACCCCAGCTGTCAGCCTAGTGGCAGCAATTAAATGAGGTATCGATTGAGGAATTGTTGTCTGCAGGGTTTAAAGATAAGATCGATGGAGACCAAAAGGTTTAGGCTCCGTTTACTAATTAGTCAAGCACGCTTGGGAGAGAAACCTTTGGAGACATGGAGAGCTGAGCTGTGTACAGGCAGTATTGCTGATGTGCTGGGATTACCCCCTCCCTGGCATCCAGTCTTCACCATTCCTGACTCTCTGGTGCCAAAGGGTGGACAGGCACAGGGTGCCTGAGCCAGGGATTTAAATCAGCAAGGAGGCAATCAGCTGCGAGGAGTGGGTGGGGGCAGCAGAGTGGAGTATTCTGTCTGCACTGGGGTGATGAGCTGCTTTTCTCCCAAGGCAGGGATGTGGGAAAGAGGGGCTGTGCATGTGTCTGTGCATGGGGAGGAGCAAACCAAGAGGAGAGCAGCTCCCTTTGCATTGCAAATTGTTTGGGAGTGAATTGATCCATTTCTTATTCTCTGGCATTAGTTACAGCCTGAACACATTTCTCTTCCCCCTGCTCCTTGTGCAGAAAGCCCAGAGACACAAAGGAGACAAATGTGGCACAGACTTTTGTGGCTTATGTGCTGATTCTGCCTATGCTCCATGGAGCCAAATTGCGGGGGAGCAAGGCGATGGCTTTATGCCCTCTCTGCTTTGTTCCCTTACTTTCAGACAATGTCCAGGACATGGTCAAATGGGGACAAGTGGGCAATAGCCTTGCCTGGTTATGGTTTGGGTGGCATTTGAGACTGTCTCCTTGCTTGCTGTTGTGGGAGGAGGGTCTGTGGCTTCACAGCAGTCGCTTTTAAACCACCTGGGGAGCTGGGCTAGGTCACGTCTCCCAGAGGACGTCTCGATATCAGCTCTGTGTTAAGAAGAGGCATCGACGTGGCTCCCCATTAGGAAGGACAGAGAATTCATTTTTTCATCTCAGCTTACCAGGAAAATTCAAGCCCAGCAGAGGAGGGTCAGGCACTGTTGCAATGGGTCCTGTGACCCACAGCCAGCTTGGGGGCAGAGCTTTATGGCCACCACGGCCATGGGTCACGCATCACCTCAGACCCACTCCCTACCATGTGACAGGACATGCCAGAGCACTGTCAGCCACATGACCTAACATGAGCCCCAGGGGAAAACACCCGCCAGTTTGCTTTCCCTGCAATGATCAGTTCTCCTGGTGCCTCCCAAAACAGGACAGAGGGGAGCAGGCACCAGACACCAATGCTGCTGACAAAGGCACAGCGTGTCCTGCTGGAAACCTTGTTCTTCAGCTGGGACTGTGCCGAGCTTGGTGACTGCTATTAGCAACTGCAACCTGACCCAGCCTGCTATAAAACACAGCAAGATGGGAGAGAGCAGCATTTGAGCAGGCTGAGAAACCATAGTCACCAGGAGACTGAACGTGCCTCCAGGGGTGGCAGGGATGAAAGGAAGGGATGGAAGAGAAAACAGAGATCAAGGACACTGTGACGCCGTGTGGCTGTTCCAGGGTGTCTCATGCTTTCACAGCAGGGCTAAGCAGATTTATAGCTTTGTCTTGAAGGTCTGGAGCCAGCCTCCAGTTATTTCACATTTAGGAGGCAGTTTCCTTTGCCTTTCCTCTTGCTCTAGCTTGTAAAGCTGCATGCCCCACGCTGGACCAGACCCATGTCCTTGTTCTCTGCATACAGCATCAGTGCCTGGGACAGATACTTCATCTCTGCCAGTGCACAACAGAACCAACTAGGGTCTAAGGGATCATTGTTTTCTGGCTGTTATTATACAGCTCTGTGCTACTGCAGTGTCCAGAAACTGTGAATTTAGCAGTCCTTCTCTATGGGAGACATGGACCAGGCAGCTGGCCCAGGGCTCCAAAACCATAATGTTCTTCCCATGTGGATTTCGCTTTCCGTATTCTCCTGCAACCGTCAGGCTGACCACCCTGCCCATGGCCACCTGTCCATGCCAACAGGGAATAGGAAACACTGTGGTTTCTGTGGGTTGCAGAGCGAGCAAGCCTCCTCTAGACTCTCCACTCCAAAAGCCACTCCAGCCCATGCCACCTCCTACACACGGCTGTGATGAACAAGGAATGGAAGAGACGTCTTCCTGTCTGTCCCTCCAGACTGGCAAGGCTCAGACAGCACATCTAGGATCCTGGCTTGTGATGTTACTCTGCATGTTGGGCAAGACATCAGACCACTGTTTCCTAAATGTTTCCTGGAGAGGTTGCAAGAACTACCCAAGCTGACCCACCCGTCTCACAGGTTGCTTGCCTTCCCGCATCTGCCTCTGCCAGAAGAGAGGTTGGTGCATGGATAATGATGGCTACCCCAGTGCCACCCTGACCCCATAAGCTGTTCTGGGGGACCCATAGCTATCTTCCAGGCCTATTGGCCATGATAGGGCACTTGAAGAGTCCCCCGAGGGGAGACGCAAATAAGGACAAATGCATCTGCAGAAAGATAGAAAAGGCTCCAGAGGTCAAAATGGGTCTCCTAGCAAACACAATGGGTCTCCTCCATACCTGGTGACTCCAGCTGGTCTTTTGGACCAGAGGTGCCCAGATGGTGCCTGCTATAACATTTTTATTTCCTCTTGGCATCTGTCTGATACCTTCCCTTCTCAGGGTCATGCCATTGTTTAGTGCCCAGCCAGGAAGAAAAGTCTGAGTTCCCCGCATGTTCCTAGGGGTTGGATCTGCTCACAGACAGGAAAGCTTGATCTAGACAGATCTCCAGGAACCACCAGGACATTTATTTCCTATTTGTCTGTTCTGGGTGAATAAATTCAGCCTGTGCAAGCCAGGGTGTAAGTGTTTGCCTGCACACAGGAAGGCTTGACTCTTGCAAGGCAAGGAGAAGTAGAAGGGTGGGTCTGTGCAGCGGGGAACAGTGTTCTTCTGCCTCCTTTCCCTCCAGGAGCCTAGGAGGGATGAGGCACAGGATGGGTGCAGGGGGGTTCCAAGGTGCCAGAGCGTGCAGGAGGCACCCCTGCCTCCACAGTCACCATGACAAAGGGGACAGCAGAACTATTCCCACTTCTCCTTCATTTTCCTTGTGGCATGAGGCCGTGATCCAGCAGCATAGAGAACAAAGAGCAGGCATTGGGAAATCTGTTCACAGCTCCCCACTGGGCTTGCTGTGAAGCAATGGGGAGCAGGAGTAGGACTAAACCCCAGCCGTGGCAAAAGCATCAGCAGAGGCAAAGTACTTTCCTAGGCCATTTCACTCGCATAATCTCAGTGAGGTCATTACTCTTCAGCAGAGACATGTATGTCTACAGACAGATAAATAACCCCAGCAGTACACAAGAGGTTTCTTGTATGTGCACAGGAAATCTCCATCTTTTAGGCTCAAGGGGGGTCTTATCAATGTATATAAATTCCTGAAGGGAGGGTGCAAAGTGGATGGAGCCAGGCTCTCTTCAGCAGTGTTTACACAGTGTCAAGGCCTTTTGTGCTTCTCACCTCACCCACCAGCAGGTAGGCTGGGGTACACAAGAAGCTGGGAGGGGGCACAGCCAGGACAGCTGACCCCAACTGTCCAAAGGGATATTCCATACCATATGATGTCATGCTCAGCATATAAACCTGGGGGAAGAAGAAGAAAGTGGGGGGGATGTTCAGAGTGATGTCATTTGTCTTCCCGAGTAACAGTTACACATGAGCTCTGCTTTCCTGGAGCTGGCTGAACACCTGCCTGCCGATGGGAAGTGGTGAATGAATTCCTTGTTTTGCTTGGTTGCATGCGTGGCTTTTGCTTTACCTATTAAACTGTCTTTATCTCAACCCATGAATTTTCTCACTTTTACCCTTTTGATTCTCTCTCCCATCCTGCTGGCAGAGGGAAGTGAGCAAGTGGCTGTGTGGTGTTTAGTTGCCAGCTGGGATTAAACCATGACAGAGATATTCAAAAGCCATCTAGACACGGACCTGGGCAACTGGCTCTGGTTGGCCCTGCTTGAGCAGGGGGGCAGGACCAGATGACCTCCAGAGTTCCCTGTCAATCTCAGCCAGTCTGTGATGCTGTGATCTTGCTGGAGGCTTCATTTCCAGACCCTGGTTCTTCTTTCCAAGACAAAGCCATCGCTTCTTCTAGCTTGCTCCTACCGACTTGCCCAGCTTCGTGGCTGTCACAAATGCTAAACTGATCTCCATTCATTCCCACCTATGTGGGGCCAGGCAGACATATGTCTCTCTCACAGGTGAGGGAAATTGTTTACCTGCTCAGCTGTAGCCGTGGGAAAGCAGCAGGCTCCGTGTATGGGCCAGAGCCATCACATGCAGGAAACTTCCCCTACTCCCTCTGTGCCAGGAGGGACACACAGGCTGGGAGCTCACACACAGGCCATGAGCTGGACTCCAGCCCCTCAAGCACTGGTATTGATGTGGGCCTGGCCAAGAATGTATTAGAGATGGACTCTGCACAGAAAGCAGGGCTGCCTGAGGGACTGCATCCCACACCAGGCTGTTCCTGCTGCCCCAGCCTCCTCCCACCCAGACTTTCCTTCCTCAGATCCAGGTCACTGCCTCTTGCCCTCCCATCGCAGAGATGGTGAATAATTCACTCCCTTCATTTATGTCATTACCCTGAAGGTATTTATAGTGTGTGATCAGTGTCCCTAGAGAATTCTCTGTCCTGAACTGTATAAATTGCATTGTCTTGGTCTCTCCTCCCCACCCACCTGTGCTAATGGCTGCATCACGTTTGCTGACCTCTTGCATTATTTTTTTTGTTTGTTTGTTTTCTTCCATCCTTAGACTTTGGGGGCAAATTCTCTCCCCATTTTTTCCCAGGCTGCCCACTGGGGCCCCATATCTTTGCAGACAACCCAACCCACAGTTAACAGGGACACAGCAGGTGTTGTGAGACTGCAGGGTCATCTCCTTTCTTGCTGGGCATTAAATATATTCTCACTCATGGGCACATCCCACATGGAGGAGGGGCTCAGCCAGAATAGGAGGACATGTTTCTTTGCAGAGCAAGGGCAGCTGGAGCATGTGGTGAACTGACGATAGATACGCAAAGTCTGGATGGGTGATTGCTAACTCCAGCACAGTCCCTGTGGGTTTTGGGGCCAGGGGGGACCTAAGCTGACGTATAGCTTAGCACAAGGATAGATTTCTCCCAAAAATTTCTGGTTTGGCCCATGCTACCGTACAGGGGCATGCACTTTAGAGCTGCCTCACCTTCCAGTAGGAACCATCCATCCCAGAAAAGGCCAAGAGCAATGTACGGTGTCCTAAACTCTCAAGGTCTGCTACAAGAGTGCCTCAGAGATGCCTCACTGCCCTGGAGATAAGCACAGCAACCTAAGCTTGTGGTGTTTCCCTGGTCAATGCTAGACAGCCCATAGGGCACTGTTTGATGAGAAACAGGAGACAAAGGTACGAGGCACATAGTGGAATTATGTCTGCTTTTCTCAGTGATGCAGTTAGTTCTCGTCAGTTGTATTAAGTCTTTATTTCTGTATCCTTGGCTCTCATGGCAGGGAGTCCCATGGATTAGACTTTCGGGAAACAGCCTGCTCCTCCCAGCTCAATGTTAATGTGGTTACTCTCAGAGTTGCTCAGGGTCACTTCCTCCCTCCCATCTGAGGGAGGATCATGAGCTGAGCCGCGCTGAGTTTGACAGGTCTGAAAACTGCTGGTGGGGCAGGATCTGAAGCTGGCCTCAACTGGACTCCCAGTGGGGCAGCTGCTGGTCCCCACAGGTTCCCTGGGGCAGTCGTGGGGTCTCAAGGGGGGGCTCTGCTACACCTGAGGCTGCTGAAATGGAAGAGGGGCTTTCCCACAGGGTGGACTTTGGCACAGCGGACAAAGCACAGATCAGGGGAGGATGGGGCTGGAGCAGGTCAGGGAGGACACAACTGCCCAGACCCACAGTGCAGGCTGAATTCCAGCCTCCCTCTGCTCTGCTGTCCTGGGGACCATGCACACAAGCACTGCTGGTCCAGCACTGCCGTGCTCCCTTCTTGGAAGTGGTCCCGCTGGGTACTGACTGTCCCGCTGCAGGGAGAGGAGAGCATGGCCTGTTTGGGGGAGTGTTTGCAGCTCCCCCCAAGCCCAGACCCCATGGTCTGTGCTGCTCTGCACTGCTTTGTAGGGACCATGGACAAAGTGAGGCAGGCTGTACTGCTGTGTAGATGCTAAACTAGGCCAGCATATGGTGCTGTAGGTCCGTGGTATAGCTTGCAAGACATACTGACCTGGGCTATGAGAACTACTAGAAGTCAGCCCAGTAGCACTGGGGAAGTTGTGGGGGCTGTCTCCAATTTTGCTTGATTTCTGGGAGGACAGATGTTTAAGTCTTAAAAAGTCCTGCCCCCAAACCCTACTAAGCAGAAGATGAAATGTAGCTACTGTGTTTCTGCAGTAATGCTGCTGTGCTTGGGTGCCTGTCCTGGCTACCCACACTGGGCTGTGCACATCCAGTCTGTATATCCCATGGGGGTTTGGTGGTGAGGAGCCAGTGCACCCAGCCTGTGCCTGGCTACCCGGAAATGCAGGAGATGCTGTGGGAACAGGCCAGTGGGAGAGGAGATGGGTGCAGTGAGAAATCTCGCTTCCCATGAGGTGCTGCACAGCATTTCCTGGCTGTTTCCAGTTTTAGAGGATTTCTTCCCAAGGAGAAAAAGGAGGAGTCCCACTTTCCCAGGGACAACATGCACTGTTTGCTTCATCCCACAAATATACTGAAAAAAGAGTTTTGCTGAACAGTTTTCAGCTAGTCATACCCAGAGGACCACTGCACCCTTGCTGTCATGGGGAAACCCAGCTACCTGCCCTCACTTCAGCCACAGCAATGGGCAAATTCTCACACTACTGCCATTTATACCCTTACCCCACAGATGCAGATTTTGACAAAAAGTTCATCAGACCCCTGTCAACACCCTCTCTGCTTTCACAGGTGTCCAGGAACACAATATCATTGCCCCTGGAGCATTGGAGAAGTCTGCATGCCTGGGGGACCATGATGGCTCCGAGGTGGCTGAGCAGAAGGACCAGCTGCTGGAGTTAGTAATGAGAGATGGCTCCCCACCCCCGAAGCTCAATGGTCAGCATGAAAGGAGATGCCGAGAAGTGGAGCCCTTGCCCATGCTGGATCCTCAGCATCGCACTCGCTCCAGCACCACCTGAGAGGTGCCCAGGGCAGGACGTGCCGGTGCCTGCCAGAGCCACCCCTCACAGCACACTCATGCTGGGTGAGGGTCTCATCCCAGACAGGGACCCCGCAGCATCCCTGATCCAACGCAATGCATCAGCACAGCACAAGGCCACCCAAACCACCCCTCCCTCCCTTCCTTCCTCCCGCCTTCCTCCCTCCCACGGTCTGCTGGCTTCCCAGCTCACAGCCCTTCCTCCCAGCATCCGAGGGGCACTGATGTAAGATTAACCCCGTGCTCTCCGCAGCCTTGCTGTTATTACAGCCGTCCAAGCAGGAAGAGTGCAGGGAATGGGTATTGCATGGGGGTCAGCCTTTTCCAGTTGGTACAGCCATGGGCAGCGCTGGGGTGACACCCCTGGCTGACTGGACAGCTCTAGGGCCTCTCTGCTGTCTGCTGCCTCCTTTCCAGCAGGTCTCTCCTTGATCTGGTCCCAGGGCTGCTCCCTGGGCTCAGGTACCCATGGCTGGAAGCAGTGGCTCCTCTCTGAGAAAGGCTTCTCCCTGCACCCTGGGCAGAGGGTGCACCAGAGCTGAGCCAAGCCCTGGCAGCTCAGCTCCATTGGGTGCTCTGCACTGCCTGGAGTGATTTAAGGCTGTGGCTGGAGCTTTCAGCATTTCCCTGTCAACAGTGCAAACGCCACATTTAATGTCGTCCTTTGTGTTTCTCAGACAGGAAGAGCTGTGTGTACAAATAATTAAAGAGAAGAATCGGAGTGATTAGGGCAGATGATTATTGTCAAATTATGATTTATCTCAGAGGGAAATTAGTAGCCCCCCTCCCCCAAAGGGCTCAGCCTAGCACGCTGAATGGGCACTGGTTTTTTGATTAATAGATGCCTTTAGAAGGTCACCTACATCCATTGCAGATTAACTCAGTGGGAAAAGTTCTTTCAGTAATTCAAGCTGTTGTTCTCACAAGCTGTCAGCTAGCTGCGAATCGGGAAGGTCCATCCGTTACAGGGCTGCTGGGTTGGAGGGGATCTTTCTTTCCTCCGGACACATAGGCGTGATATATGATGCACAGAGACATGGATGACCGAGAAAACGAGCTGTGGAAAGAAAACAAAAACAGCAGTAAAGGGAAGTGAAGAAGCTGAGTGGGCAGAGAGCTGGCCTAGGCAGCATGGGGCCTGGGACTGGAGGGGCAGAGCTCAGCTTGAGACTGGTGCTGGAGCAGTGGTCCTAGAGCTGGCCTGCCCAGCATGGTGGAGGAAGGGTTTAGATACACTTCTTTTGCAACCATCATAAGCTCCTCCTGCTGAGGAGACAGTAACTCATCTTGGTTTTGCTTCATCCGTTCCTTTATTTAGGCATGTCCATGGATGTGCTGGGCAGGCTTAAGCCAGTGTTCACAGGACCTGACAGTCTCCTGTGCATTTCTGGCAAAGATCCCTCAGCATCATGGCTTAACTTTTCCACACTGCGGACACCTCCCGATTGGCTGCTGAGGAGGAATGACCACAGTGGGGTCTAACTGCTACTCAGGCATCTTCTTGGGGAAGGCAGGAGCTGGGGATGGCAAAGTGGAAACAGGACCAGCAGGGCTGGGATGAGTAGAGGTTGGGACTTTGTTGCGGTTTAACCTCAGTCAGCAACTAAACACCACACAGCCGCTTGCTCACTCCCCTCTGCCAGCAGGATGGGAGAGAGAATCAAAAGGGTAAAAGTGAGAAAATTCATGGGTTGAGATAAAGGCAGTTTAATAGGTAAAGCAAAAGCCACGCAGGCAACCAAGCAAAACAAGGAATTCATTCACCACTTCCCATCGGCAGGCAGGTGTTCAGCCAGCTCCAGGAAAGCAGAGCTCATGTGTAACTGTTACTCGGGAAGACAAATGACATCACTCTGAACATCCCCCCCGCTTTCTTCTTCTTCCCCCAGGTTTATATGCTGAGCATGACATCATATGGTATGGAATATCCCTTTGGACAGTTGGGGTCAGCTGTCCTGGCTGTGCCCCCTCCCAGCTTCTTGTGTACCCCAGCCTACCTGCTGGTGGGGTGAGGTGAGGTGAGAAGCACAAAAGGCCTTGACACTGTGTAAGCACTGCTCAATAATAACTAAAACACCCCTGTATTATCAACACTGTTTTCAGCACAAATCCAAAAGACAGCCCCATGCTAGCTACTATGAATAAAATTAACTCTATTCCAGCCAAAACCAGCACAGACTTGCAAGCACTATGAAGAGAACAGTACAACAGCATCAGTCTACAAACTTACAAGCAATGTCAGAAATGCTCACGCCAGTACAAGATGCTCTTCATATTGACCTTCTGTAGATGCTCCATTATATTTCTTTTGAGGTCCCTAACCCTGTGCTTGAACAAAGGCTACAGATGGGACCACTCCTCTTCTCTCCTCATGTGTCCATCCCTGCATGGAGACATGCAGGTGATCTCACTGAGGTGACATTCTACATGGTGACCTTGTGCCATTAGGTTCTGAACATAGACCAAGGCCCAACATCTCTAATTGTGTTGGGAATTATATGATGATGGCATACCTCCTGCCACAACGCTGGGCATATAGTTATCTATTTTTAACTTGCATGCATTCAAGGCAAAAGTAGAGACAGAAGAGCCCAGGTACCCCGCATTTTAAGGTGGACAACAAAGACATGAAGAAGACTCTATTCCCTGATAAATAACCGTGATGATTATATTTAGCTTTCTTTTCACATGTGAATGGTATTTCAGCACAGTCATCAAAAATTCCCACTAACAAACGTTTCTTTTGCATCCATCTAGCCTTCATCATAAATCTATGTGCCAGGCATTAATAATATTCTCAGCAACAGATTGATTGACTAGAACATAGCTCGGTTGTCTCTAAACACTACAGGGTTCTCAACTGATTTATCGCTTACTGAATTCTGCACATATTTATATATGTACCATATTCCTTGTTATATATGTACCCCTCCTTTACCCAAGCTTTCTCCAGCAGATCTATCATGGTGGTGTCAATGGCTACTGTAAATTTGGACACCTTGTTGCCAAATCTATAATAGAGGCTCTGCTGGCACAGTACAGAGTTGGCGTATTTTTGATAAATTAGTTTTCAGGCCAAAAGAAGCAGTTAGATCATTTTGAGTGGCAGAGTCCAAAGGCTCTTATCCAGTTGCCCCTGCACAATGTCCAGTAACATGAAGAGACCCAAGGTTTCCCTTCCAGAAAAGCCTTCTCTTTGAGGCATCAAGAGGTTGCTGGTTTGGCTGATTTTAATGCAAGGTTTTGGATATTTGGGTGGCTTGGGTATATGCGAGAATCTTACTTTGATATGTTAATATTTTAGTGAGTTTGAGACTTGCTGGGAAGAGCTTGAGCCCGTGGGCATCACTTTTCAGAGGGCTTCAGGCTGGAGAAGAAATAAAACCGTCTCCTGACGTGGTTTTCTAAAGCTGTCTACACCTAGATTTTGAGGGATTGGCCACAGAGCACATCTTCTCTGGAATGAAGAGGTAACTCTGGAGTTGGTTGCTGTATCCATCACACTCTAAGGACAGGACACAACAAAATGGAAGAGGCCAGTTTGCCCTGTATAGCCAGACTCCCTGTGTTGGATCTCCACGACAGCATCAGTCATCATGGGGCTTAAGAAAGACTATGACAGGGACAGAGACAGAGATTTCTGCCTTCAGCACATCCCACAGTTTGATTTTGACTTTGTATGGAAAGGTTACTGGTAGGCTGATGAGAGGTGAGGCTTTAGACAGTGGCTGCCCAGAAAGCCAAGCACCAGCTGGAAGGGACATTCTCTGATGTGGGCATGACATCCTCAAGATGCTGTGTCCCTACCAGCAGGAAGAAGAGGCAGCTGGAGGAGTGTTCAGGTTGAGTGTTTTATTTTTACCCCTTTAATATACTTTGATCCCTTGGTAGGTGCTGGAGGGACCTGCTCGTGTACTGCTCTGCCCAGCTTTGGTCAAGAAGCATCCGCTGGTGTATGTACCATTATAGTGATCACTGATGTGATTGACTGGCTGTCTAATGGGTTGTTACAGCACTGCAGAGTCTGTCTTGCTCTACAGGTTAACTGTGAGGAGCTGGGGAGATGAAGCAACACTCTTCTAAATTGGGCTGTGCATTGGGAGCAGCAAGAGGATCTCAAAAAAACACCCTACCCATTGCAAAAATTTCTGTTATGGTCTTTCACAAGGGAGGCCACAAACAAACGGATGAGATGCCAGGAGTCAAAAGGGAGTTTTCAGGTGGGTGGGTTTTGGTTTGGTTTTTTTTCCCTTTAGATGGCCTGAGATGTTCAAGTCAGGCTTACTGCTCCTGGAGGTCATGTAAGTACAGATATGCCCAGCCTTTGCCTTGCTGTCCTTTGCATGCTGTAAGGAAGCCAATGATTTGGGGCCTTTGCAGCCCTGCACATGAAGTTAGGGGCTAGGGGCTCTATTCTGCAAAATGGCATAGCTCTGTGGAAGCCCCAAGCTGTTTTACACCCCCTGCAGATCTGCTCCAGCTATTTAAAATCACTGATGTTCCTCACCAGGTACATGAATCTGCTATCCTGGATATTTGATACGAATCATGAATACTCGCTATCTATGTCTAATGTGCATGCATTGCCTACACAGATTCATGGATGTAACCAACACATGAGCCCCTGGGCTGGGTGTCTTTGACCTTGGCTACAAAATCAGCTCTCTGCAGATGTATTGTGACAATCTGCCTGGCTCATGGCATCAGCCGCTGTGCTAAGCCACAGCACGATGCCCCAGCAGACCAAGGGGTAGGAGGCTTCAGCAGTGTGGACCTTTTCTCCCCTTCCCAAGTCTTCACATAAGTCCCACCACACAGCAGAACAAAGCTGGGAGCCACGAGCTGGTGCTTGCCCCAAGTAACCAAACTCACAAACCACACTGGGCAAGGGATAGATAATCTCCCTCCCTCATGATGGGAAGGACTTGGACTTGGATCATGGAGGACAGAGGAGTTCTGGCTACAGGATTGCTTTGGAAAAGCGGCCCCCTGAACTCCCTCCAGCAATGTGTGGCCAAGGGCAGCATCTCAGGAGGAGGGCAGTAGGGATGATGGAGGATCCTATGTTGACCCTGGAAACAGCCTGCCTCCAGGTGGCTCCTGGAGGGATATGGAGGACCACGCAGCTCCCGCTATTGATGCCATGTGTGGTGGGAGCACACTTGCTGTTTGTTCTGGCTTTCAAAACAGCAGGCTTTTGATTCCCTTGGTAGAACTCATCTGTGCTTCTTTCTGGCCTCCTCCTTTCTCTGCCAACCACGTGCCCCCCAGCCCATGGGCTCTGCTGTCATTGTTGGCTGCTGGTTCCACTGGCCTCAGCTTATTGCATCTGTTTTGATTTGCTAGGTCTTGCATTCAGCCATCCTTTCAGCTTTTATTGTACGTTTCTAAGCGTCAGCTCCGGGTGGTCATCGTCAGCTCCTTTCACTCAAGCCTGTGCACCAGCTGCATATTAATTGCGCTCCTTTCTCCTCTCACATGCTCCCTCTCCATCTCGCCGCATGACATTTGCGGTTTGCAAACTTTGTGCGAACACATTGCGATCCAAGCCCAGCTCTTCTCTGGGTGAAGGTGTGAAGAGGGCTTGGCACACCACCTCTTGCAGAGAGACTGGGGAGCTGAGGATTACACCGGCGGCAAATCTGGCCCCTCAGCTGCAAGTCTGCACTGGGAAAGCCTTTCTCCAATCATTCGGTCCATCTGCTGGTCGGTGGCAGGTTACTCACCATTGTCTACTGGCTGATGCTTTGTCTGGTCTAACTTCAGTGTCCTGAGGAATGGGGCTCTGACTCTTTCTCTGGCTGATCTTTGCCATGCCAAGTCAATTCCAGCTTCTGGGCAGTCTCCCTGATGCTAAGCCTGAGGTTTCCTTTCCCTGGTGATCCTGTAGTACTGCCTAGTGCCAAGCAGAATTTAGCTTCTTAATATAAGCAGTTGTACTTGGGCGGGGGGGTGGGGGAAACATTCATGCTTACATGCATGAACAAGCTCCTTCTGCCTGGCCTTGCACTGCTCCTCTGGGCTATAGCACTTTGGAGACTGGGCTGTCTTGAATCATGAGCCTGCCCTGGCTCTGAAGCATTGTGTTGCTTAATGACTGATGATAATGTCTCCATATGTAGGCTTGTAGCCTGGCTATCCATCTTTACATTTCAAAATCTTTCCTCCTCAGCCATTACCTCCACCCCCATAATCATTCCTGTTGCTCTTCTCTGAATTCCACCTCATTTGTTCTTGTTTGAAGGCAGAACAAAATCAAACCAGCCAGTCTCGGAGCCTGGGTGGGGCTGAGGACCGAGAGGGGTCCACCTCCACTCCTTGGCCCTGAGCTGGCCGGAGGTCAAGAAGCCTCATTGACCGGGGTGGGTGTGGGCTGCTGTCTGACAGCCCATCCAGCTGTGGTAACCTCAGCTGACCTGGAAAGAAAAGTATTTCTCCAAAGCTTTGTGAGGACAGAGGCTGTAGGCTAAGAAATGCTTCCAGCATCTAACCTGCATTTGCCTGTAGGTGTTCACCTTCCCCACAAAAATCATTGCACATAAATGCCTCAGTTTTTTTCCAAGGTCTGCCTACTCACAGGAGCCCTTAGCACAGGGTGCTACACCTGGGCTCAGTGAAACAGATTAAGGCAAAGTCTGCCAGACTAAGACTTGAAATAAAACCTGCAAGAAAGCTGGTCTCTTGGGAGGTCTCTAGTCCAGCCTCCTGCTCAGAGCAGGATTATTGTCAGTCAGATATGGCTTTGTTTGGCCAGGTCTTGAAAATCCTGCATCTCTGTGACCTGACCCTGGGCTGCACCACCAATTCAAGGAAGAAATGTTTTTCTCATGTCCAATCTGAAGATTCAACCCAAAGCCATTGCCCCTTGTCATCTCATCCACCACTATTAAGACCTTGTGGGTTAATCACACTGGCCTGTGCTCCAGGGAAATAACTTTCTGTCTTAAGGTGAAATAAAGCTAGACTGACTCCCCAGCATGTAAAGAAATGCCTCCTCCCACCCATACCTAACATGCTGTTACGCGCCTGAGCCGGCTGGGATCTCAGGCTGAGCCGATACCTGCTGCTGCAACCATGACTGCTACAGACCGTGGCATTGCTCCTGTGGCACGATGGGGCCTGGGCAGCTCAGCTAAGCCCAAAATTTTTCTTTGCCTGGAGTAAGACTGGCACTTTTCCATCATAGCTGGAGAACCATGGTTTCCAAATTAAGCACAAGACAGTGTTTAATGTCTGAGCAATGAGCTTTCCTCAGTATTGGGTGGGGTTTTATCATGGGGTAAGGAATTCCTCATCTGTCCTTGATTTCATTTGCAAGTAATTTCTGTTCGGTGTCCTCACTTCTACTCATTTGATGGGCACCAGTGGGTTAAGTAAATCCCAATTAAAGCCACAGTTAGGGGAGCTGGTCGAAATATTTGATAGGAACTTATTTGAATTGGAAGACTGACACTTTTTACCAAATAAGTGGACGTTGACATGAATTCAATTTGACATTTGCCACTTTCTGCAGAATTACAAGTATTCAATTTTTTCAGAAACTATATTTAAACAGAATGCTTTTGGTTGATGCTAAATTTTGAACAGTTTTGAAAAGGGTTTCAATAAACAGACAACGTGTTAGGAAATGAAAATCATGTCTTCTGCAGACTTTCTGGGACACTTTTGCAACTTTAGTGCATTCATAGGCAACCATTCAAATCATTTTTCAACTCATGGAAGTTGTTATGAAGAAGCTGCTGATCTCCTTGTGAACATCACAGAGAGCCCCGAGTTCAACCCAGCACCTCTAGACAGAGATAATCTTGTGCCTGCCAATAGGTAAGAAAGCATGTGCATTTTCTCAGTCTCTCCAGCTCCAGATAATGATTACTAGCACATGGCTTCAATTATCCAGCACAAAGAAGATTCTTGCCAGCTTTTGCCATGGGCAAGGAGGCCCAGTGGGAGAAGGGATTTTGATGTGTGGTGCAATAAGCAAAGGGGACATGTCTGGAGACACTTCTTCTGTCTGTACATGCATGCCCAATCCCAGACAGTAAGTTCATCTCCTGCACCTCACTACTCTCTCCTCTGTGTTCTGAATGAAGGATTTTTGTCATTTCTAGGCCCAGAAAGTGGGTTATCTTAATCTCTCAACTTTAAAAACCAATCAGCTGTATCCATCAATGATTCTTTAGATGTTTGGGGTAATGCCATTTGCAGAACCTCCTGTCCTTGGTCCCAGCAGCAGCAAAACTCTTCCAGCTGCAGGTAATGTGGAGATCTTGCCTAGCAGCTGCACTTGGTTTTGACAACTTCCTCCCAGATACAGGCAAACTGAACAGGACTCAAGTGGACCTGCCATACTGTCAGGTTCTGCCAGGAGCAATCTGCTTAATACTGCCTGTTGGATCCTCTCCTGTTCAATGTTTGAGCATATCTTATTTCTGCAGTCAAGGCATGACTCCTGACTGCCTGGATGGTGAGGCTGTCAGTGCAGGTTTTTTCTGATAGCTTTCCAACGCCAATAGTAAGACCCCACTGAAACTTTTCTCTGTGCATATGCTGACAGAAACACATGCAGACTGATACCTTTGCCAACATATTCCTTTCCATCACTGTATGGTATAGTCCTGTGCAGGTGAGAAGCTAGTCAATCAGTGACAAGTAAATCAAAGGACAATGGCCACAAGTTGTGCTTGAGACTTTCTAGCTGGAAAATATCTTCTCCATATGCTTGTTTCTTCCCCAGGACAGGTCACTGGAGAAGTGGTGCTTTTAAGAGGCAGTTAGAACAAACCACAGCTGACCTGGCACAGCACTGGCAATAATCCAGCTCTGAGCAGATTGTACTAGAAATCCTCAGAGGTCGCTTCCCATCAACATTTCTTCATGTCTATGATGGATGTGGGCGGAGAAGCCATTGGTTTCCCATTTGTTCAGTAACAAACTTGAATGCATCCTTTTCCTGTATTGTCTCCTTGCCTTGGTCCACTCTTAGATTTCAGCTCTTGTAGAAACTTCATTAATGCAAAATGTAGATATTATATACACAAATCATAAAGCAATTCATTTACCCTGATTTAGGTGTGTCCTCAGTCGACTTGAAAGTGTGTGAGAATCTCTCAACGCTGGGCCCAGAAAATGGGCTGGTTTCCCACTCAGACCAAGCTTGACCTGAAAAGGGTATTGGAGTGTTTCTGGATGTCAAGGGTAGAAACCCTTCAAGAAGCCTTAAGCTACTGGATTTGCTCAATAGATACTTTTTGCCCCTGCCTCTTGAGTGAAGTATGCCCAAACAGCCAGGTCAGGGACAGAAACAGCATGGGGCAGCTCATGGAGACAAAGCCTAGTCAACCCCACACACCACAAAGCCATGAGTTACCCCAGCTAGCTTCTCACACCCAGTAGCTCCTTAACTAAATCACAACTTGACGTCTGAGCTCCCTTGACAGCCAGAGAAACAGCCACTAGTGATTTCTTCTGCCTGGGACAAACTGGTTCCTGAGATGAGAGTTCTCCCTTCTTTATCAAGGAAATCAGATAAGTCACTTAGGCAACAAACTTTTAGTTTTCTAAAGTCAAGAGAGGCATCCACATGGTTGGGGCAGGAGAGCAAGACTCACCAGCTGTTGGGAGAGAGCAAGGTGTGATTCTTCTTCCACCTTGATGTTTACCACTGGAGAATGCGTAGATTTGGATGAACAGATGGTGGATACTTACTTCTTTCAGCTTCCCTGGGAAATCTGGTTGTGTCTTCTCAAAGGCCAGCGGTCATGCACACCTTCCCAAACTCACTTCTATCCAACAGTCCCTTTGTCATATCTCCTCTCCTCTACTGACAGTTCGAGGAGTCCTCCTGCTCCCTGCTGACTTGTGTGTCTTTCTGGAGACCTCTGCAGCAAGACATGTCAGTGTCAACATCCAGGTTTCCATAGTGGATAGCAGGAGATGAGAGAATGCAGCAACTGTTTTATTTCTAATGTACATCCCCCTTGCTGATATGTAGCATGTCCTGACCCTCTGTGCTCACAATTTTATTTGCTGAGTTGCTGTAACAAATACTGTGAGAAAAGTCTGGCTCTTGCCTGGAAAGCAACTGCATAAAAATGGCACCTTCTTACTCAACCCACCAGCTCCCTTGTGCATGAGTCTGAACTGATGTGGTAGCAACAGGAATAAAATCTTGCTGCTTTGCGTGACTCACAGCTCTGCAGAGGTGGGCTGGCTACAGCGGAGGGAGTTAGGAGGGTGCATTTTCTGGTGAATCATCAAAAAGATCAACCTACCCTTAACACACATGCAGACCCTGGTAAAGGCCATGGAGCAGCCATGCTCTTATGAGTACAGAAAAGTGACTGGCCCTTTTCCCTTTTACATCCTTCCTTTCCTTCTTGCTTCCATCTTGAATATGAGGACCAGTGGCAGGGGTGAGAGGTGAAGCAGTGAGGATGTGGGCTGAGACACCCTAGAAAGGACTGGCCCTGTCTGGCTAACTGATGCACATAGGCCATGAAGGCAAGATTTCCTCCATAGCAGGTCCAACACTGTTGCAGGGAAAAGGAAGGTCTTTCTGCCCTGGAACCACACAAAGTCTGGTCCTTCCTTTGTATAGCCACACAGTTAGAAAAGACTCTCTACTGTGCTTTACATTTTCTTATATGGCCAGTAAGAGTTAATCACTACGGATTGGGCTCACCACAGAAGTCACAGCTCCCCTCTGGTAAAATAACAATGGTTCTTCATAAGTGTGATGGTTCTTTCTAGCCACCTGAGCTAAGGTATAATAAGAAACACTAGCTCTTTAGTAAACTGTGGGGTAGCATGGTCAGGTAGCACTCAGTTTCACTTGGAAACGTCTCCAAGAGACTTGGAGAAAGACTAGAGAGTCCTGTAATCAGGCAAATATATGACATCTAGGATTGTTGATTATTTTCAACTCTGCATCCTAAGACAGCATCTGCCAGAAAATGTCATGACTAGACCTTTATAGGACTACAGGGCGAAGGGCTGAGCAGGTATTCAGTGAAGCCAGCTTTTACCCCAGAGAACCAATAGTACTGGTGGTACAAGTGACAGAAAAAAATCTGAATCTCAGTTTCCTATTGAGCTGATGGGCTGGAAAAACATCTGCTAGCTTTAGGCTGCATGCCTTTGATGTGGGATCCTTGCAAACAGAAAGTGGGAGGCATCTTGGGTGAGAGCAGCTGTGAGAGTTCACAGCTCTGAAGTGGCAGGAGAGTGGCAAGAGAAAGACAATGGGCTTGAGAGACATCTCCTATGGCCTTGGAGAGCCAGGAGGTGAGCTCCCAAGGGGTTAAGGGGGACAGAGGCAAGGGCTGCTGACAGTTCCTTGCAGAAATGGTCTTAAGGACACAGGTACAAAGTAAGGCAAGGAAACATAGCAAATAACCAAAGCAGCTGAATCCTGAACTCTTCACTGATCTGAAGCTCAAAAAGGAAAAAAAGAAAAGCTGAATAACTACAGCAGAGTAACAGATAAAAGAAGAGAACAAAAGCATTGGTCAAACTCAGAAAGCTGAAGCTCAAAAAGAGTTACACTAGCCAGAGAGTACAGGACAGCAAAGTCCCTCTTGCCTGCCTGGGCACGTGCACGTCACCCACACTGAGAAGCCCTTATGGGTGAGTTAAAATCCAAAGCTGTATTCCAGGCTGCTGGCTGGACACTGGGAGAGGACTTGTCACCCACTCCTGCCAACAAAAGGTCAATAGTGTCTCTGGTTATTCACTCCAGAGCTCTTTCAGGATCCCGAAGCTAAGAAGGACCCTCCTTGGTGCAGACCTGCATGCCAGTATAATCCAGCACAGGAGCTGTAGTGCAAGACAAGGTCTGCCTAGGGCTACCTGGTACACCACCTGTAAGCAGTTCAGTTAAAATCTGACTCAGTCCTCATCTGGACACTTGGAAATTAGTTTTGGTGGGTGAGACTGGTTGATTGCTGAGCGCTTATGCAGAGATGTGTGTAAGTTAATGTCAACCCAGAAAACTGGCAGGAGAGTGGCAGTGATGCTCCCTTCTGGCTCTGCTTGTATCTCTTTCTGTTTGGTTCAGGATTATGGAGATAAGTCCCATTTTATATGAAACAAGGAGATCTGAACCATATGTTGTGAAGGTTCACATCACATCTTGTGGCACAGGTCTGCAGGGAAACTTCTGTGATTCTTAAACAAAATCAGCCTATAACCAGGTGGAGGTTATGTCTTATGGAAGAGACAGCTCAAAGATAAACACTGGAGAGATAACACACTATCTATGCAACAAGCCAGCACCAAATGATTTTGCACAGCCCATCTCCCTCCCTGAAATCTCTGCATCACCACCCAAACCCTGGGACACAAGCACTGCTAGCTTCTGCTCTGGGCACTGGAAAAATGAGGCACAGGGAAGGTAAATAACTCAACTGTTCTTCAGGACATCAAAGTGAAATGGAAGTTTCCTGGTCTCCAAAACTGAAGGATAGCACACTCTAGCCACTAGCTCTTCTCTCCAGCCTCAGGCTGTCTGTCTTTTTGGATCAATAGAAGATTTGCAGGGGAAGATGGTCCTGATGGACTTATTTCTGTATGTGGCGTCTTTAAAGCCCTGTGAAGATTTTGTCCATGGCAGACAGAAAGTGATGCCCCAGGCATAGTGCTGCTTTGTGAACTAAAGCTTTTGGCTGTACTGGGTCTGGCTGCGATTAAGTTAATTTTCCTCACAGCAACCTGTATGGTGCCATGTTTTGGATTTGTGACTAAAACAGTGTTGGTAACACACTGGTGTTCTGGCTATTCCTGAGCATTGTGTTGAGGATTTCTCTGTTTCCCATTCTGCCTCCAGGCATGGGGTGGGAAAGAGGTGGGAGGGGACAGAGCCAGGACACCTGACCCCAGCTGACCAAAGGGATATTCCATACCTTACGGTGTCAGTAATAAAAGCTCAAGGGAAGGAAGATGAAACAGGGATGTTTGTGGACAGTCTCTCCAAGTGACTCTCACATGTACTGAGGCCCTGCTCTCCAGGAAGCAGCTGGACAGACATCTGCCTGCTGATGGGAAGGAGTGAATTAATTCCTTATTTCCCTTTGCAAGTGCACAGCTTTATTTCACTTCTTAAACTGTCTTTACCTTGACCCATGAGTTTTTTAAATTTCGCACTTCCTATTCTCTCACCCATCCTGCTAGGGGAAGGGAGCAAGCGAGAAGCTGTCTGCGTGCTTAGCTGCTGGCCAGGGTCAACCCACCACAGTGGGTCTTCAGGCTAAAAAAGCATCCTTACATGCTGAGATCACAGTGAGTGCTGTCATCCCTCTCTTAGAGATGGGGAGCTATGGGGTGATGATCAGACACAGAGCAGAGAGGGTGAGCTCCTCAGGTCTCTGCTAGAATCTTGAACTCCCAGGTACACACCACGTTCCAGCTGTCCATGAAGGTATCATTTGCATCAATACCATGTGCTTATTTGTTCTCAGTTCTTAAAAGTCTGAGAGCTATTGAGCTATTGCGGCTCCCAATAGCGTCAGGGATGGGTGACGCATGAGTAGTATGCATTTCCTCAGGATGGGCCTGGAAGATGCTTTGACATAAGGACACAGATTGGCTTTGTTCTCCCCACTTCAAAAATCACCCTGGGCTTTCTTTAACCTCCTCCCCACAAAAGAACAATGCTAACAAAAACCAAAAGCAAATGGTGTGTTACCTGAGAACATAATTTGCTCAAAGTCATCAATGCATGGACTTTTGGGTTATGGATTTTCACATGCAAAGTCCCATCGATTTCCTATGGATCAATGGGAAGAAGCCAGGCAAAGAGGAAAAACTCCAGAGAATGATTTAGCAGCCTTTGTCATTCAAACAATATCTCCCTATATGAACATCATCTGTGTGGAGTATTTGTTCACTTTAATACAGTGACAGTGCCTGTGTGCTTTTACAGGTACCTGAGGAGTGCAGGCCCCTCACAGGAGGCAGGAATCTGAGGTTTCCAAGTACCTCAAGAACTGCTCTGGGAATCAGAAAGGGTTTTGTTTTCCAGCTCTTGTGATGTGTTGCAGCTGCCTACCAACTTTTTTGTTTCCATCCTTGGCACACAGAAGAATTTCATCACCACACTCTTTATCATGGAAACATGTCATTCAGTGGCATTCGTACATACTGTTCACATCAAATCAGAAGGTTGGCTCGAAACCCCTGCAGAGATGGGACCTTTCCAATTGAACCTGCCTTCATAGGTTTGGTGCCGGGCTGAATGCAAAGCCAGAAGGAAACCGATTTTTTTCAGACAGGTTTTCAGAGACGACAGAAGATGCATGGAAGCCTCCCAAGAACCGCCTACCCCATGAGATGTTCACCATTCAGGATGTTGGCAAACTTGTCAGATCAGAAGGCTTTGCAAGACACCAGCCGCTCAGGGACAGAAGTGTTCGTGAAGTTTTGGGGACTGTCAGATTTTTGCTGAAGAGCTACCTGATGCAACCTTATGGCCGAACACCAAGCGCTGAACTGAATCTAGGTCTTCCTCAGGATCTGACGCCTGCTACTCTCTTTCCCTGCTTGGGATTTGGAAAGCCAGACCTGGAACAGGATGTGATTTGCTCATGTTGGTCTGCGTGATGCCAGCTGAGGCCACTGGCAAATTCTGCTCACTGAAAAATTATCTCATGTAGATGAGGGTCAGATGATTAACTTTCAAGAATCTTGCCACAGCTGAAATTACTGCCAGTGTTAGGTATGAGAAGGAAACATTGGCAGAGCTGTCTCCCTGCCATGGGAAGGATCAATTTTTCTCCTGGAAAGTAAAGAAGGGGTGCTATAGCAGCTTTAGCTGGACTCCTCAGCAACGATGAGAGAGCAGGGTTTAGTTTCTGTGCTGCTTGCCTCCCCTTCTGAAGTACTTACGCAAATGAAGTATACTGCCTGGGGAAAGAGTTCTTGTGCAGGAGACTTTCATCTGGAATAAACAGGACAGCGGATGGCATTTCACAACGAATCCACCAGCTGCCATGTATGAGGCAAGGGAGGTGGGGATCGCTGCATTTGATCATGGTTCTTTTCATCTGGTCTGCCACCCAAAAAGTGCCCTGGCACAGGAGCTCCGTCTGGGGCTGATATCAGCAGTGAGGGATCGATAAGGCTAGGAGATGTGCCTCATCAGCCAGACCTCAGAGCCCACACCTGCCACCTGCCACCAGCTTTGTGGAGGCATGGGGGGGGGTCCTTTGGGAGGCTAGAACAAGAGTGTGTGTGATTGCTTGGTCAAGGTGCCACCCTATGCAGTTGTCCCAGGTGAGGTTTGAGGAAGGTGAAGGAGGCTCCCTGGATGTTATCAAGCTATGTCTGAAAGGTGTGAAGTGGAGAGATAAAGAAAATTATGTGCAAGACAAGCGATACAACACCCAGTATGATGCAATCGCTGCAGTGTTCCCACCAGCCTGTGCAGACCTGTGGAAGCCTATGCTGTTTTCAGGATACTTGAACTGCAGCAGCAAGCGTTGGCACGTTGTGACTATCAGGAGTGCTACCCCAAAGGGGTTCAGCTGACAGGTTTCTGGAGGGAAGCCATGTGCAGTGATACCAGCAGTAGGTGTCACAAGGCCCTGTAGGAAGTCCTAATGCATTGGATGCTTGGAGAACAGGCATAGATGGACAGGCCTGTTTGTTGGACCCCAGGAAGAGCAGGGCCACTGGTCTAGGAGAGAGCAGTAAGACAACGTGTACTAGCTGCAGCCAAGCACAGCTGGGCTTTCACAGCTTTTTGGTAAACATCAACCACTTTTTGTGATGACACCAATCAAATTTCCAGCCGGTTATCTCACTAGGGGGACCCAAAGCAGGGGCAGAGAGACAGATGAATCAACTATAGATTTGCTTGCTATAGCATGCCTGTTGCCAGTAAATTTCCATGCTTCCAAGAGCAAGCTAAAAGCTTAGTTCATTTGCCGAATGGAGGGATGCTCTACCAGATTGTCTGCAGTTGGAAATAGACTCATCCAAAACTTCTAGGCTGG
Organism: Phalacrocorax carbo; assembly: GCF_963921805.1. Classification (NCBI taxonomy): domain Eukaryota; kingdom Metazoa; phylum Chordata; class Aves; order Suliformes; family Phalacrocoracidae; genus Phalacrocorax; species Phalacrocorax carbo. The sequence goes on from NC_087520.1 coordinate 12,998,364, forward strand.
GCATCTTTCAAAAAGCCATGCTTTAGCTCAGCTGCAAGTTTACTGAGTATCACATAAGAAAGTTGGGGTCAAATTTTGTGTCCTGTTATATAAGAAGTCTGATGAGACAAGGACAACAATCTCCCTAAGGGTGTGTATCACCTCTCTAACAGAAACTGGTTTTACAATTGCAGAATAAGTGGGTTTTTTTCAAAACAAAATGGAAAGATAACCTATTAGTGTGTTAATTTCTAACAGATCCATGCTTTGTGAAAGCAGTATTCCATCTACAGCCTGTGCTATAGCTATTACAACCAAACCATCTGGATGAAGAGAGACGTTCATGGAGCAGCCACCCTGCCCCCTTCCCCAGGTTCATGTGCCAGAAACCCACTGATATTGAAAAGGATAGGGACACTGCTGCGCAAATACCCCAGCTAGTAACTGATCTGTCAGGGAACAAAGAGCAACCTGCTGAAATCATGTCAGAGACAGGCAGAGGCAAGGCACTGATGGTGTCACCAGCAGTGATAGGAGACAGTCATCCAGAAACAACAGCCCTGCTTAGCCTGGGAGAATGGCTCACAAAGGACTCAGAGGAAGCTGAAGAGAAAGGGGTGAATAGTCCACAACTTGTAATTCCAAAAATCATATAGAAAGGGAGAGTGTGTTAAAGAAAGAACAGGGAAGCATAAATACTGTGAGGTTCCTAGTGCTGCTCAGTCATTAAAATAACTGATGGAGATATGTTTACATCAGCCACAGAGGTGTGCCTGGATCCCAAGTGAATGAGATCCCATTTCTATAGTTCTTGTCTTCCTCTAGCTTTCCTCCTGTTTCTGATCTTCACTCATTACAGCATGGCAACCATAAACACTGCTGGACCAGGAATTGTTTCTTTCTTTAGTTTTGGGAAGAATTTGTCCTTAGGCATGCACAACACAATGTAAATGCTAATGAATGTAATTGATTGCTCTGTCCCAAGTCACTGTCTGTGCTCCACCCAGAGCAATGAAGTTTAGGCAAAGCAGAAAAGGTCAGACTGTGGAGGAGGGAGGGAAGGAAGAGAGGAAGAAACAGACTGTGTCGATTTCGGTAAGCTCTGGACTGTCCTTGTTTCTGGATGACAACTGGGGTCAGTGAATGGGTCATCTCTGAACACACAAGATGATCTGAGACGTTTGATGGACAAGAGGTGGGAGGAAATGTTCCTGATGGTGGTTTGAGAATGAACAAGACACCAAGCACCAGAACGCTGTCGCTTTCTTAACATCCCACTCGGCTAAGGGGATATGACAAGAGAAACGTTCAGGCAGTGTCTTTTATTGTCTGGACACCCACTATGGAGACAACACAACTAATGACCAGGAACATCTTCTTGACTCAGCCATTCATCAGGGTAGAACTATGTGATCATCTCCCTGCTAGGTATCCATTCTCAGCCTGCCTCTAGTCCCTTCCCTCTTTACAGTGACCGTTCTCCAAGGTACATTCCCTATTCAGCCCACACCACCTCCTGTGCTGTTGCTGTCAGCACTGATGTTCCCCTGGGGTTCTCCATATCATATGTGCCAACCGCACTGGCAACAAGCCTGCTAGCTCATTAAGTATAGGTATTGTGCTGTCAGAGTGCCGTCTAGATCTTGGACAAGGCCTTTATGTGATACTAAAAATAATAATGGAACAAATCTTGGAACAGAAAATAATGCAGAATGTGAGAAAATGCTGTGGAAAGTGAGAGCTAGTGGAAGTGATCCTGAAGGAACCTTCTTCTAGAAGAAACTGTGAACCAGTACCGCTGGGGAGGCAGTATCTCTCATAAGCCTTCTCAGGCAGGGTATACATCTGTCCCAGCCTGCTATTGGCTTTATGGAAATGCACAATCATTGTTAACAACCAGTAACAAGGAAACTGGAGAGCCTCTCCCTGCACAGCTGCATTTGCAGCACACATGCGTCAGCAGTAGCCTAAGACAGGAGAGAAAGCAGTGTTTGACAGATCAGTAAGAACAAGTTTGGCAACTCTTTAATCACTCATGTGGTAAATGGGAAGCGGATGCTGTGGAGCCCACCACAAACACAGACCATCCACTCACCTTTACTTATAACAGTGAAGACGAGCCCCTGTCTGGTCAGCAGGCAAGTCCCCATGGAGTTGCAGCAAGATGGGAGGGTGGGAGGGAAGAGCAGTGAGGTGCTCATCATTCAGAGCATCAAGGACAAGAGAAAAGTCCCAGATTCTGGGAGAGGAAGTGCTGATGGACCTTGTGCTTGAGCTATCCCATGGCTTGCCCACTGGGGCAGCAACACAGTGAGCAAATATATTGATGCCAAATGATGGACACATGCTGAGAAGAAAGGCAGTTGCCTACAGGAAAGGCAAAACCATTGGGATGAATTAATAACTCTTCACCACTTTGCCCAGTGGAAGTTGGTCCTGCTGCCATGGCAGGAAGAAAGCAGCAGCCACATGAATGTGCAGTGCTTTAGTATGGTCCCCATAGGAGCCCAGTGGCCCCCGGACTGCAGCAGTCCACACTCACCGCACAAGGGTGCAATGCCCTGTGGTGCAGATAGGATCATGAGCCTGGTGCTGTGCTGGCAGGACCGTGGGAAAACAAGCTTGCATGGCCACACTGGAGAGACTGCCAGACCTTTCTGAGTCACCCACCTGTGCTGGCCGCAACCACAGCTGGGAGGTCACCTATTACAGACTGCAGCTTTGTCAATCTCCATTATTTAATTGATAATTTATCATGCCATTCCAGACAGAGAAGAGTTCCTGTTCACGCCACTGTTTGTTCCCTGTCACATAGTCAATTCCCCAATCCAATACAGCAGTTGTACTCTTATTTTATGAACCATACCTTAGGGCCTAATTAATGCAATTAATCAAACTTTTACTTAGGCAGGCATATCTTCATTTCTCCACTGACTGTCTGCTTGGACAGCTGGGTGTGTTGTCTGCATAGTATTCATCATCTTAAGCTATTACAATGCTCTGGAGTGCACTGAAGAGTACAGGGAGGGGAGGGGACTGTTGGTAACAGAGCACTTGTGATCAGGTTTCAAATACAGACGCTGAGGGCAGATTCTGCTCTGTCTGAAGCCAGTCACCATCAGGAGAAAATCCAACAACTCAGCACCAGAGAGCTGGGGTAATGGAGAAGTGAGCAGGCACAGAATGAGGTGCTCAAAACCAGGACCCTGTATCACCTGGAGCATGCTTGCAAGCCCCAAAGAACAAGCTCCCAGCACCTCATCCATCAGCATAGCCTCCATCTGCCTGGGGGAGCCACTGACCAGTGGCATGCCAGCAGCCAGATTGCATGCAGGGCATGCCACAGAACTGGAGATCCTGCTGGGGCCACAAAAGCCAGGCAGGAAAATGATGTTTTGATCTCTTCTCCTGCTCATGGCTGCTGCTTGGAGTCAGGAGGTTGTCTTAGAGGCATTTCTAAATTGTTGGAAGACAAAAAACAAGGGTCTACGTATCAGTAGGACATTCCTAACAGACATTTAGGTAAGGGAGAGCATAAAAACTGATGAATAGCTAGGGCTCCTTCAAGCGCCACTACTCCTCCACCTTCAGGGCTCCCTACAGTAGACGTCTATGTCTGTTGGCTGTAGAGGGAGGTGGAGGTAATGAGCTTACAGCAGAGATGCATACTTAGTCAGATGGCCCCCCATAAGGTGTGTGTTCTGACTTCCTGGAGTGTCTTTCTGGAGCATTGGATCTACTGTTGACCACAGCTTTAAAAATGGTGTTTCAAATGCACTTTTGACACCTTACCCACAGAAAAGTTGAGAAAATCATTGCTTTTCAGGAAAAACTCCTTGGAGGTATTTCTTCATTAGTATTATTGAAGAACATAGAGATCAGTGGATTTGCAGGTCACTCACCACAGCAGGCAAAAATCTAATGATGATTGGAAGTGTTAGCCAGAAACATAACAGTGCTTTTGTGACTAAAAGACCCATAAAATGGAGTAAACTGTCAATTGGGACAGTTTTCTAAGAAACCATTTAATATTTGATATCCCAAGAGATCACTTGCAAAAGACCCAAATAACGAAATGGCTTTATTTTATTTAATTATCTGTCAGAATCTAGAAAGTGACTTATAAGGGGTCTTTTACCACCAAAACCAGTGTTATCCTTCATCCCTGCCTTAAAAATAATAAAGAGATGAAGCTGTGAAGCTAATCTTCTAAAGCGTCATGGAAATCAAGTGAACTTTTGGCTGAGTTGTGACTCACCGATATAGTGGACCTTGATGGAGTCATGGTTATCAACAAACTATGTCTAGCCCTCAACTGACATTCAAAGATGATCAGACAAGGTTATCTTCCACATCTGTAAGCACTTAAAAATGTGTCGGGACTCACTATTGTGTTGAGTGCTTATCAGTCAGACACTCTTGAAAGCACTACCAGAAAATACTAACACCAGGGATCACAGAAAGGACTCAAGGATATCTAAAGTGTTTCCCCCAAACTGGTATCCATTCCACTCTCAAAACAAGTGTAAAAAAGAGCTCTTTCCACATCTGACAAGTTATATAAGGGAGAACTTTAAAAAGCCAAGCAAAACAGAGTTATAGCTAAAACCAATCAAAATGTGTTGCATCACCACTTCACAACATCTCAAGGATTGTGCCCTGTAATGTGGCAAACCAGACAGTAGGACACTTCAGACAACAGGTACAGGCCTAAGACATCTGCTGTGTTAGTGTCTGGACCCAGGCAGTGTAGTATGTCTTGACACTTCAACAGTTATAAACCAGAAAACTTAAGGCTCCAGATTGCACTTGGCATGGAAAAGGCCAAGCTGAGGTTCATTGGTCATGAAAAAGCCACCAGTCTGTACATTAATTGGTTGTGACATAGTTTTGTTCTTTGTAGAACAGGGTAGGCATGCAGAAAGTGTTTGACAACATCACAGCTACCTAAATAAACCTAATGAGCCACTGGTGGAAAACCTTCAAAGACTAAAAATATACCTCTATGATTTTTCACGTAACACCACAATGGCCACTGTGGCTAGATCAGCCCTGTTGCTCATGGACAGGAACACCCACCTGCACATGCAACAGAGTGTATGCTCACCAAGTGGCCCTGCCTGTTACCATACGCTAGCAAACATCTCTGAAATACAAGTATTAGGCAACCAGAGCTGGGAGGATAAGGAGAGATGGAAGAACTATGACAGTCTATGGACTAAGAAGAGGAGGTTCTTAAAACACTTGCCAGAGCTTTAAGAAGCCATTCCAGTTTTGAAAGGTGTTCCAGTTTTAAAACTTTACAGCTGTCAGTCCATTGTGGCAAAATGTCACTAAATGCAACTATAGTGTCCAGCATAAGAACCATCTGCAAACTTCCAAAGCTATGGTACGTGTGACACCATGACTTTCTGGGATATACTGCAGATACGCAGTTATCCTTGAGAGGTGGCTGAAGGACCAGCTGCTGTGTAGTTGTGGGATACAGATTAAAAAGCAGCCTGAGCTGATACATACACAAAATTTTATGAGGTTTGTAAGAAGCTGAAGCAATTATTGCTTCTATTCAACATTAATAAACTTATTATGACAAGCTTTAGCTAAGCCTAGTTTTAAAAGATATACTACTGTCTGGAAATTCAGTTTCTGCTCAGACCAAAACCAACATATGTGACAGCAGTATGATATAATAAAGAAGTCATACTACATCATTTTAAAGGAGCTTAAATCAGTCAACATATGGGCTAGGTCCATCACTGTGCCAGACTCCATATTATCAGCAACCGGACCCCTGTAATGTTGTTAGAGCACTCTGACTGAAGCATCAGGATGGAGTGAGAGAGATTTTGGGGTGTTTCAGCACTCTTCACTATGGAGGAAAAATTATGTAGTTCCCACCACAAATGGGGTAGATATTAAGACTAGTAATAGACCAGAAAAATTAATTAATTTCTTAGAACACAGACATGGAAGAACAACCATAACTAGATCTAGGTTTCAGTGAACCCACTGCTTGGTATTTTAATGAAAACAGGAGCTGGGACACAAACATTTGATGTGGCCAAGTACAGCCCAGTGCCAATGTCATACAGGAAGAGAGCAGAAGAATACACACCAAGCTGCTCTCTTGTATTTGAGGCTACACTATTTCTGTCTCTTCACATTTTTGCCCTTCACCTCCCATCTTCAGCTGTATCTGAAACCTGGATTGTGATAGTTAAGGTCAAATTCCAATTCTGGAGTGCAGAGCTCAAGCCTCTCCCCTTCTTTTTTCCAGGGGTATAAAATTGATCACCTTACCTTAGGCAGAAGAAAAAGTGAAAGTGATGGATGAGGAAGGTGAAAAGGAGGCCACATTGCCACTGGGAACGTGGCCTAAAAGTCAGTAGGAAAAGACTGTTTGGGTCTAAGGGATACCTGTTAGCCTCTTTGGTGGAACCACAGCCATCTAGACAAACTCCATGTAAAGGTGACATGTCTTCTTTAGATTTCAGAGTGTGTTCTTCCATGGGAGGGCTAAGACGAAGAACAGATCAGGCTGCCAGGAATGCTTTGGGAAAGGAATCTAGCTCTTCCTTACATCCTGGTACCATTAACAGTGGATCTTCGCAGAGCACAGTCTTATCTCATAAACATCATGTCTCCAAGTGAACATGCACTTCAGTAGTTTATACTCTTTGCAAGCAGTCAGTGATGAATCTGTGTCCCACTGTGGTGACAAAGACCATGTGCCACCTAACACCTGCCATCTCTCTGGTACGGCCCTGAGCACTAAAGGTCTGAGATCCTATTTGCCTCATTTGCATTATCCCAGGCCAGATACTAATGTGGGTAGCTTTGCCTAGGTTACTCATGTGGAATCAGAAATGTCACTGTACATCATCAAAGCACTGATGTCCTTCAAGGCATAGGCTGGAACCTCCCTGTAGTGTTTTCACTGGTGGGCAAAGTCAGGTTACACAGGTAGTTCCCAGTCTGGCAGATATCTCCTTGCAGGCAGACACCCACTGCTATACAAGCACCAGGACTCTTAGGCAGCAGATGCTCCCTGCAGGGCTGGGGCAAGGATGTAACAGGGTTTGTGGGAGTCTCTAGAATAACCAGCACCACCTAACTCACAAGGTAAGAGGGCAAATCTCCAGTAATGCAGTAGCGGAGCTGTACAGAAACACAGCTTTGCTTTTTCCTTGTAACTGCCAGTAAATAAGCTGTCTTTTCAGCTGCTTTTTACTAGGCACGTGGAAAACATCTGCATGATAGCAAAAGCCCAGCCTCACCTTGGGGAAGCCTTGCCATGGCTGCCGGTTACAAAGGGCGAGCAGAGATATTTCTAGCTTATGTCTTCAGACGCTGTGGAAGAAATTAGCTGTCCTTATTGGAAACCACCTTGCACCAGTCTTGCAGCTCCTCAGAGTTGCACAGCTGCCCCACTCCTCCTCAGCTTCCCCTCCCAGGAGCTGATAAATCACCATCTGGCAAAATAGATGACAACAAGGATGGCACAGGTTGAGGCCTGGGCAGGATCTCCACCCCAGTGCTGCAGGAGCTGAGCTTCTCACCAAGGATGCAGCATCATCACTGCTGGCGGATCAGGGATGCCAGCAAGGCAGAACTGCTGTGGCAGAACCTCTGGTGCTTCCCACAGAGCTGACCCCAGCCCTGCTTCTGCCCTCACAGGCAGTGGGGGGGACATGCTGTCCCCCACTGCAATGGATGCAGCCTTCCCCCTGCAACTCTAGAGCTCAGGCTGGTCCCAAAATCCTTGGTGGTCTTTCCACCAGTTCAGCCAGCTCTGGCTCTGCCCCAAAGGCACCTGGTTTCCAATGGCTCACAATGCTGGCGAGGGTGAGATCAAAGGAAAAGTGTCTAGTGTAGCCCTTTCCATGAAAGAATGCATACAGGCAAGTGCCTGGCAGGACCTGGGTGCAAGCAAAGGCTGTGAAGGTGTCTCTAGGCTGGGCATTTGAAGCAAGCGAGGTGCTGCTGCAGCCTTTTGGCTCCGCTGCCTGCAGCAACCCTGCAGCATGGAAAAGGCTCCCTTGGAGCATGTACAGAAAGCTGCCCCAGCAGAGCCGCATGCAGGGAAACAGGCAGTGGAGGCAGGGGCTGGGGGCTGCCGAGGGAGAGTGCTGGCAATGTTGGCCCAGCTGAACCAATAACTCACAGGGTGGCTGCCCTTGGAAAAGGTGCTATGGGATCCAGGGGATCTTTCATCCATACAACAAACCCCTGATTTCCTGTGGTCACCCTGGTCCTGAAGGAGTCAGTCCTTTTTAGGGTGAAAGAGGGAGGTTGCTGCTGCTGCGCGTGTGGCTGAGGGCAGCCATGGGAAGCATGGCACATCCCTACAACAGCATCCAAAGTGACAGTCGGTGTGTCAGAGGTGCATGGCTGTCCTCTCTATCCCCAGGTACTGAAAGCAGTGTCACAATGTCAGGCTGGGATGAAGGACCCCACCAGGATGCAGGGCATGTTTTTAGCCCATGTTTCCAGAATTTTGATGCGGGACCGCCTCAGATAGATTTGGCCAAAGTCTCTTGCTCTCTGAAGAGCAGAGCTGAGTGGCCAAGAAGAGGTCATGTGCAGGAGCACACCCGATTTATGGACAAGCCTGACCAGACTCCTTCCTATAGGACACCTCCCTGATACTGCTTTTAAAAACTTTGTGGTTATTTTCGCTCTCTTCCCCTTTCATACCATTTTGCCCACTAATCTCCTAGACCAGAGGGGTGTTCCCAGATGGCTAGACGTGCCACAAGTACACACAAAGCACAGCCCTCATGGGAGGGAGCTGCAGGAACCATGACCTCAACACTGCCCGGGGGCCAACATACCATTTTGAGAGCCCCAGCTCCACCAGCATCGCCTCCCTGCTGGCTCTGTCAAGGCTGTGATCCGGAGGCATCTGTGTTGCATGGCCAGAGGCATGAGCAAGGACTCAGACCCCCCCAGGGTCCCTCTAGCTGGGGAGGAATTGCTATTTCAGCACTGCCCCACAGAGCTGAGTGGGTGCCGGCTCAGGAATGGTGCTTGCAGAGGGTACGGGCAGGGCTGCAGCACGGCGGTCACGCTCTCCCTGCAGAGCCAGCAAAATCCAGCAGAGTTGGGGGTCTGGCCCTGAGGAAATTGCCTGCCAAGGACTGCGGAGGGCAGCCGCCGCTCGCTCTCCATTAGCATTCAGCGGCACTGCCACCACGCGAAGGAGAAAACCACCCTCGTAAACATAAGGAGAAGAGATAAAAGCACTTAGCGCAGGCTGGTGAGCGAAACAGAGGCACTTCGGCTCAGGTGGCTGGCTCCTTGTCGGGCTTTTGTAGTCTCTCTGCAGCCTTCCATGTGGCGCCGCGGCAGGCTTGCGCCCCATCGCTCGGCTACGGCAGAGCCGCGGCTACGCCTGAGTGGCACTGGCAGAAGTTCCCCAAAGGTTAATTGATGCTGCAGTGCTGCAGCCACCCTGTAGACAGCCGCCTGCCAGCAGCTTCGCCCTGTCAGCTCCTGTGCCGGAGCTTCTCCTCCCTCTGCAGCACCCTTCCCCGAGGTGGACCACCTCCTGGGCAGCCAGCGCAGCCCCCCCACCCACAGCAGGCAGCCAGAGGGAGCTGCATCTCCTGCCCCAGGCACAGGGCTGGGAGATGGGGCTCCTTGGGCTCCAGCACTGGGATCTCTCCCAGGACTGAAAGCACTGCCAGCAGCAGGAATCATCACCCCAATACACCCTCCCGCTCCCATCCCCCCCCCCCCCCCCAGCAGCAGTCTGGCAGCCTCTGTGCCCTGTGTTCCTTGGGCGGGAGGAGGGACATGCAGCCCCAAAGCCTGAGGTAATGATCATGCTATTCCCCACCTCACTGTGATGGTCTCCATGCCTCACGACCCTCCACCCCCATATCCCCCACTTCATAAGCAGTGGCAGCCCCCCTCTAGGAATACAGCCTGATGCTAAAACCCACAGCACATCTCCTGGTACTTTCAGTGGCTGCAGAGCAGGTCAGTAGCAGTATTTAACCCAAGGGAAGACAGAGGATGGGATTCATAAGTTAGCCCCATGCACTCCAGACCCTTTTCATCCCCTTCGTACCCAGTAACAGGGTGGTGCAGAGATCTTGGGCTGTTCATTGGGGAACCCTCAGAAGAGAGAAAGAGACTCTGCATTTCTACTTGAGTGGCTTGCTGGGGGGCACAGCATAAGCCTCCAGCCGGAAAGCCAGCAGTCCTGAGCAGATATGAGACCAGACTGGGTGGCTTTTTCTTGGTCTGTACCAGAGTCACCATGCAGGAGGCCTCATCCCAGCTCTATTCCTAAAATCTCGCGTGATGTCAGCTTGTTTTCCTGTCTGCAGGCTTTAAAATAAAAAAGACCCTTCTCTGAGGTGTCGTCCATGTTCCGTCAATATTCTAAATGTCCTGGGCTCTGCCACCCTGTTTACTTCCTCAGAGCTGTAAAATAAATAGCACTGGCCTTTCCCTCTCAAATCAGAAAGATCTTCCTTTATTCTTCCCTTAGGGACTGATGGCTTGCCCATCAGAGGCAGATCGTTACGCTGCAAAGTCTGGCAGGCCCCTCCCCACAGCAAACAAGGTTAAAATGCAAAGCCCACCGGGGTCTACATGATGCTGATCATTTATATGAGCACACTGCCCTGAACAAGGGCTGTGTGAAGGCACAGCACCTCACTGGAGATGTGTCCATCTCTGGGAGCTCACAGCCTTGCCTGGAGACAAAGGCCAGATAGAAGATGAGCCACGATCTCCAGAAGCCCAAAGCAAAATACCGTTCAACAAAAGCATCCTGGAAATATGGTGGGAAACCATCTTTTGCATTGCTTAAGCCAGTGTCCAAAAACAGAATTGAGGAATACAGACACTTGTGCATCAGCAGCCTCACATGTGCATGCTAGCTGCAGACTAGTGCTGCACAGCAGTGACCATCACTTCCCATGACCCAGCTGGGTTTCTCCACTAGAGAGCTGCTGGGTGTGCTGGTGTGTGCAGCGCTTGCTGTGGCCATGCCAGAGGGTACTGTGGGGTGCAGGGGTACAATCTCATCCCAAGCACAGAGACTCACTGCAAGACCTGAAGGTGAGGCTCCCTCAGCTTTTACACCCATGACAGCTACACAGGATGGCAAATTCCCCTTGGCCCTGGTAGCACACAGAGCTTTCCAGCACGTGCCAGCAAAGCTGACTCCCTGGCTAGACAGTGAGCTTCCAGCACAGAAACTCCTTGACATAGGCAGTGCAGTCTTGCGCTGCCAGTGTCCCCATTCAATGCCAGCCCCTTCTCAAAGAGACACTCAGCTCACCCTCCCTCTTGCTCCACTCTCCCCTGGGCTCTGCAGCAGAGCAGTGCTGGGACAGCCTGGCAACACTGGCCAATCAGGATAGGAAACTCTGCAAAAGAGGCTTTGTAAATTAAACAAATGCCAGTTGAGGAGCCAGTTTCTTCCTTCTCCTTTGTAGTCTCAGTGCAATCTGGCAGGGACCGGTGCACGCACTGACTGAGGGCTGCAGCTGGCACTGGGAGGAACCCTGTCTCCCACTGAAAAGCACTCAGCTCCAGGGCTCGACGATGCAGCTATTTAACAGTACACAAAAATGTTTTGCAGGAAGCAGACCCAATCCATTTGCTAAGGGCAAACAGCAGTGATCAACCTGAAGAACCAAATCACCCTGTAGAACTGAGTTTAGCTTCACCTCCCACAGGCCACCAGACCACTTGAGGGACCAGGACCTGTTTCAGGTGGCCTGAGAGTGTGAAACTCTCACAAGTCTGTGAAAACCTTGCACTGGCAAGATAACTAATGATTGGGATTACCTCAGCTTTGGGAGCCCTGATTTTCCTTGAAAGGGTGTCCAGTCCCTGAAAGCAGAGAGCTCCCAGGTGACAGCCCATAGGTATTCCCAGTCCTCTGGTGGAAAAAGCACCTCCAGAGCCTGTGAGCTGGAGAGCCTCCTTTGGGTGGGGAAAATTCTCACTGCCTGCCTCTAACACTGCTCAGTTTTGTACCATGGGCCTTCTGCTGGGAAGTGCCTGGCCATTCCTAGCTGCCCTTGGCTCCACCATTTCCAAAGCACTGAAATTTGGTCCCAAGAGATCTCCTGCCAGCTGCCCAGCACTGTGCACTGCTGCAGGTCTTGTTTCTACCTGGGCTTCCTAAAGGTGCTGATTTGTACAGTAGCTGAGCAGCAGTCACAACATGTTTGTGAAGCAGGTCAGAAGAGTCTGATCCATTTTAAAGATGGTAAGCAGAAGCACATAGGGTTGTGTCTTGGTTACAATCAGAGGCAGTCGCTCTCACAGAAGAACTAGAGCAGTGCTGAGTGCTCTTCAAAAATCACACCCCTCACAAAGGCCAAATTTCATCTAGAATAGACCCCAGACCTGCTAGTTTCTCACCCTACATTTCAGCCACAAACGTCTCCTTCCTTTAGGCAATTGGGAAGCAATGCTCACTCCTCACAATCCTTTGAAAGTCATTGCTTTCACAAAGGATTTCAAAGAATCAGTGTTCCCCATTGCATGGGGTCTCCTGGAAGGAGATATTTTTATACCAGAACAAATTATTCACTTCCATCAAGCAGGCTTTGATTTACAGATGCTCACAGACCTGGCCCAGGTCAATGGAAGAAGTGCCTTCATGCAACAACAGGAAAAGACATTGGAGCCCACCATTCAGTACTGGCAGCACTGTGTAGAACCTATCCAGGTAGCCAAAGGAGCAAACACAAAGATTATTTTGTTATGTCAGGTGGAATTGCCAATGCAAGTAATCAAGAAAAAGCCTGAAAACAAGGCAGTCTCTTATGGCCATGGGAAGGAGCCAATGGGCAGTCTTGGGAAGATGACTGAGCACATGGGACAGGTTCTGGGAAGCACTGAGCACCTAAACTGCATCCTAAATTGCATCCTGGTTTTCAAGTCTAATGGTAGTCAAGAAATAGGATCTTGTATTCATCATAATAAAATGGATTCTCCTAATATATCTTATTCATAGTTTCTCTTCCCATAAATATTATGTGATCTTTCAGGTCAAAAGTGAAAGGCCCGACAGTTCAGGCGCTAATGAAAGGTTGTGTTTAGAGCTGCTCCTAAGCCTGTATGAAGTAAAAAAATTACACTTGATTGTTTGCTGTATGAACTCTTCTGTACATGCTCTTCATATGTTCTGCAACTGCAGAAAAGCCTCACTGCCTTGTAAAAGCGTGCACAGACAATACATAAATGCATTTGAAGTGGAAGGGCATGTTGTAAGGACTGTGTCAGGGAACTTTACCAGTAGCACACCCAGAGAAACCAAATGCAAAAAGACACTGCTGTGAGAGGGAGGGATGGGGATGCCTCTAGGAGAGCCAGCCTGGCTGATCCTAGGTGAATGCAGAGGTGACACATGGAGAAGGGACTAGGCAGGTAAGCCAGAGGGTGAGGTCTCAGCAAGTCAGCCACTCCATGGTACCTGGGCACGCACTGGACAGTGAGTAGCTCACAGTGCTACTCACTGTGTCACCAAGGACAGGAATGTATGAATTACCTGACACTTAACATTGGACAGAAACATGCAGGTGAGCAATTACTGCAGCACCTAGTGCACAGTGATCAGCATGTGTATCCATGACTTAGGATATAAACTTGTCCAGAGACATACAGGTTCCTGCAAGAAAGGGAAAAATTATCACCGGACTATCTACAGCACCAGCATCAGGAGGGTACTCTGGCATCCTGATTTCTGTTCCCAAGCACATGGGAGCTAGAGGAGTAGCCTGTTAGGACTACAAGTGAAATGAAGTCCTGTATGGGGTCAACATGAGAAACTCAGGCCAGAATACGATGCTACAAATCATATGTGACTCAATTAGGGCAACATGACTAGCTCTCTCTTCACCAGGCAGAAATGGTCTGATGTGGCTCAAAGCCATATTTCCAAAGCGAAGGTATGTTTTCCTCCTTGAGTATTGGATTCCCATTTGCTTATTTTGCCTCAAAGGAGGCTTTTGGAAAGAAGAGTGGAAAAAGAGGGGGAAGACCCTTTTTTTTTTGTTCTGCCTACACACAAAAAGGAATAGTCTGCTGGGTAGAAAGAGGGAGGGAAAGGAAGAGTTGGAAGTTGCCTGTTTCTGGGGCCAATGAGAGGAACAGTGGTCAAGATATTCCTGCAGATACTGGGGTATAAGCTCAGGCTCTGTTTCAGACTTGTGACAAAGTTGTCAGGCTGGGAGATGGGACAGGGATGCTGGCTGCTGACTGTGGAAGCTGGCCTTTCCCACTTAGAAAGAGGTGTTCCTCAGCAATACGTGCAACAATGATCCAACAGCACACCTCATCTGCTGTCCAGGTACCCCCAGTGAATTGCTTAATGCCTGAAAAATCAGCAAAATGTAGCAGAAGATTGCATCACCAATGAAAGAGGAGAGGCAGTAGCCAGGTCCATTCTTAGTAATTGCAGGACAAATTCGGACTTTGCCTTAACTTGGAGCATCTGAACCAGACCAAGAAGAGGGAACATTTGTACTTGCCCAATAAGAATGAAAACTTTGCTGAAATGAGACAGATTCTTCAGCGAATTAGATACTTTAGCAGAATATGGGCAGATTCCCCCAGACAGAGAGGGCATCAACATCTTCAGCACTCTGTTTGGCACACTCTCTGCTTCTTGAAACTGCTTTGCAGATGTGGGCAGCACAGCTTGTGTTCAACTGGGTGGTGTCCCAGCTTCACCATGGAGTCTCTGGAGTGAAAGCCTACAGCAACAACACAAGATGGAGGGCACTTCTCATTGCTACTGGCAGAGGACTTACCCTTGCTTCCTGCACACTCCCATCTCTCTGCCCCTAGTGCTTCTTGTCTTATTCTTCACTTCCCACACTAAAGTACTTGCAGCAGGGACCAAGTCCTGAACAATTCAGGGCAGTTCAGGTCTAAGACAAGAGCCTTGAGAGGCTGTAATGGTGAGGAAGAGGAGGAGGATCTGTTGGGGAAATATAAATGATTGCTGCATTGCTGTGGGGCAGCAGAACATTCTAGGAAGCCCTGAGGAGATGAAACAATCTTCTAATGATGGCAAAGGGCCAGAGATGTGGAAACACATCATGATTACAACAATTATCATGCAGAGACCCCTGAACACGAGGACTTGGGGGCTGCAAGTCCTCCCTAAAGCAGAACAACAAGCTTACAGCCAGCTACTGAGCTCAAGCAACTTATCTTTGTAAACTCCTTTGCCATGGTAGAAAGAAGCTCAGAAAAGAGACCTCAATGCTTTGAAGTGAGTGCTGAAATTATTGCCAAGGACTCATGGCAAAAGATCGTGGGAAAAGACTTTCTATTGATTCTTCTTTTTAACTAGTTACTTAAAGCTTCCTCATCTTGGCCAAGGAAATGTAACCATTCACTATTGCCTGCTGTTCAGAATAGCTCCTGTATCCATTTATCACGTACTAGGAGATGCAAGCTACTGGTTCTAGGGTTGTAACTCCATTGGGAAATTTTCAGTTAAGGCAAAGGCAGCTTTTCAGTTCTGGTTAGATTATCTGTATATATATTTAAATCCTCCGAAGTATCTACATTTTGGATCTCAATCCCTTATGAACAACTGGGGCACTGCAGTTGCCAGTCAGGGGCCAGCACCAAATGATGAGAAGTAGAGGTGAGAACCCCTGCTGAAAGAGCTGTGGGACTAATGTCCCCCAGCACTAGGTCCCATCCCAGTCTGAACCTGGTTAGGTTGCAAAGCACAGGTTCATTTTCTAAACTGTTGCTGTTGGTCATGCTGGGAGACTCTGGATAACTGAAGTTATGTACATGAGTGCCCAGGAGAGTCAGAAAAAGCAGCACAAGGAAGATTTGGGAGATCTGACAATGTCAGCCAGCTGGAGTGCTTGGAAGTGCCCACCTCCACCAGCAAGATGCTATGAGCTCTTTTGGCTTCCTAGGAAAAATGTTAGCAGATCACCAGTTCCTATATGTGTGCTGTATCTCTGCTAAAGTGGATCCTATAATTCACCTCCAAGCACCAGTGTGAGCTATTGCCCCAGTAACAGTGGGTACACTTTACCCAGAAAAAAGCTTTGTAGTGACCTCCAGCCTAAAAGGGGACAGCAAGAATCAGTGATACTTGCTGTTCATTGAGGAAAGTGGAAGAAATGGTGTTCTTCTGTACAGGGGAATATGGAGAGAATACATGGCTTGGGGCAAATTAGCCCAGGAAAGAAATGGCAACTTGTGCTCCCTGAGCAAGAAAGTCTGGATCCTGTGCCTGACTCAGCCAGTGACCTTGGGGAAGCAACCTTGGCCTTATCTACACAGAGACAATCAGGAAAATGAATCTGAATTAATCTTTGCAAATTGGATTAGCTAAACTTCATTAAACTGTCTATGTGGACCTTTCTGTTCAGAATTCAAGTAGCCTCCACTTACTCTAGCTTACCTCATGTTCACAATAAATGAGAAGAAATAAAATTCAGGTTTTTCCATTATGAGCATGACTATCCATACAACTGTTTTAAGTGCAGTTTAACTAAACCACTGTAACATCCAACTTTCTACTCATTCAGACTAATGATCCCTGTTGGTCTCACACTTCTTGTCTTCCTTCCACCTTGTCTATTTCAACAAGGAAATCTAGAGTCTCTAGATGAAGGAGCATCTCTGATTGTATGCAGAGACCATGCCTACTGCAGAATCAACATAACCTGCAGATGAGTCTTTTATGTAAGTAGTAGCAGTGCAATGGAAAAGCTGTTGATCTAGGTAGGACAATGTCTATCAGGGATGGGTTCATTTGAACCCAGCTGAACAAAGCCTGATGAATGCATGCCGTGGCACACACGGGGGACTTCAACCTCTCTGTCCTGGAACTGTAGTGGGGCTGGGTGCAAGCAATCCAAGACATTTCTGGAGTGTCTCGATGACAATTTCCTTGAGGTAATCAATGAGGTAACATGCAGAAATGCTCTGCTGGAGACATGACTCACAAACCAGGAAGAGCTCGTCAGGAGTGGGAAGGCTGAGGGCAGCCTTGGCTGTAACAACCATGAGGTGGCAGTTTCAGCTACTGAAACAAGGATGCAAGCACATAGCAGAACCCCAACCCCAGATGCAGAGCAAGTTTCAGCTTATTTGGGGATCTGCTTAGCAGGATCCTGTGTGAGACTTCCATGGAGGGCAAAGAGGCCAAGACAGCTGGTACATCTTCATGGACTGCCTCCTCCAACCACAAGAATGGGTCATTGATGTCTGGAGGAAGTCAAGCAAGTGGGCAGAATCCTAGCATCAATTAGCAGGGAATGCCTGACTCAGCTCAGATGCAAGAAGGAAGTACACAGAAGGTGGAAGTGGGCACAGGCAACCAGGAAAGATTGGAGAGGTGTTGCCTAAGTTGTATGGGGTACATAGACAAAGCTCAGCTGCAGTGGGAATGAGCAATGGATGTGAAGGGGAATGAGGAGGCTTCTAGAAGGACCCTGGCAGCAGAAGAAAGGCTGAGGGAGAGGTGGCCCTGCAGCAAACTGGGGCAGGACCTAGTGACCACAGACCGAGAGTAGCTAAAGTACTCAAAGCCTTATTTGACTCCATTGTTATTGCTGGGGTTTCCCCTCAAACCTCCCAGGTCCCTGGTCCTAGCAGCGGAGTCTGCATCAGTAAGACATTATCCATGCTAAAGGAAGATTGACTTAGGGCACACTTCAACCATCTGAACATACACAAGTCCATAGGTCTGGGTAGGATGCATGCAAAGATGCTGAGGGATGTGGCTGATATTATGGCATCCTCTCTGATCTCTTTGGAAGATCATAGCAATTGGGAGGTTCCTGATGAGTGGGAGAAGGTGAAAAACACACACAACTTTGAGCAGGGCAAGAAGGAGAGTTTGATGAACTACAGCCTGCACAACATCACCTCTGTCCCTGGGAAAGTGGTAGAGCAAATCCTCCCAGCAATCACCTGATAGACAAGAAGGGAACAACTAGCATGGATTTACAAAGGGCACATCATACCTGGCCAAGCTGACTACCCTGAATGGCAAGAAAACTGGCTGTGTGGGTAAGGCATGGATAAGAGGAGAACAGTGGAAGTTGTTTCCCTTTCCTGTAGTAAAGCCTTCAATGCATAGTATCCTTTAGCCAGACTGGGGAGGTATGGACCTGATAAACAGAAAAGAAGGCAGCTGGAAAATAGGTAGGACTATTGCATTCAGAGGGTGACGATCAGCAGTACTAAGTCCACTTGGCAACTCATTACTGACGAGATCCTGGAGGGACTGGTACTGAGGCCAGTACTGTTTTACAGCTTCACTGATGACCTGGATAATTGGGCAAAGTGCACTCTCAGGAAGTTTTCAGATGACACTAAAGGAAGCAGAGGGAAGTACTTGATAACAAGAGGCTGCAGCTGCTGTTCAGAGGGATTCAATGGATTGGAGAAATGGGCAGACAAGAAAAGCAAGTGCACAGTCCTAATGGCATAACCTCATGAGGGAACAGGACCGGCTAGGGGACAGCTGGCTGGAAAGCAGCTTGATAGAAAGCAGCTTTGCAGAAAAGGAGATGGGATTCCTGGCAAATAAGAAGTTGAACAAGAGTCAATACTGTGTCTACAGCAAAGGCTAACTACACCCTCAGCTGTCTTAGCAAAAGTGTAGCCAGCACATCAAGGAAAGGGATAATTCCCCTTTGTTTGGACCTTTTGAGATTGCTTCTGAAACACTGGATCCAGTCTGGGACTTCCTAGGACAGAAACAACGTTGACAGATTTAAGTAGGTCCAGCAGAGGCTACCAATATAGTTGAGGGGCTGAAGCACAAGAGGTACAAGGAGAGGCGAAGAGAGCTGGGTTTGTTTATCCTGGAGGAAAGTAGACAGGACATCTTACTGCTTCCTGCAACTACCTGAAGGAAGAGGTAGAAGAGACAGAAGGACTCTTGGAGGTGCAGAGCAGAAGGACGAGAGGGAATTGGTGAGGCTGGAATGCAGAGAATTCCCAGTAGATACAAGGAAAAATCTTTTCAACACATGTCAGAAAGCAAGGTCAGGAATTGTTTCATGAGAGGGGACAAGCCGGGAGCCAAGAGTGACCTCAGCACAGACAGTACTTCCACTGACCAGGGCACAGTCCTGCAGCACCTGACCAGAGAGGGCAGAGGATGGTGACGGTAACAGTGCTCATCAACAGTCCCAGACAAGGCCAAGCAATGAACCAGGTCCAGTCAGGAGCAGCAGGAGATAAAGGACTGGAAACAAGGCTACAACATGATTCAAAGTCCATCCAGGAGACCATACTGGAAACAGGTATACCTACAAAGTAGGGCAGGCAGGGGCTGAAAGCCCAGGGCTGGGCTCAAATTGAGCTTCCAACCCCATGGGAGAGACTGTGGGTTGAGGTCCCAAGTCAGGGTAGTTAAGCTCAGTTACTGTGTCTACATGTCAAACACTGAGACAAGGCCAAGAAGGGCCATGGAGTTTCCATCTATGGAAGTACTCAACACTCTAGTGGGCACAGCCCCGACCAACCTGATCTAGGCTGGCCCTGCTCTGCGCAGGGCTTGAACTGCAGTCTTTCTGAGGTCCCTGCCAACCTGAGTTGTTCTATGATCTCAGTCTGGGCTTTGACATCCCAGACAGAGTGCCAGGCTCACCCACGGGTCCTCACAGGAAAAGGGTCCTCACATCACATTGGCAATCTGCTTCAGGATTTAAAGATGGTCTCCATCATCATGTTTGGGTACTGCTGGTCAGGGATAGAGAAGTGCTCCCTCCATATCCATATAATCTGGATAAGTGGAATAGTAAGTACATAAAAAAGTAATATAATAACCGTAGTTCCTTTCTAGATTGATTAATCTAACTGCTAATCAAGGAATCAGACTGATCTCTATTCATATGTAGAGGTATTTGCCAAAGCTAATCCTCTGACTTTGCTCATACCTTTCTATCAGTGGCTCCACATGTGTCTTCAAAGATCCAATGAAGCCCATGAGGTGTATCACTGAATTCACCCTTGCTCACAAGTGGGGAAAGCGAGGTTCAGAGAAGCCAAGTAGTTTGTTTGGAGACATGGTGAGCGCTGTGTTAGGTAGATCATCAAAGCATTGAATGGACCTGCCTTGTGCTTCCTGCTTCAAGCATGTTTCACCCTGCTTTTTATATCTGGACATAGTCCACTCCCACAGCTCAGCTGATGGATGGTAACACATTGCTTAGCAGTAATGCAAGTGGGTCTCTAGCCCTGCAAAAAATTCCCTAAGGACACACAGCCTCCACTTTGTTCACACAGGGAAACTGCTTTTATTTCCCTGACTCTCCCTGAACCTCTTGCTGCACCTAATTTGAAGGCCTTTCCCAGGGCACTTTCAGTAGGATGTCTGGAAAAATCAGACTTCTTTATCTGTCTGTTTTTCAGGGGTAGGGGTGGGGTGGGGGTGGGGGGTGGTTTGTTGGTTGGTTTTTTTTCTTTTGCAATTTAAGGAGATAAGAATTATGGAGATCATTGTGTTGATGCTCTACTAGACAATCGGAGAGGCTCAGCCACTGAACTGCTGGCAGCAGGTGGAATGTGAGTCGCTATCTGCTCCAGCCGCCTGCCAGGAGTCCCCCACCCCTCCTCAAGCAGATCTGCTGATGGGTTGTGTATTTTTTGCTGTTATTGTTGAGTGCTGACATAAAAGAAGCTGAAGCGACACCGTTTTAAGCTGAGTATCCAAGGCGACCTCATTAATATCTCTGCAGAGGAGCCCTATAAAAACCATCAGTCACCTTCGGTAGTGTTAAGTGGAAGAGAAACAGTTCTGTGTTTTCGCAATCAATTGCACAAAATTCAAGGTCGGGGTGCAGAGCAGGGAGGGCTCCCCGCCAGTCACTGCAGGGTTGGGCTGAGGGTTTTTTTTGAAAATAGTGATGCTGTCGTACTGGAGAAAATCCATGCGCTCCCTCAGAGGAGCACTATTGGGAATAAATGCTGGAAGCTGTTCCACTTGAGCAGATGGCTGAAAAACTTTGGCTGAGAAATAAATTGAGTATGACGGTCTGAGGGCCAATCACAGATGGATGAAATTCTAGTGATGTCCCAAATGTCCTGAACATAGAAGGTTCTCTTCTTTCCCCTTTTGTGCTGAAAACCATAGTAGGATTTTTTAATACAGACTGAAAAAATGTTGATGGAGTGAGACACAGAGATAACAGTTTAATGTCTTCTGGATCAGCACCATGTTTAGAGAAGCCCTGAGATTCTGCCACCTCCAGGTCTGCAGTGGAGGAAAGAGCTGATTGTGCATGGACCATGACAGAGGGGTTGGGAAATGCCCCTGCTGCACAGCTGCAGTGGAGATCCTGTGCTTCTCCAGACACAGCCTAGTGTTCACATGCAACCCCAGATGTTTGAATATTCCTGATAAATATGAGTCTTGCAGAACCCAAAAGCAAATTATTCTTTCTTCAGGGTCTTTCAACCCTGCCTCAGGGTAGACTGGAAAACTCTGCTCCCAACACAGAGGTAAATAGAGAAGTCACTAGGAACTTCTTTTCTTCGTTCAGGCTGTCCCTGTAAACCAAGGGATGACCATTGAGACTTATAGCCTTAACAACTATTCTCTATCCAGTGCAGCACATAAAAGGAGCTGTGAGCACTGGCTTTTAAACCATGGGCTCTGGGATCCAACCCACTGCAAATCACAGACTTCAACCTATCTCTGCTCAGGCTCAGAAGTGAGATGAGCCACATTTCAAGTGGCTCATGTCTTGCACGTCCTGAAAACACCCTGAGCCCAGATCTTCCCTTCCCAATTTCTCAATTGACAGGATGCCATAAGAGCTGGTAGGAGATCAGCTGTTTTGCTAGGTTAGCATAGCCTGACATTCAACAGTACCCACATCTACCGTGATTCTCCAGGGACCCAGTCCTCTGTGATGTGAAGACCAGCGGACAGAGCAATTCTGTGCCCTTCCTAGCAGACAGATGAAGCCACACCCCACCATATTCAGATTGCTTTCCTTGAACAGACAGCCCCCCCCATTCACTGCTTCTCATGATGGGATAAGCTCATGCACATGAAGGCTGTTTCAACCCAGCCCCAGCATGCAGTCTCATGGCACTATCTCAGCAGCCTTGGTAGGAAGTATCTATGACCAAGTGGCCAGCTGGACTGATTATGGGGGATTTAACCACTGCTTCAACAACACAGGACACCAAAAACTCAAGGAACCACAAGAAGGGTCTACGCTGCCTGTGAAGCCTTGGTACCAACTTGCATTAGCATGTGCAATTTGATTAGATATAAGCTAGTGATGTATGGTCAGGGCATTGACAGCTGTGACACATAAGACCACACTGTGAGGACTCATCAGGACTCACAGAAAGCCATACAAGAGGTAGACAGGGTTACAATAATTCCTTGCAGCACTGCCTGAAACGCTTCCTATGGGACTAAGATAGATATTAAAGGTTGGACTTAGCCTGCATCTGCAGTGCCCAGCAACAGCTTTATCAAATGAGCTTATCAGCAATGCTGCTTATTCTTATCAGCCAGTGGCTGGTATGTGCTCTGTTAACTAGCTGCAGCCCTTTGTGTCAGATGCCCCTTTAAAAGCCATGGTTTGAAAACAGTCTTTGCGGCTCAGGGATGTATTTTTTTTTAACAAACATACATTGAAGCTTATATCATCTTTGTGGGTTCTAGTCCCAATAACAAAGGAGACAAAAAAATACCTCACTATGAAGTCTTCATTGCTGAGAATGTAGGTGATGAAATTCCCATGGGAAAAGGATGCAAAATCTGCTCTGTCTGTACAGGCAGCAGGACCTCCCACAGCCCTTTGACTTCCTTGGCCAACCTGACTCCGCTTTATGTTTGCAGGCCAAGTCTTTCTTTCAAGGTGCCCTGCTAGGTCCCACACCAAGCTGGCAGAGGAGCTTTACATACTGGAAAAGACTCTCCACTGAAGACACATTTCAATCCTGGGCTGGGCCCTGCCTTTGCACTGTGGTCAGGCAGAACAGGGGAATCCAGGTTTGGAGATGTTTTTGCCATCTGCTCCAAGGGCACAGGTGTAGCTCCCACAGGGCATGGCCAGTGCAAGCAGAGAGGAGGGGTGGCATGCACACCAAGGACAGTGCTTCACTCCTCATCTCATGGTATGTGAGCAGGGCCCCTTGCTGTCTGCCTTCATCATCAAAGTTCTGCAAATCAGATCATGACTGGTGTGACACAGGACTAGTGGCACCAGATGTCACAAAGTTCCACCTAGACTCAGCAGCCGCTCTCCAGCACTGACCAATATATAGGGCAGAATGATTAAGGACGAACACTTCCCCGTGGTATTCTTCCAGTCTGCAATAGTTTGTGGTTTAGAAACTTCCTGACCCAGAGGTAAAATCTTCATATTTAGTCATCCTCAATGGATTTCTTTTCCATGACCTTGTTTGTGAGCTTGTAGCCCCCAGTAAAGTCAGAAATTCAGATGCTTCATTATAAGCATTTTCTTTACCATTTCCTGATTAATCATCCCCGCCACTATGGTCATTACAGCGGTTCCTAGAGACCAAGCAATTGTAGGCCTCATTGGTTAGGCACCACCTAGCACACAGTTCTCACTTTGGAGAGTTATGATGGAGTAACTAAGCAGAACCACCAGGATGTGGGCAAAGCCACACCCCCAGGAGGAGTGCATGGGAGGTATCTAGCGACAATGCACACACTGAGCAGCAAGGCACTGGAGGAGATGGGGGAGCATGTCAGGGGAGGGTGAGGCAAGGGGAATAGAGAAGTGAAGCTGGAGACGCAGATGGATTAAATAATTAATTGGCATTAAAAACACCATAGGTAAGAGTTTGTTACTGAATCTCTTAATCCAGTCATTACCATGCAACATGGTCATGGACCACTCATCCTTTAAGTTTTGAAAAATAACAACAACAATGAAAGAGCATGTTGGACACTTGTGCAGTTTGGGATTTCCCTCCTATAAAAATGAACCAACTCTGGAAAGAGATAACATCTTCAGGAAGAACCAGGCTTCCTGGCTTACCCATGCATTGATGCTATAGTTAACATTTCTGAGTTACTCAGAAATTACAAGGTTGATGCTTAGGTGCAGATCTCCTGGGCTTCTGTGCATGGTACAGCAGTGCCAAGACATAGGAGATGTGACCTTTTGAGAATTTACTTAGATGCAGATATAGGGGATTGAAGTGGCAGTGCTGCCTTTACCCTACAACACACATGTAAGCCAGCAAACAGGAGACTCAGCGCAGGAGAAAATATAAGGGGATGGATGGACAGGAGGACGGAAGACAAACTTTTAAAAGATCAGTGCAAAGAGGCATGGATCTTCTCACAAAAAATTCATGACTCAAAAGGAGGGGGCAAAACTCCCAGACTGTGCATCCTCAGCTACTAGTGCCTCTTTCCATCTTTATTGAGACATGAGTCCTTCCCACCACATGAAGTGGCAGCACTACCAGAGCAGGTGGTGTCCCACATGCCATGTCACAGGAAGATAGCAGCATTATAGTGGTGGAGCCATGGCTGCTGGGAGAACTGACCCTAGTGTGACCTAGCACGTATGAAAGGCAGGAATAGGGGAACCGGTGACTTCCCCAAGGGCATGTGAAAATCAAATTAAGCCTCTCAGTGTAGGAGAGGGGTCATTGGCTTGGGAACATTAATCTATCTGACACACAAAGCCCTGAGTCCCTCTTTTGTCTCAAGCTCCCAGAGCCATAAGTACCTTTGCAGAGAGTGCTGTGCTTGAGTTCCCATCCAGGTGGTTTATGCCACTGAATATGATAAGACATTCATCTGAGAAGAGAGCAAATCAGGGATGTGATGTTCCTGGAATTTCAACCAGTTCTGGAGGTGTGTTTGAAGGCAGCAAAGATTGTCTTCAAGCCCAAGGCAGAGACAAGGACTTGAGGTCCAAGATGGAGCAGGCCAGAACCATCCACTAAAGCTGAATTCAGAAAACATGTCTCAAGAAAAAGGACTAGATTTTAGCTGCTTTTTCAGGAACCAGCTGAGATTTCAACAGCCAGTTTGTTTAAATGAGCTCAAACCACCTCCATTGACAGCTCCAGAGGACACAGGTGCATGGAGGCAGTTGACAAGTTGCACCAGCAGTGCACAGGACAAAGATGTATTGGTGGTGGGGACTAGCATGACCACTGATCCTGCAAATTTGCAAAGCAGACAGGCAGAGCTCTTGGCTTTTGTACTGCTGCTTAGACATGGCCCAGCTGGTCAGAGCAGTGAACATGCAAGGGTGAGAGAGAACCAAATGGAACTGTTTAAAACTTGGTGTTTCATTCAGTGGAAACCAGCAGACCACTGTTTGAGGACTCTGCAGCTATGTGGGGTACCACATGCCATCTGGGCTAAAGCCCTCAGAGGATTTTGTGAGGCCATGAAGGGTGGGTCTACGTGGTCCCTGCCAAAAAATAAATGCTCACTCTGCCCACACCAGAAGGCATATGAAGGAGCATGAATCCCTCACTGCTACCAACTGCACACTACTATGTAGACACTCCAGCACTCCTAGAGAGAGGCTGAAAGGGTGCAGGGTGTCAGGAAGTCTGAAGACTTCCCTTAGTACCTCTGGTGGAGCACTGATGGAGAGAGGAATATTGCGCTAAAGCAGTATTTTTCCAATTCCTTTAGTAATTCTGATTGCCTGATTGGAAAGTTGTGTTCTCTAAAAAAAATTTTAAAAAGCTTATTGGGAGGCATTTTCTCACTCTGGCTTGACAGACTCATGATTTAGCCATATCTTCTTGCTTTACCTCCACATAGCAGCTGATGTGGCTTTCTGAACTGTGTAGAGATTGTACAGTCCTCCTGGAGGGGGTAGGACCTCCTGCCTCCATGACGGGTATTGGAAGCCCAGGCTCAGGAGGGATCTCTGGCTTCTCTCTGTCAGATTTCTGGCTTCATGTGCAGGGTTGGGAAGGGTGATTTCACCCTGAAAGCCAAGGGAAGCTATCTGGGTGCAACTTTTTGAGTGGCTCTTTGAAACAGAAGTTACCAGAGGTACAGAATGCTGCTCCTAAAACAACTCATGTGCACAAAGCAGCCTGATTCCTTTAAACAAAAGCACCTACAACATCAGCCAAACATTTAATGTTGGCAGCACTGCTTGGAGCACACAGCCTGGAGCACTGCAGCAGAGCTCCAACAGCCCCACTTCAGCAGCAGAGCGATCAATCTCCTGTTGCTGGCCTTGGCACCAGTCAATGTTTCTCAGCCATTTCTCCAATACCTACAGGCTCAGTAACCACTGCTGTAACTGGTGGTTCTGTAACTGATGCTTAAGGGAGGGACGTTCAACACTGTGCAGCGCTCACCTCACCACTTCTGCTGCTGTAGATGGTAAAGCATCCCCCAAAACCATGAGAATCAAGTCCAGCACACATCAGTCTTTTGCTAATCAGGCTCAACATACACAAATTGTTGAAAAAGTGGGCCTAGCAGAAACCCCTCCAACACAGGAGTGGAGTGGAGGGGCAAAGCTGCTCCAGGCTCCCTTCATGCCCAAAGGACTCGATGTCTGCAGTTTAGGCTGAAGATCCTAAAAAGTCACAGGACTCTGGATGGTACCAATTCTGAGAAATGGCCAAGTGTGGACAGTTCACAGAAAACATTACATAAACCTCCAGCTAAGACAGTCCCCTCATGATCTACATCAGCTACAACAGCATTCCTCAAAGCAGAGATGGATTAGTTTGTTTAAATTCTCCTTGCAAATCACTTCTAATCAGCAGCTAATTTTTTGCTGAGCCCAGGCTCGCAGGTTGCTCAGGAGGGCTGGAGCTGCCTGTAGAAATATGCAGTCACCTGACTGGGGACTCATCGTCTTCACAGGCTGTTTTGTAAACAGTCATTATAAATAATAAATCAACAACGTGCTAATGAAATGAGCTCTTTTTAGGATGCTTTAGAGAAAGCCTCCAATTTCATATAAAAGAAACGCTAATCCACTCTGGCAATTCACAAAGAGAACTAAACTAACTTCAGATAATGATGAAATATTCCGTTGCTGACTTAATAGCACAGAAACTGAGGGGGGAACATTCAAAGGCACAGGAGAGAGTTCAGTTCCCCAATCCTGTTGCATTCGAAGGACAGCTGTTGTACCACGGTGCCTTGAAAACCTATTAAAACACTGAACCTACGTCCAAAAAAATCAAAGAACTGCAATCACTTTGGTGGGCACTGCCTTCAGCCTTCAATGAATTAAAAAAAAATCTTCCTAAGTCAAAGCTACCATGAATTCATAGAATCATAGAATCATTAAGGTTGGAAAAGACCTCTAAGATCATCACATCCAACCACCAACCCAACACCGCTATGCCTCCAAAACCATGTCCTGAAGTGCCACGTCTACATGTTTTTGGAACACCTCCAGGGATGGTCACTCCACCACCTCTCTGGGCAGCCTGTTCCAATGCCTGAACACTCCTTCAGTAGAGAAATTTTTCCTAATATCCAATCTAAACCTCCCCTGACACAACTTGAGGCCATTTCCTCTCATCCTGTCACTAGTTACTTGGGAGAAGAGACTGACCCCCACCTCGCTACAACCTCCTTTCAGGTAGCTGCAGAGAGCGATAAGGTCTCCCCTCAGCCTCCTATTCTCCAGACTAAACAACCCCAGCTCCCTCAGCGACTCCTTGTATGACTTGTTCTCCAGACCCTTCACCACCTTTGTTGCCCTTCTCTGGACACGCTCCAGCACCTCAATGTCCTTCTTGTACTGAGGGGCCCAAAACTGAACACGGTATTTGAGGTGCGGCCTCACCAGTGCTGAGTACAGGGGCACAATCACCTTCCTAGTCCTGCTGGCCACTCTATTCCTGATGCAAGCCAGGACGCTGCTGGCCGCCTTGGCCACCTGGGCACACTGCTGGCTCATGTTCAGCCGGCTGACTGCCAGCACCCCCAGGTCCTTTCCCGCCAGGCAGCTTTCCAGCCACTCTTCCCGAAGCCTGTAGCGTTGCATGGGGTTGTTGTAAACGAAGCACAGGACCCAGCACTTGGCCTTGTTAAACCTCATACAGTTGACCTTGGCCCATCCATCCAGCCTGTCCAGATCTCTCTGCAAAGCTTTCCTACCCTTAAGCAGATCAACACTCCCACCCAATTTGGTGCCATCTGCAAACTTACTGAGGGTGCACTCAATCCCCTCATCCAGATCACTGATAAAGATATTAAACAAGACTGGTCCTAAAACTGATCCCTGGGAAACAGCTCTTGTGACTTGCTGCCAACTGGATTTAGCTCCATTCACCGCAACTCTCTGGGCTTGGCCATCCCGCCAGTTTTTTACCCAGCTAAGAGTACACATGCCTAAACCATGAGCCACCAGCTTCTCTAGGAGGAAGCTGTGGGAGACAGTGTCAAAGGCTTTACTAAAGTCCAGGTAGACAACATCCACAGCCTTTCCCTCATCCACCATGTGGGTCACCTGGTCACAGAAGGAACGCAGGTTGGTCAAGCAGGAGCCCATGCTGGCTTGGCCTGATACCTTGGTTGTCTCACACATGGCTAGTAAGCACACTCAAGATGAACATCTCCATAATCTTCTCTGGTACTGAGGTCAGGCTGACTGGCCTGTAGTTCCATGGATCCTCCTTCCAGACCTTCTTGTAGATGGGCGTCACATCAGCAAGCCTCCAGTTGTCTGGGACCTCCCCTGTTAACCAGGACTGCTGATAAATAATGGAGAGTGGCTTGGCAACCTCCTCCACCAGCCATCTGGCCCGTTAGACTTGTGAGTGTCCAGGTGACACAGCACGTCATACACTGCTTCCTCCTGGATTATGGGGGGTTTATTCTGCTCTCCGTCCCTGCTTTCCAGCTCAGGGCACTGAATACCCTGGGGGTAACTGGTCTGATGTTTAAAGACTGAGGCAAAGAAAGCATTAAGTACCTCAGCCTTTTCCTCATCCTTGGTGGCAGTGTTCCACCCCACATCAAATAAAGGATGGAGATTCTCCTTGGCTCTCTTTCAGATGTTAATATATTTGTAAAAACAGTATTTGTTATCTCTTACAACAGTGGCCTGATTGAGTTCTAGCTGTGCTTTTGCCTTTATAATTTCCCCTCTGCATGATCTAACAAGGTCCACGTACTCTTCCTGAATTGCCTGCCCCTTCTTTCAAAAGTGGTAAACTCTCTTTTTTTTTCCTGAGTCCCAGCAAAAGCTCCCCATTCAGCCCAGCCAGTCATTTTCCCCACCAGTTCATCTTACAGCACATGGGGACAGCCTGCTCCTGTGTCTTTAAGAATTCCTTCTTGAAGAATGCCCAGCCTTCTTGGACCCCTTTGCCCTTCAGGACTGTCACCCAAGGGACTCTCCCAACCAGTGTCCTGAACAGGCCAAAGTCTGCCCTCCAGAAGTCTGTGGTAGTGGTTTTGCTGACCCTACTCTTTATTTCACAAAGAATTGAGAACTCTATCATTTCATGGTCACTAAACCCAAGAGAGCCTCCAACCACCACGTCCCACACCAGTCCTTCTCTGTAAACAGCACGTCAAGCAAGGCACCTCCTCTGGTAGGCTCACTTCCCAGCTGTGCCAGGAAGTTATCTTCCACACACTCCAGGAACCTCCTAGACTGTTTCCTCTCTGCTGTGTTGTATTTCCAGCAGACGTCTGTTAAGTTGAAGACCCCCACGAGAACAAGTGTTAGCAATCGTGAGACTTCTGCCACCCACTTGTAGAATGCTTCATCTACCTCTTCTTCCTGGTTGAATAGCCTATAACAGACTCCCATCAGGATATCTGCTTTGTTGGCCTTCTGCCTCATTCTTACCCATAAGCACTTGACCTTATCATCACAATCGTTGAACTCTATACAATCGAAACACTCCCTAACATACAGAGCCGCCCCACTGCCTCTCCTTCCTTGCCTATCCCTTGTGAAGACCTTACAGCCATCCATTGCTGCACTCCAGTCATGAGAGTTATCCCACCATGTTTCTGTGATGGCAACAAAGTCCTAGCTATCCTGCTGCACAATGACTTCCAGCTCCTCCTGTTTGTTGCCCATGCTGCATGCATTGGTGTAGATGCACTTCAGCTGGGCTGTCAATTTCACCCCCAACCTTGGCATGCCATCCCTAGGCTCCTCTCTAGTGAGCCTGGTTATATCCCCTTCCCCCTTTCAAAACTAGTTTAAAGCATCTCAGTGAGCCCCACCAACTCATGAGTGAGAATCCTTTTCCCACTTTGAGATAGCTGAACCCCATCTGTCACCAGCAGGCCTGGTGTTGTGTAAACCTCCCCATGATCAAAGAAACCAAAATTCCAGCAATAGTACCAGCCTGTGAGCCATGTGTTAATCAGGTGAGTTTTCCTGTTCCTTTCAGTATTCTTCCCTGCCACTGACAGGATTGAGGAAAACACTAGCTGTGCTCCTGATCCTTCACTAGCTGTGCTCCTGATCCTTCAACCAATCACCTCAGTGCCCTGAAGTCCCTTTGTCAATTTTAGACTTCTCTCCACAACCACATCACTGCCCTTCTGCCTAAACAATAGCAGGTAATAATCAGAGGGCTGTACCAGACCAGTCAGTTTTCCAGTAGCATCTTTAACCCGGGCCCCAGGGGGGCAGCAGACTTCCCTGTGTGATGGGTCTGGTCAGCATATTGGGCCCTCTGTTCCCATCAGAAGGGAATTGCCTTTGACAGTTACGTTTCTTTTCCTCTTAACAGAGGCAGTCATAATGTGTGGGGCTGACTGAGTCACTCTAGCCACCCCCCTGGATGGACCTTCACCTACACCCTCATTTGCCTGGCCCTTAAGTTCCACAGCACCAGATCTGTAGTATAAGGGCATCTGGGAAGGTGAGGGAGGCCAGCAGGAGGTTCTCCTGCCGCCCCAATCAGGGACCTTTTTCCATTCCCCCCAGTCTCTTAGGTCCCCTCCTTCTGCTTGGTGGCAAGAGGGTAGGGGATTCTCTGTGTCTCGTGGAGCCTCCACCCGCTGCCTTGGCCCCAGGGATGGAAGGGTGTGGCTCCACCAATCCGTCTCCCTCTCACACTCCCTGGTACTCCTTCACCTTTCCACTTCTTCCTTCAGCTCTGCCACCAGGTAGATCATTCATCTGGTCACACCGAAAACAGCTGTTGTCTCTTCTGCCCTCCGATACAAGTGCCAGGCTCAGGCACTCCCTGCAGCTGGAGACCTGGACAGCTGCGTGTTTGTTTGGGGGCTCCATCTGGGTCACCACATTCCTTCTGCCTATGGCTTTCAGGCAAGTGGAAACCAGTTGGTCATGGCTGTGTGCTGTTTAAATATGTAGTAAGAAATTTCTTTCTGCATTGTGTTTTCAAACAAAGGAAGGACCTGAGAGAGAAAAAAATTAAGACACTGAGAGCAGGTGGTTAGAGACTGGGGAACAAGCAAGATAAGTTCTATGATTTTGCAATAAAGTTTTGGGTTCATTTAACAGTTAAGCCAAGCTAAGCATATACAGGAGACAGCACAGGTCTGAGAGCCTCATCTTCCCTCTGTTTTTGAGAGTCAGTCCTGAGAATGACAAGTTGGTCTATGAAATTATAGCAAAGACACAGATGTACAGGCATCTTCCTACACAGACAGGCAAGTCATGAGAAGAAGGGGAAATAGAAGTAATAAGTGAACACGGAAAGCTGGTTGTAATGAACACTACTGGGGGAAAGCTGCATGAGAGGTTCTAGGGTTCTTTCTCAGTGGGTTTCAGTGGCACATGGATTTGAGAGGACTGAGAAAGACTGTTCTATACTATTCCTTTGGTCCTTACGTGGGAAGCCACATGAAATAGCTTCTCTTCAAAAGCTCTTCGTGGACTGATGAAAATTTCTGTCACCACAGCACCCTCAGCACTCCCTTACAAATACAGACAGGGCCAGCCAGCTACAAGTGCAAACACACAGATTATTAATGGTCTTTGTCAATGATCCTTTATCACAGAGATTTTTGAGCTGCGAGCACAAGTAGCTCAAACCTGGTTACAAGATGGTGGATGTTCTTGTTCAGTCAACTCCTCACCATATGCACGCAGGGGTGCATTTATAAGCAAACACTATAGGTCCCCTGGAGCTGAAGCTACCCCAGCTGCCCTCGGTATATAAGCAAGAGTGGAGCATCAACTTCCCCTCACCAGCTATGGAAATTTCTACTGCTCTATTTCTTAGCCAATAGTCCAACCCATCCGAACTGCTCCATGTAACACATAGCATAGCTGGAGTTGTGAGCCTGAATACTTGATCTGTGTAGCTGCACGAACAAAAAGCTTGAGGCATGCTGAAGGCTGGGGAGTAAGGAGTAGATTAGGTCTAGCCTATGAGGACATAAGGAAGATCTGCACAGGTACCTTTGGGCATGAAGAACAAAAAACACCCAGCTATAGCAGCTAGATACAGAGCTTGAAATCTGCCAGCTACTCTGCCAACAACTGAAGTTTTAGCACATGGATAAAGTCACTGATCAATTCAAAAGTGCTTGATAGACACAAATTAGATTGTGATAGTCCACAGGAGAATGCAAGACACAATAAACGAGGACCTGGCTCAATGCACAGAAAAGTGAGCTGCGGTTGGACCCAGGCTGCTCAGCCCAAAGTGTCCTGTTGGCTCATAGATGTCCACTTCATCTTGGTACCCATCACACCACCCTGAACAAAGCAAGCCAGAAACTGGTCCAGGGTGTGTGTACAATACTAGAGAGCTGGTGGTGGATCAGAGCTCCCAAAGAGCTATCAGTACTCCAACATCTGTCACTGACCAATGGTCAAAGCAGGGCTGAAAGGAGGAGCCGCCACTCAATGCCTGATTATTTTCTCTCATTTCCTATGCAAGTCTCTTATCATCAAGTCATCCCACAGTGACCCACAGCTGCACTGATATGCAATGCTGTGCATGCGCTGGCATTGTACACCAAGGAGTGCAGCTGTTGGATTTTATACTCCAGCCCTCCTAGGTGCTGCATAAAGCACAAAATACAGCTGGTCCCTGTCTCAACAGAGCACGCAGCCTTCTGCAGAGATACCAAAAACATGCTCCACCTTCATGCAAGTCTTTAATAGAGCGACTCTTGTCTATTTAATAAGAAACTGTCTAAATATGCATGGATTCAATAGAGCAAAACAGCTCTCTGTCTGCCTGGGAGTTTGAAATTGCTCCAGGTTACATTTTATTCCTTTATTTAAATTTTTAAAAAGCAAGGTACTCCAGTGTAACAAAGTCTTGCTGCGTTTTATTTACACAAGGGCCATATTCTGGCCTTTGTATATGCTGGGAATTCTTCTTGACAAAATAGGGCTGGGCTTGGCCGTGGAAACAGCATCCTGTCCTGCAAGGCAGACCACAGTAAGGTCTGTCCCATGCTCTCAAGCACACTGGCTGTGACAAGAGCCTCTGCTTCACTCCATTTGTGAGCTCTGCTGGTGAGATGAAACAGCTTGCCGAAGAAGCCAAAAGGCTGGATGCTGCCTTGCAGAGATGTTGAACGTCTGTGGTCTGCTGCACTTAGTGGGGACAGGGAGGGCTCTCAGACCTTGGAAAGCCAGGACAAGCTTGGGACTTGACTGGGGATCTGTCTCTTTAGAGCAATTCATGGCCGTTTCCTCCTCACCTATGTCTGTTCAAACGGTGAGCTATCTGATATGGAGACATGCCTAGAGACTATTGTAACAAAAGCAATAGCTATTTTTCCTCTCCTTGAAAATCTACAGTCATATTGCAACTGAGTAGCATCTTCACAAGGTTCCTACCAACACTGTGTGAGAACGGGTTGTTGATCAGACAGTGTGCTGGCTTTTAGCTGCATGGAAAAAAAGTGATACCTTTTAAAAGATGGCACCAGAATTACCAAAGAAAGCAGCCATCCTAGGACCTGTGCAACCTGTATTGACTGAGATTATTTTAAAACAATACTGTTTACCACAGTAACAGCAAAGACTGTCAGTTTTGGAGAACCCCTGATGAGTTCTTACCAAGTGCATTCAACTATAACTCAGAACAGCAGCAAAGACCATATACAAACCTTGGGGCAGGTTTGCCATCCTCCTTTTTACACTGCTTAGTTGTCAATGATATCAAAGGCTTTGGTAGGCACCTCAGAGACCATACACTTTTTAGCTTGATGATAAGCTGCCCTTCACTGATGCAACACAACACTTCTAAGGGACAGCTCCACCCTCCCTCTGAGACCTCAGCCATGCTCCAGTCTGCCTCTGCAGGAGGGCTGACACACCTTGTAGCAGGCCCTGAAGATAGTTTGCTTGAAATTCATGGAGTGCACCAATGAAGTGGTAGGCATCTGGCCAAAACCACATTTGCTACAGCCCTGTCCCATGTCAGCCAGAGGCAATAACCACAGCAGAGAGGGCTGGAGGAGCCAAGACCAAAGGCCAGAAGTCAGCAAGGAGACATTGTGGCACAGTGCTTCTCAAGTACAGCTAAAGCCATCTAGCAGATGTGGCTAGGTTCATGGCCTACAGAGGTGTCTGCTCTTGGCTGTTCCTGGGACCAAAGCCTCCACAAGCATACGTGATGAAAGTCCTCCCAAGCTATGCAGTGTGACAGCAAAGGCCAAGCGGTTCATGCATGAAAGGAACCGACACAAGCCTTCCCAGTTTCCCTAGCCTTGTCGTTGCCGACCACAGCCCTCCAGGCAGCTCGCAGACAAGTCCTAGGAGTGGCTGCAGCACTGGAGCTATGTGCACATGGTTAGAAAGTGGTTGATCCACAGCTGGAAGTGGAGCATTCCTGTCCCATGGGAGGCTGAACCACTGCTTCCCCAGCCTGGCCACAAAACCCAACAGGAGGCTACTCTGCCATAAACCAGCAGCTCCCATGCCCCCATTTGCACAGCCTGTACTCTGAAGAGTCTTCAAAGCTGAGGCAGCCCCTGGGGCTTCCTTGACTGGCTAACAGTGACACACGAGTCACTGAAAATTACTTTTCAGTGCTCAAGCCCATGAGCTCGAGGGTTGGGAAGAGTTATGGTGACCCACCCACCTAAAACAGTGTCCTGGAGACACTGCTCTGTCTGTGAATGAATGAAGAGCCCTGGGCCGTCAATAGGAGCAAAAGAAATATAACTGTCTCTCAGGTTTATTCCATGTTGTGTCTTCCCTCCCTTTTTCCAGCCCTTTGGTGTCTCCAGCTTAAGCAGCAAAGTTGTCATGCAACTTTGATATTTGCTGTAAAAATAATTCATAGCAGCACCAAACTGGCTGTCCATGCTGCCCCACTGCCTGTGTGTTCCCAGTGCCTCTTGCAGGAGCACTGTAATCGATGCTCGCAGCATCCAAATGTCTGTATTTTCAAAGAAAGGGAAGTTATGATGTTAGCACTGCCGTGACCTTCAGAGAAAGGGCCTAATTATTCCCAAGCAGGTATCTTAGTGCTGGGCAGCTGCTAATGAACATTGATAAGGAATGAAACACATCCAGATGCAAATTGCAGAACTGGCTTAGGAGGTTTATGAAAAAGATGATCCTGTGCTGGCTGTAGTTTCATGTTTTTGCTATGGTTGAACCTTTCAAGATTTCTGTCTGCCTCAGATGCTCCCTTTCTCCACGCTTCTCAACCTCCTCCCAAGCTGTTTACAAACCAAATGACTAGGGCCATTGCAGGGAGCAGAGCTGTGTGCTGGAAGCCCCAGCTTTTGCTTGGGGC
This sequence comes from Phalacrocorax carbo, assembly GCF_963921805.1. Lineage (NCBI taxonomy): Eukaryota > Metazoa > Chordata > Aves > Suliformes > Phalacrocoracidae > Phalacrocorax > Phalacrocorax carbo. Next base: position 13,033,986 of record NC_087520.1, read on the forward strand.
GACCAGGTGTTCGTCTTCAGGGAGGCCTCAGCAGCACCAGGGCTGAATCACTGTCTGCAGCACAGGCAGCTGCAGCAATTGCCTTCAGTTTCAGGATGCATGGAAAGCAAACTGCACTGTCTCTGCAGAATGGGGCCAAGGTAGCAGAAAACTGACATGCTGTTTCCACAGAGGACACAATTGTCCACAGTATTGCTGCCTTGGATTCCCAGGAACCCATGCCAATAGGGGCAGAAGTGCAGTAAAGTAAGGAGGGCATAATTTGGGGGAGAGGTAATGCTGTGAGAAAGACAGGTGGGTCACAGCAGCTGAAAACAGCCTCTGAGCTGGTCAGGTTGCAAAAGAAGCAGTTGCTAGTTCCCAAGTAGTTAAACTGCATCCCTAAAAGCCATGTGCACTTCTCAGAAAAGCTGTGCTGGGGGCTATGATTGCAATCACCCCTGGCAGGACCCTTTCTATGCATGGGAGGGGTGATAATCGCTTGTCTACTGTTAGCATCCTGAAGGAGCCCAGAGTGCACTGGCAGGCTGTCATCTGCATGCTTTCAGTGCCTGCTCTTTGGCTGCCTGTCCAATTCTACCTTGCACAAGAAAAAGAAAACATGCAGAGGAGGCTGCAAAAAACTCCTGAAGAAAAGAAGTGTCAAAATTCAGGTTGCCCGCTCAGCCTGGCTTTGGCAGACCTGGGAATGCCAACAGGAACAAGTCTTGTGTTGTACGAGGGGAAACATGCCTTGTTCAGTGTTGAAGAGGTTCAGTCTGTGGAAGGTTGTTCAATATTTCACTTCCCCATCACCTCCCTGGAGCAGTAATCCCATGCACCTCATTCCCTTGCCACTCTGAGGCATGGGCAAAAGGGATAGAGCAGCTATAACACTGCAGAGCAGACATCTGTCTGCATGCTTCTCAAGGAAAGGCTGGGCAAGTTCATGGAAGAGAAACTCATTGAGGGGGGACTAAGTACACAGAAGTTGCCTCCAGAACATCACCAGGAAGTAAATATTACAAGCTTGGGGCAATACCTTAGAGAGGTATCACCTTTTATGTGCCCTGGTCTTATATTCCTCCACAGGCATTTGTTTTTGACGCCTTTAAGGGATAGGACACAGGCCTAAGTGGACCTTTGTTAACCTCCTGTGGACACCCTTCTGCCCTTTTGACAACATGGGTGGGGTATGAGAACACAGTTTTACACCAATTTTTCCTCCTCATAGAGAAATTTCCAGTTGCCAAGGAGAATATTTTTCTTTGGTAGACAAGATCAAGCTTTCTTTTTAGTCTGGGAAACAAATATCCTCTCCTAGGTCCCCAAGCCCATCAGCTGTACAACTCCTGTATGGATCACCTTCCTGCAATATGAGTCTGAATCCAGCACAGTCTAGTCAGGAAATACCCACATGCACCAGTTGTTCCTGGGGAAGAAAGAAAGCGCAAGTCAGTCTACTTCACAGAGAATAACTGGGACGTAACACTCCCAGTTAGCAGCCACAAAAGGAACATAGAAGATATGGTCATCTGCTGGTCTAGCTTGAAATTACTGGGTTAATATGTTCAAAATCTACAATGGCCTTAGATACCTGTAACTGAAGTCCCAGGATTCTTACTCCAATTCAAGTTTGATCTGAATAACCAAACTTAATCCTCAGTCACAATATCCAGAGAAAGCTTTTGCCAAATGGCATGGAACCACAGGTGAAAACTGTAACTGGCATAAAATATGCTGTTTGGTAGAGGTGTGCTCATGATTATTAGACAACTTGAGCAAGTGGACACCCACCTGAGCTGCTGAAAGTTTGCAGCTATGTCATTTTGCCAGGGCTTCCTGTGTGGCAAGTTTACAACTTGCCACAAATCTAGCATAATCACAGATTTCCTTACCTGCATAGTCAACTATTCTGATTGAACATTGAGGAATTGATTTGAAATTCAAGATCAAAATTAGACTTGCATTTTTTTAGGCTCTAATCCAACCCAGCTAATATGACCTGATGCTGTGACGTGATGTGACACTTTGCTGATCACTATTGGCTCAGCTCAATTCTTTATATTAGCCTCCAGGAACTCCTGGTGGCTCAGAACTTTACCATACATTCAACCATGTGTTGACTCTTTTTGCATGTACTTTCCCTGCACCAAACCTTAGCGCTGTGTTATCTATCAATACCTCATCTTAGTCAGTCGCATATCGTCTTTGACCTGTCCAAGACAGAAAGCCAATTATCCTGCTTACAGCTGATGACTAGAAATATGTTGCTCTCCTTTCACTGTGTGAAAATCCCATTGGTGAGGATGCAGTCATACAACACAAGTAAAGACTGGTTGATGTTGGAAGAGACCTCTGAAGGTCATCTGGTCCAACCAGTAGGCTCAAGTAGGACCATGTCCAGACAGATTTGAATATCTCCAAGGATGAAAACTCCACAACTTCCCTGGGCAACCTGTGCCAGTGCTCAGTCACCCTCACAGTAAAAAAGTGCTTCCTGATGTTCAGAAGGACCCTCCTGTGTTTCTGTTTCTGTTCGTTGCCTCTTGTTCTGTCACTGGGAACAACTGAAAAGAGCCTGGCACCATCTCCTTTTCGCCTCCCCTCCCGGTATTAATATAATCATAGATTCATAGAATCATTAAGGTTGGAAAAGACCTCTAAGATCATCACATCCAACCACCAACCCAACACCGCTATGCCTCCAAAACCATGTCCTGAAGTGCCACGTCTACATGTTTTCGGAACACCTCCAGGGATGGTCACAGCCTGTTCCAATGCCTGAACACTCCTTCAGTAGAGAAATTTTTCCTAATATCCAATCTAAACCTCCCCTGACACAACTTGAGGCCATTTCCTCTCATCCTGTCACTAGTTACTTGGGAGAAGAGACCGACCCCCACCTCGCTACAACCTCCTTTCAGGTAGCTGCAGAGAGCGATAAGGTCTCCCCTCAGCCTCCTCTTCTCCAGACTAAACAACCCCAGCTCCCTCAGCGACTCCTTGTATGACTTGTTCTCCAGACCCTTCACCACCTTTGTTGCCCTTCTCTGGACACGCTCCAGCACCTCAATGTCCTTCTTGTACTGAGGGGCCCAAAACTGAACACGGTATTTGAGGTGCGGCCTCACCAGTGCAGAGTACAGGGGCACAATCACCTTCCTAGTCCTGCTGGCCACACTATTCCTCATACAAGCTAGGACGCTGCTGGCTGCCTTGGCCACCTGGGCACACTGCTGGCTCATGTTCAGCCGGCTGTCTGCCAGCACCCCCAGGTCCTTTCCCGCCAGGCAGCTCTCCAGCCACTCCTCCCCAAGCCTGTAGCATTGCATGGGGTTGTTGTAAACGAAGCACAGGACCCAGCACTTGGCCTTGTTAAACCTCATACAGTTGACCTTGGCCCATCCATCCAGCCTGTCCAGATCCTTCTGCAAAGCTTTCCTACCCTTAAGCAGATCAACACTCCCACCCAATTTGGTGCCATCTGCAAACTTACTGAGGGTGCACTCAATCCCCTCATCCAGATCACAATGTCATAGCTATCCTGCTGCACAGCAGCTTCCAGCTCCTCCTGTTGCTCCTCTGAGTCTTCTCTTTTCCAGGCTGAACAGCCCCAGATCTCTCAGCCTTTTCTCATGAGAGATGCTCCATTCCCTTAACCATCTCTGTGGCTTTTCACTGGACTGTCTGCAGTACGTCCCTGTCTCTCGTGCTGGGAAGCCCAGCACTGGACATAGTGCTCCAACTGTATTTTCAACAGCGCTGAACAGAGAGGAAGGATCACCTTCCTCAACCTGCTGGCAACACTTTGCCTAATGCAGACCTAGATACTACTGGCCTTCTCTGGCTCAAGGACACATAAATGGCTCATGGCTAGCTTGGTGTCTTGGTGTCCACCAGGCCACCCAGGTCCTTTTCTGTCAAACTGCTTTCAAGCTGGATGCCCCTGGCATATACTGGTGCATGGGGTTCTTCCTTCCCAGGTAAAGGACTTTGCACTTCACCTTGTTGAAGGTGAAGCCCATTTCTCCAGCCTGGTAAGGTCCCTCTGGATGGCAGCACTACTCTGCATATCAGCCACTCATCCCACTTTGGTGTCAGCTGCAAACATGCTGAGGGTACATTCTGCCCTATCATCCAGATAGTTAATGAAGAGGTTAAAAAGGGCTGGACCCAGTATTGACCTCTGGGGTACACTGCTAGTTACTGCCCTCCAGCTAGACTTTGTTCCACTGATCTCTACCCTTTAGGCCCAGCCGTTCAGTCAGTTTTCAATCCACCTCACTGTCTGTTCATCCAGCCCATACATCAACAGCTTGCCTGTGAGGATCTTATGGGAGACAGTGTCAAAGGCCTTCCTGAAGTCTAAGTAGACAATATCCACTGATCTCCCTGTGTCTTCCAGGTCAGCCATTTCACTGTAGAAGTTTACCAAGTTGGTCAAGCAAGGTTCCCCTTGGTGAATATGTGCTGACTACTCTTGATTGATTGTTTCTTTGTTGTTCATGTGCCTGGAAATGGTTTGCAGGATTAGCTGCTCCATCACCTTCCCAGGGTCCTCCTTCCTGCCCTTTTCAAAGACAGTAGTGACATTTTCTTTCCTCCATTTCTCCCAGTTGGCACAATCGATCAAACGTTATCAAAAGTCACCTTGCAATAATAATCTGCCAGCTCTCTCGGCACTCATGGGTGCATCCCATCAGGGCCCATGGACTTTTACAAGTCCAGTTTGCTCAAGTATTCCCTGATCTGATGCTCTTCCACCAAGGGTATGTCTGTCTTGCTCCAGATTTTCCCCTTGGTCTCTGAGACCTGGGACTCCTGAAGGCCAGTTATGCTAGTAAAGGCTGAGGCAAAGAAGGCATTCAGTACCTCAGCATTTCCCATGTTCTGTATAACCTGGTCCCCTGTCTCCTTCAGCAGTGGGCCTGTGTTTTCCCTAGTCTTCCTTTTGTCACCCACATACTTACAGAAGCCATTCTTGCCACCTTTGACATCCCCTACCAGATGCAATTCCAGTTGGGCTTTAGCTTGCCTAACCTCATCCTGTGCTTGGACAGTGCCTCTGTGTTCCTTCCAGGTAACCCATCCTTGCTTCTACCCTCTGTATGTTTCCTTTTTGTGTTTGAGTTTGGCCAGGTGCTCCTTATTCATCCATGCAGGCCCCCTGGCATTTTTGCCTGACTTCCTGCTTGTTGGGATGGACTGCTTTTGATCTTAGAGAAGGTGATCCTTGAATATCAAACAGCTTTCCTGTGCCTGTCTTCCATCCATGGCCTATCCCATAGGACTCTTCCTATGATGAGGCCGAAGTCTGCTTTCCTGAAACCCAGCACCATGCTCTTTCTTTTTGCCCTCCTCTCTCCCCTCAGGATCCTGAACTCCACCATCTGATGATCGCTGCACCCAAGCCTGCCTTTTACCTTCCCAACTCCAAAAAGCTACTCCTTGTTTTTAATTATAAGGACCAGCAGAGTACCTTTCCTTGTTCACTCCTCAGTGTTGTCATTGATGTTATCCAGGATTATCCCGGATTGCTTGTGCCCTGCTGTGTTGTCCCTCCATCAGTTATTAGGATGGCTGAATCCCCCCATGATCTATCTGTAGAGGAACTCATCCTCTTATCCACTTCCTGGTCAGGCAGCCTATAGCAGACACCCACTACAGAGTCACCCATACTGGTCTGCTCTTTAATCCTTACCCAGAGGCTCTCAGATGGCTCCATAGTCATCCCCAGGTAGAGCTCCATGCCCTCCAATGGCTCTTTCACCTAAAGGGCAACTCCCCCTTGTCATCCTCCCAATCTATTCTTCCTAAAGAGCCTGTATCCCTTCACTGCAGTTTATTATAGGTAGGTTAAATTTTTCACAAGTCATCATTACCAAGTGGAGATCTCAGTATGTCTCTCACTGTGGTATTCTTATCAACTCAGGGTCAAGATAGTCACCATTACAGAATAATGCATCAGGGTTGTTTTCTAAAAGTTAAGATGGTGCATTACAGCAAAGGTGAATCTAGAGAAATAGGAAGACCCGCCCAAATTTGGGGCTGATTCAAAGATTCTATATAAGGTGGATTATTCCACCTTCTAAATAAAAGACTCTTCTGATTCAGCAATACCTAGGCTAGACAATATGTGTCTTATAGATGATAGTGCCATCGTTGGAGGGTATATTTGACATATAACTTTCTATATGTATATAAGTATACATGTATATATATGTATATAAGTAAATAAGTTTCTTAAGGTTGATCTTAAAAATATGCTCTTATTGTGCAAATTTACAAGATTTCAATGCACATAGTCGAAGTTCATTTTGGGGTACCTAAAGTTGCAAGGATGCAGCTCTGATCACATGGCTAATTGCATCAGTCTCAAAAGTGAAAGGTTTTGCAGTGCCCGAATGGGCATTGATGTAAACACCTGTTTGAAATTATCAAAGGCAGACTGGGTTTCCTGCATGAGAACAAACTCGATATTTTTAGGCATAAACAGGATTATCGGGAATACTCCTGATCAAATACCCACAAAAATAGCAAAGGACGTCCCTAATGATATCACTGGCTAAGCAGAGGAACATAGCTTGGTTAGACGGCACCTTCAGGTCAGACTGGACACTCAGAACATCCATCAGGCAGGTACAGCTCCAAGAGCTCTTGGACTCAGCTGCAAGGTTAGGGTGTCCCAGTGGGATCTTCAAATTACAGACATTGAGTTGAAAGGGACCTTGAGCAGTCATCTGCTCCATCCTCCTGCTCAAAGCAGGGCTAATTTAAAGGCTAAACCAGGTTGCTTGGAGCCTTATCTTTCTTATAGGTTATAAATAAACCGGTCAATTGCAAAGCCAATGCAGAAGCAAGGTATCTTTGTCAAAAACATTGACTAAGTCTTGGTGTTTTTCAGGGAGCAAGAGTCTGATGTTTCTTGGTCTTTCTTTTTTTTCATATCAGCTCTAGGTGACCAGTGACAGAAAAATTGGTTGAATTTTACCTGGCAGGTCTTCTAAGAGATACCCGGTTTCATGGGGAAACACATGTTCTTGACAAAATGGAACTGCTTGGTTGTGTGGTGATCTTGGATGAGTAATATCAGAGTATCAGCTGTGTATCTGTACATCTCATTATGTCTGATTATAAGTATAATCAGATCTCAGTAATAAAGTAATATCAGAAGTATCAGTATCAGAAACGATAGTTCCAAAATAACAGGATGAGAGGTGAAGATGTCCCATTAACTGCCTGAATGAGATCAGGAGACTCCTTCAGTAGGGCAGAAACATTGCCACCCTGAGGAACTTGAACATCCCCGAAGCTACCAGCAGCACCAGAGCTGACAACCTAGTAAAACTGAGATTAGACAGACTCCACCTGGACACTAGGGTGAAGTTTGCCTTGCAGGAGGAGACAGTTCAGCACAAACAAGTTGTGAAAAAAAGCCCAGTCTGTCACCAGCACACTTTCTGTCCAGCGGAAATGCATGTACATTTTGCATCAGCTGGCACTGGGTCAACTGTAAGCTCTACAGCTGTAACTGGGTCAGCTGTAATCTCTGCAGCTGGCTTTCTTGGGCAAAGTATAATTAATCATGAAGAAGAGACTACTTCTCTTGTTGACTTGTGAAGAGGTGGCATCAACTTCCCGTCTTTGTTTCTTGATATATTTGCCTTAACATTTAATGGACCACATGACATAGTCCCATTCTTGGGTATGATAAGTCTAGACGTTAAAAATGCTGCTCAGTGATGCATCCACTTCATTAACATGGGCTTTAGAGTCTGCCCTGAGTCCACTGATGCTAAAGGTGTGTGACCGAGGGTGGTTTGTAACAAAGAAGTTCCATTTCAGCAGAGAGGTGGCTGTGCGCTCACCCTTCACTGTGAGGGTGAGCCTCTCCCTAATATGTGTTTTCAAAAAAACGAACAAAAATCCACCATGAATCTTTCCTACTTGCATAGTGCTAAGTTGTGGCTCTGGAGCTGGGCTAATGGTGCATAACTGGGGGTGTCTGCGCAGCTGCAGTGCAAGCAAACTGTCCCAAGAGGAGGCAGTGGAGAAGACTGCAGTGAGTGCATTGTGATACAGAAGAAGTGTTAGAGCTAATCCATTGCCATCTGTCTTTATTTTGCTAACCCGTTCAGTTGGACGCCACATAAGTGCATTCACAGCAGATGAGCTGGGAGAGCCGTGGCATGGCAGCTCTTGGATTACTGGCATGAAAAGAATCCTTTTGTTCATGAGCCAGGAAGATTAGCTGCTGCCACGTCTGTGTCTGGTTTGTAGGACAAGAAAGAGAAGATGCAGCTCTCTTGCTGCCTTGGCCACTGCTTTGTGACATCCCAGCTCCAGCTCTTTTCTCACCTCCCTCTTGCTTTATCCTTCCTCTGCTCCTTCCTTCCTGCTCTCTCCTCATCTTGAGCTTTCTCTGCCTTTTCCATCTGCTTCTCTCCCTACTTGGCACCTTCTCCACTTCTGCTTGAGTGCACACAATATCCCTTCTCCTCTTCCCTGAGTTCAAGCGGGCAACTGAAAAGTTCAGAGCAGCACAGCTCCTCTCCACTGAGGTGCTTTACCTGCAGCCCCTGCTGCGAGAAAAATTGGCTAGCACCACCTGATTCTAGGCAATTTTGTTCACAGCAGGTGCTGGGGATAAAGTGCTTCTGTGCAAGGCAGCTGCGTTATTCTTAATAGTGGGGCTGCCGGTGGCAGTTGGGTGAGCGGCTGCTTGTCGGGCTGCCTTTGGGAGAGTGGAGCTGAGGAGGGAGGAGGGCTGGTCCATCCAGGCCCCATGGTCATGTACCACTGAAGTCTACAGAGTGGCGTGACCCATTTAGCAGTTCCCCAGATGACTTCAGGCAAGGTGTGACCCACACTTTGAGAACTGCTTCTCTCAGCAGAGGCAAAAGCCCTCTGTGTCCTTTAATTTCAAGAGCAACGTGCTAGAAGAAGATGCCTTTCGCATGCCCTCTCTGCTGTACCTGCAGACTCTGCAGCATCGCCTATGCTAAGCACATGGGAAACCCAGTCCTCTCTGGGTCAGCAGTAGGAGCACTGCCCCAGCTCCAGGGCAGGAGCACAGGATTGCACATCTGCCTCCTGCACTCCGGGCATCAGCTGCAGGCTCAATGGGGATGGTCCTGCCTCCATCCTGCCTCCTCCATGGCTTTGCCAGTTTGGGTCCCATCAGGACCTCCAGGTCCATCACAGATCAGAGCTGCCTTCTGCTAACCTTTCCTGGGAAAAGTACAAAGCATGGAGGTGAGGCAGGGAAGGGAGAGGGAGATGGGAAGACTTCCTGTTCCTCCAATGCCCTGTCCCAGCTGCAGAGCTGGGCATGTAGCTTCAGCTAGGGCTGCACGGCCATTCCCTTGGCTCTGAGAGAGCTGGCACAATGTGTGCCCTGCAGCCAGGCTTGCTCCAGGCAGATTAACCTCAGGGCAGCATTCCCAGACAGATGCTGGAGAATGGGACCCTTTTGCACAAGCTATTGGGGCAATGCAGCCTTGTATCAGCCAGATGACCTTCAGAACCAGTTGGGGACACTCACAATCTGCTCAGCCACATGCAAGAGTCCCAGACATACCCTTATAATATCCTTGACTCTGCCCTATACACTGCAGTTATCAGGATCTGCACCACAGACAGCGTTCCAAAATGCAGTGCACTGCTGCACATGCAGTGACTTCTGCATAGGGCTTGGGGGTAAATAAAGGCATTTCATTGCTTCAGGTGTTGTCAGACCCCTCACTAACAGGTAAAAACTCACTCAAGTGAAAAAATCCTCAGAAATTAGTCTCTCAGTAGTGCCTGAAACAGGTACTGAAGATGAGAGTGATGGTCTGCCTCCAGGAGCCAAGCTGCTCCCTGTCCCTCCAGATACTCAGTCCTCTTCCAGCATCCTTCACAGCTACCTCTGACTTTCAATCCACATTCGTGAAAAAACTTCATAATCTCCCTGACTGGGGAAGGTTTTGGGTCATATACAGATGGATGGAAGGAAATTAATTTTCTGCTTGGGCACTGAATCATCCTAGGAGAAGACCTTCATCTCACACTTCAGCTTGCTGGACCATGCAGACCTGTTGAATTTCCTTGTGTGACACTGCAGGGGGCTGTTTTGGCCCTTCACAATCAAGTAAGAGTCAGAGATACATAAAAGATGAGAAATGAGAATCCATGCTCCCTTGCAGGGTGAAAAAGCCCCCATTGACAAGAACACAGCCAGAATTTGATCCCATGGTTTTCAGAGCTGATCAGTAATTTGGGGGTTCCAGTGCCTCCAAAGCTCAGCACGTTCATCAACATGGGGGTGTCCAGCACCTCATGCTGGTGTAGTGTTTTAGGGTGCTATGAGCCAGGTACCTGCAGTCACCAATGGTTTGTGAAATGTAGACTAGAAATGTATGAGGCCTCCACCATTGCTTTGTGCCATCTCCTGGAAGCCAAGAGGGGATCTTACTCCCTTTTGCACCACAACCCTGTGTTGGGTCAGCAGCTGAACAGTCAGGGTCCTCCCTGCTCTCTACGGCAGAGCTGAGCATCTCTCACCATGTGACCGTCTGCAGCCAGGTGAAGCCATGCTGCCTGTAGCTTTCCACTTCAAAATATCCTTGCAAGTGGACTTCCAGAAACAGTGGTCACCTTCCTAGCCCCCACCTGCTCCCCAAGGCTTGGAAGCAATGAGGCTGCAGCATTTGTGTAGTCATAGGTCCAACTCTGTCTGGTCCTATGCCCCTCTGCCCTCACAAGGGCTGAGTCCCTGCACAGCAGCAGGAGAGGAGCCACAGCACAGGGAATGTGCCTTCTCCACATGTGCAAGCGGGGGCTTCTCCCACCAGGAGTGTCTGGGGCAGGATGGCAGATCCAGCACCGGGCAGGTGCTCGGCAGACAGTGAGTGGCTGGGGCAGTAGGCACGGCTGGCAGAGGATGCCCGTGCTGGAGCAGCCACCGCAGCCTGGCAGGCACTGCCAGGTGTTTGGTTCCCACGTGCAGGAGGCAAGACATGCCGGATCATCACTCCATGAGCTGGCTTGGGCCAGCCATAGCCCCACCAGCACCCCTAGATCAGATGGGAGCTGAAGGGCTGCCTGGCTCTCCGTGACTCAGCAATAATGCTTTGGGTAGTTAACATTTCATTATCATTCTTAAAGGCTAAGTGGCTTTTACCACCTGAGAAGTATATTAATGGCCCCAGTAAAACACTCCCCTGAGTGCCCTAATGCTTCTGTTATATCAATTCGTTTCCCCCCTCCCCCATTTCCTTCTTTCTTTTTTAAAACATATTTTCTCTCTCCCTGCATGTATTCCCCCATTATGAAAAATACACACTCATTTATACGGTGCAGACAGGGGGAATAATGCCATTCTCCAACTAATAACACTGCTGAATCCTCCCCTCCTCACTTGCTTATTACTCCCCACAGCAGAGAGACAAGAGGCAGATGGTGACAAATTCCTTCCCAGCCCCCACAGATGATCAGCTTATGTCCTGAAGCACAAGGGGTTTTCTTGGGGTTTGGGTATAGTTTCCTTCAGCCTCTGGAAGCCTTCTTTCCCTTGGGTTGCGCTGCTGCCTGCATCTTGTCCCCCATGCAGAGCCTGTGTCCTGGGATGGGAACATTGCCTGAAGGTCCCTTAGCATCCTTCTCGAACCCTACACAAGAGATCAAGAAGGGAGAATTTTGGTGATAGTTTTCAGGGCTAAGCTGATCATCCAGGGCTGTACAGAAATAAATAACTGAAATGAGAGTTTTAGTCATTTGCCAGTGCAGGTCTAAGCAGAGGGATGTAGAGGCGGTGTTTGGTTGGGATCTGCTCCTCCTGGCACCCTGCTTGCTGCTTAGCTGGACATCATGCCATGGCGCACCTGGTCAGGGTTAATCCCAGCCAGCAGTCAGGTCTCCCTCACCCCAGGCAGCACGTTTCTGGTGCCAGCAGCTCTGCAGCCAGCACACAGGTCTCCTGCACCAGTGTTTTTCTCCTCTTCCCCTTCACAGTCACTGTCCTCATGTGAAGGGTCAACACTGCTAGGCACCATCCTGCTTTGTCCTCTTCTGTATGTGGGTCACAGACCCAGGAAAAGCTGCATCACCAATGCCATCTTCCCCTGGCCTCTCTTGTCCTGGTCCTCCAAGTGAAGTCTACACCTCCTTTTCTTACATGTCTTACAGTTCAGGGACAAATTAATAATATAATTAATATTCATTAATAATCAGTATTTCAAAGCCTTCTGCAGCCTCCAAGAAGCTTCCCAGCATTCGCATCACAAAGGTACCCATCTGTCTGTCTCTGCATCAAAATGCAGTAAAAGAGCCACCTCTTCCCCGCACACCATATCTCTCACTGCCCCATAGTTAGTTCATAGACTTATTACAGCCAGGGTGTTTTTTTTGTTTTTCCCTCAGAGTGAAGCATCACAACAGAGCCAGAGACATCCTCCTCCCCAAGAACATGTTCCCAGCAGCCAGGTCTCTGCCTGCTATGCCCAGCCCATCTCCCCTTCCTCATTGACTGGCTGCAGCCTCCTTGATTTTGCAAGGCAGCTGGCAAAGTGGCAGGGCTGGCTTCCAGCTTCCCTGCTTCTTACACTCTACTGCAGATACACAAGGCCAACCGACCTGTAGAACCACCCTCCACCTACCCTGCAGGGTGTCTGTCTCACAGCCCTTCTGTCCTCTGAGCTCTGCCTGCACCACTCCTGCCTCCCAGCCCTGCTTCTTCCTGCACCAGCTGATGATCTGCTCAGGCCTGAAGGTCTCCAGGGCAGGACTAACAGTAACATCTATTCCCATGCCCATCTTTGTTTCTTTGCCCCACTGCTTCTCCCAGCTGTAAGTGGACACAAGACAGCCACAGAAAAGGTCTGAGAAAGACTCTGGGGTTCCTGGGGATACATCTTTGTGCTGCCCATGAAAAATCAAGGGACAGCCTTGTTAAGGGAACACGTGCGGTAGAGTTGGGTTCACTTGGTGCAGGCTGGTTGCATGCAATGGGAGGAAGCTCAAGATATCCACACAGATACAGCTTCCATAAGTCCAGATCAAATACGCACTACTTCCACAGGTTAATTTCTCCAAAGAGGCAGTCCCTCGTGCATGAATGCTTACTGCTATAAAAGTGAACACTTGTCTTGAATGCAACCTGATCAACCCTGTCTTGAACTTTACACCTCCTGAGTGGGGGCCTCATCCCAGCACTATGACCTTGTCCTCATGTCTGAGAGTCCAGCCGCATCCCGCCTTCCTCTGCATGACCCTGGTGAGCCCACATGCTGCTCTGTCTATGCCTTTTCCCAGGCCCTCTCTCAGTGCAGAAGTGGAAAATGCCATCTTCTACCCTGGTCCTGGGCTGCCTCCAGCATCCTCAAGAAATAAGAAAAATGGGGGAGCTTGTTTCCTCATTCATACTCAGCAGTGGGGACTGTAACAGGCATTCAAGTCTCCACTCTACATCAGCTGCAAGAGCAGCTCCAGGCTGGCATGCACAGATATGTATAGGAGGAGACAGGATGTCTCTCTACTCATAAGAAGATCCTCCCTGCACGCAAATGCAGACCCCAAATTCCTGTATGCTGCCTGCTGCACAGATCAGGCAGGATCCTCCAAACCCAAATTTGGTAGCTGCTGCTGCTGGATCCACAGTGAAGGTCTTGCCACTTCAGAAGTGGCACACATGCTGCTATGCGAGCTCCTCTGTGGTAATGGACCGGGACAGCAGAGCTGCTGTGTGAGGAGCTGCTATGCCACGGGTTCTTGCATTGCAGCACTTCAAGCTTGATGGCAATGGAAGGCTGTAAAAAGATGGTGAGAAACATTCCTGGTGGAAGAGTCTCAAAAGCCTTGTCATGTTTGTTACCTGTTGAACTTGGGGGTGGGGAGGGGTTTGGTTTTCTGAAAGCCCCAAATATTTTCATGGGGTTTTTTACTTTACGGAATCACTTCCCAAAAGTGATTCCCCTCTACCCTCCACCCCTCCCTTTCATCAAAAAGCCATTCTATGATAAATAAAATGCCAATTTAAAAAGATGGGACAGAAGAGAGCATCCCTGACAGTGACAGGTCTCAGGCTGGCCCAGTCACCAACTGATTGTGTTCTTCTGTAGGTGAAGGTCATAACTGAAAGACTCTCAACACTGTTCCAGATCCCCACAGACTGGTGTGGCATCAAAGGGCCTATCAATATCAGTGAAGCTTTGTAAGAGGCAATATGCAATCACCAGTATTACTCACCATTAAGAACCTCTCTAGGCCCACCCAGCAAAGGAAACCCCAGCACATGTCTACAGGGGTGTTGAATCTCTTCAGCGTCTCAGGCAAGGGCTTTCTTCCACAAAAGCTTTTCTTCTGCAGCTGGGATCCCCATTTCTGCCCAGTAGACACCAAATGAAGATGGAGAAGCACAGCCCTCCAGAAGGTAACACCCAAACCCAAGGAGACATCTGCATGGTGTGGGGTGCTCACAGCCTCTCTGCCCAAGAAAAGTCTCACCCCAGAAAAGGGAAGCTCTAGAAAACCTCTAGAGGGTTATCTCTGGGAGATGCCGCAGAACTAGGTAGAGCAGAGTTAACTCCAGGTTCTCATCTCAAGGAATGCCTCTGACACCCGCTATGCTGATGCGCATCTCTCCATCCCTGATTTTGACCAGGAGTTACAGGGAGAAGGTGAGGCACCCTTTGGACAAAGCTGTGTTGAATTTGGCACCAGTGACACCAAAGCCCACTGTGTAACAGAGCACATCAGTCATGTACCTCATTATTTCCAGTCACAAGACATGATTTTTCACAGACAGCGGGGATGGACCTTGGGATACTTTAAACCCCTTTTTCTCTAACTGGGGCAGCAGTCACCAAGCCAGATTCCAGTGTGACTTACTGCAACATGCTGCCCCAGCTCAGCTAGGATAACAAGACCTTTGGAATTCCATTTTCCTTGAAAGTTTCTTGCTATTTTTCTGTGCTCAAAGTTTTTCCTAAAGATCGGCAGTTCAGTTACATCCACTTAAAGTTAGTTGTTTGTCTGTGTAACATTGTACAGCACCAAGAGCCAGTGGTTCCCACTCACTAGCCTCTGATGCTCTTTTCCCAGGATCCTCAGTTTTCCCCATCCCTAAATCTGTGGAAACATACTCCTCCTAGCATTTACTCAACAGTCAAAGCCTCTATTCTTTGCTGCCTTTCTAAATGACCTTTCCCTATCTCATCATGATCCCCTATCTAAACTACACAGGACAGGCAACTTTTTTTCATTGCCTCTAACATTTGTTTATACAAAATGGATTTCTTACCTCTGATGAAATACACTTCCCCTTTCTGATCCAGTTTTTTACTATTTCAGGTGAGCTGCAGAAATTAACTTCAGCAATTTCTTTTCTCAGTACTTTTCTCCTCTAGGAGCTCAAATACTGCTTCATGCACTGCCCAGCCCTCTGGGAAGGGAGGCTGCAGGCATCCTGAAGAGCCACTGAACCTTGCTCCAGCCCAGAGGGATTCAGCCCTCCCCTCATTCTTCCAGACCTTGACATCCTTTGCATATATATCCTGACCTCAGACTCTCTGCATGCCAGGCAGGGGTGTGCTCCCCTATTACTCTCCTGCAGCTCTGAAAGGAGGAGCAGAGGCAGTCTGTGGAACAAGAGGCACAGAAGCAGCAAGAAGAAAGGGAGGAGGGTTTTACTACACCGGCCAGGATTGAGTGGTGACTTTAGCAGCTGCCCATCTGAGCCCCCCAAACTGCCTCCAGAGTGGTCCCAGCAGAAGCCATCAGCTGGAGGACCTGACCACCCCCTTCAGTTCATCATGGAGGTTTCAGAAGCCAACCCTGCACACCCCAGCAGTGGCATAAGCTGTCAAGGACATCTGTTTAGGCTTTGTAGGGGACATAGTAGGGGCATAGCAGGGGCCTTTCATTCCCAAGAGCTGAACCTCCAGTGGTCCATCATGCTCCCAATTTCAGTGCCCACAAATGATTCTCTGACCACCTCCCAGCCTCACCAGTCCCTCTCTCCACCTTGCCTGCCCCCCACTGGTCCCCCAAAGCATTACCCCCTCTCTTCCCTCTGTGTGCCCCCATTCCCACCCAGCTCCTGCTTCTTCCATCACCTCAAGCTCAATGACATGCTGCTGGAGTGGAAGGGACACGGCTGCTAGGTAGATCTGCAAAATACAGTGAGATGAGGAAGCTGGCTGAAACTGATGCCCAAATCTGCAGACTGTCACATTCAGAGCTGCTCTCCTGGAAGTGAGAAAATTTGGTCCTGATAGTAACACTTGGATCACTGCTTTGCACAGATGTAACTCCTTTCTCCAGCTTCTGTTTTAATACGCACATTGCTGCCTATTCCTGGAGATGCAGTTCAGTGCTGGAGGGAGCAGCCCATGAGACTGAGTCAGCTCGACTCTGCAGCCAAGGGACTTCCCATTGTTCTCCCAAGAAGTTGGCCAAATCTGAAGCTGTTCTGCCCCAGGGGGTCATGCCTGGCTCCAGGCATATCCCACTCAGAATAACCACGCAACCCTCAGCCTACGACTATTGCACTTCAGGGGAGTAGGAGGTTTTGGGACCGAGAGGTAGACACCATGCCCTCCTTTTCTTTTGTTTTTGCCAGCCCGCGCTCCATGGGACCAGGGGTGCTGGAGTCAGGCGGTTGAAGCAATGCTCTTCAACAGCACATTGCTGCAGCCATGTGGTGCCCGTGTATGTGGAGGAGACTCCACTGGAGTGCAATAGGCAGCTGTGCATGTACAGTGGCACCCAGACCACACTGCAGCTGCAGCACTGAGCTGCCTGGCTTTGGGGCTTTCCAATTCACAGCTCTAACGCAGCATTAATGGGTTTTACTGGCACTGAATATAAACTAGGAGCAAGTTCCTACCCACCTACCAAGAAACTGGGGGCTGCAGGGGAGAGAGCAGACACCCAGCCTCTGTCTCAGCACAGGGGGCTGGCCAGGACCCTTCCCACACACAGGGCAGTGGGACCTGGCCTGTCTGCCCACTTGGGAAGGGGAAGAAGATGCAGACAAGGAGGAACCAGAGCTCAACCATCCACAACACCTCTCCCTCCCCTTTCAATCCTACATCTCTTCCTACACTTGTGGAAAACCTTACAAGCTCACACCAAACTGCCTCCCTCCCTTTTACCATCTCCCCTCCCAACATCCCTGTACTGCCATACCTCTTCCCAATGCCCAGCTCTCCTGACCGGGGTCTCTTTTCCCTCTCCTCTGTTCCCCTCAGCATCCTTTTTCCTTCCCACCTCCCAGACCAGACACCTTCCTTCCCCAAACACTGCTCTGCTCCTCTCTCCTTGCCTCAGTTTCAACTATTTCCCAGGGCTTCTTCCTCTTTCTGCACATCCCACATCCTGGAGATACTACCAGCACCCGGTGGCCACGTGGTCCCTTCCCTCCTCCTGCCATGTCCCCACAGCACCCCACAGCGCCAGGCAAGCCATGCAAACCACCAGTGCACACGGGTGGCACACCACGCTGGAGGACTGTCCCCACCAGGGCGGTGAAGAGACCCTGCAGAGACCCTCTCCCAGGCCTCTCAGGCTCTGTTTCATGCTGCTGTACACAGTGGCCTGCTCTGACTGCTCCAGATAAGGCTTTTACAGGAGGAAAAGCACACAGGGAAAAAAAAAGTAAAATAAATACATTTTTACCCAGTTTCGAAGGGATGCTCTGGTTATTGCTTGGCTCATATAATCTTTTGTGCAGAGACAGAATGAAAAATCACCCTGCTATGGCTCTCTGGCCGTCCAGAGGGATATGCCAGTCCCCAGGGGACAACACTTTTGGGATGCAGGCAGTTTCTGTCCCACTCAGCTTCCTTGCACCACTCTTTCTGGGGTAGGGCAGGTGGAATGCCCTCCTCCGGGATGGACAAAAAGCTCAGGTGGGCTCAGACCCACCTGGGATAATGCCACAGCAAGGTGCAGGGCTGGGCTCTGCTCCAGCTAGCCTCACCCCACAATGGGCACTGCAGCTGAGGGGGCTCGCGGGGGGATTCTAGGGGCCAGGCATATCCCCCCTCCTCATCTCCACAGCCCAGGGAGTGCCCAGTGGCCCAGGCCACCTCTCGTCTATCTTGTTTGAACCATCAGCTGCAGCAATAAAAGCACCTCCCCTCCCCAGTCCTACATTAAAAGAGCCGGACCTAAAATTAATTTAGCCCTGCTCTTTGTTGTGGACAATACAGAGGGGATATTGTGTGTGGGGAGAGAAAGGCTTTTTGTTTGGGTGAGGAGACAGCGGCGGTCTGTTCTTGCGGACATCTGAAAACAAGGCTGGGAAGAGCGGCCCTTTAAGTTCAGCTGAAGCAAAAACACACAGCCCCATCTCACAATTAAACACAGTATCAAACCGAGAAAGGATCAATTGAGCCTAAAACAGAAAGCTCCCCATGTGACAGATTCCAGAAAGTACGTGATACACCATGCCCAGGGCTAGTACATGCCTGCTGTGTTTCCCAGTACATGATTAATTTGACTCAGGGCAGGAGGCTGCAGGCAAGGGATCTGCAGCACACACTGAAAAGTTTTAACACTTTGAAGACTGGAAGCGTGGCTGAGCGCGAGACAAAGGCAGGGCGGCGCAGCTGCAGGCAGGCTGTGAGAAGGCGCGGGCTGGCTGGACAGGCAGCCTGGTTACTCTTATTTTCTGTTTATCACCAGCAAAGGGTGTTTCCTGCTCGAAGCCAGAACCAGGCTCGCATCCCGCCATCGAGCATACCCGCCTCCGTCATTCCCTATGCGGGGGCTGCTCCCCATGGCCTCGTTCCCAGAGAGGGTTTAGGGACTGGGAGACTCAGGGTCCATAGAGAAATCCCTGGGCTGCAGCATCCTCCCTTGGGCGGGTGACAGGGACCGCTTGGGGGGACGTTTGCTTCCCTTGCCCAGTCTTACAGGTGACCTTGGAGATGTGCAGATTAGAAACAATTAATATATTAGTCCCTTAATTGCTGGAGAGCGCAGACGAAGCCAACGGGCACTTTCCCCGGGAGGCAAGGGGTGGCGCTGCGACACCAGCAGAGCAGCCTGTCCTGGTGGGGTGCACGCTGGGGACACTGGGGTGGCATTCCCAAAGCTGCCCGACCCCTCCCTGCCATCCACTGGCTGGCCACGGGGGGACACAGCTTTTCTAAGGACAGGATGTGATCTTGGCCAAGGGGTGCAGGCTGGGTACGCATCTCCAGAGTTGGGTGCCATCTCCCTCCACTGCCCAGCCGTGGGCAATGCAGCTCTTCCAAAAGCAGGACATCACCCTGGCTGAGGGATGCAGGCTGGGGACATGGGGGTGGCATCCCCAGAGCTGGGTCCCTTCTCCCCCACTGCTCGGCCCTGGGGGACACAGCCCTCCCTTGGGCAGAGCTCACCAATCTGGCCAAGGCCCACGCCACCAGCCTTGCACACCTTGCCGTGCGGGTAGTCCTCACTGCCAACACCCAGGCTGCCATCCCAGGGGCAATGTGGGGCCTGCAGAGGCCTTAGCTGTGGGACTGGGGTGACCAGCATACAATAGTAGGGCTGGCATCGCTGCAGCTCAGGTGGTGCAAGTCACCCTGAAAGCAAACTGAGCCCAGGCTGCACCTGTGCTCTCCGGGATGGCTGGAGATGGGACCCAGCAGCTCTGCTGCTTGCTGCCAGCCTCCTCCCCCAGGCCTGTGAACAGTGCTCGCTTGAAAGCCCCGGGGAGCGATACTCCCCGTCCTCAGCCCCAGCTCTGGACCCTGTATGCTGCTGCAGAGGTGCTGCAACACATCACAGGGAGCCAGTCCTGAGCCACAGTTTGGGGCAGGAGGAGCCCCAAGACCATTTATCCCTGCAGGAATGTGCTACATCCCAGGGCTGCTCTCCCTGCCGAGCTGAGCCCCAAATCTGCACTACTTTTCCCAAAATATCTTTGTCAACAGGGCAGCTCAGGCTGTCTCAGGAAGGAACCAGACCAGCCAACTACCGGGGAATGATCCCCACACGTTTGGCACCATCCCCTTTTCATGCGACTCTCCGAGGTCACACTAAAGCAGTTGAGTTGTCGGCATGTGGGATGCCGAGCAGGACAGAGCTAGTG
Organism: Phalacrocorax carbo; assembly: GCF_963921805.1. Classification (NCBI taxonomy): domain Eukaryota; kingdom Metazoa; phylum Chordata; class Aves; order Suliformes; family Phalacrocoracidae; genus Phalacrocorax; species Phalacrocorax carbo. The sequence continues at coordinate 13,054,033 of NC_087520.1, forward strand.
AGCAGCGGGGTCAGCCTGTCCTTGGGCTCTGCTCCCCCCATAAAATGCAGACGCTCCTGCCTGCCTCACAGAGGGGCTCCCTTCATTATCCGCTGCAAAGTGCTCCGAGATCCTCGGATCAAAGGTGCCGTCACAGCGTCGAGCCTGATTATTATTGATTATCCGTTTCAAGCTAGGTCCCAAACGAAGCCAGCGAGTCCTGAACGCAGAGGAGCCAAGGGAGGGCCCAGCAATCGACTGGCGATTTTTACTGCAGATGACCCGAGCCAGGGAGCAATTTCTGTTCATCCATCAAGGAAGATCCAGGCGTGAGCAAACAGTCAGGTCATGGGCATTCATTTTATTATTAAATCCTAAAGGGGCCGCGGCTCGTACAGCTGGATGTAAGTGATCTTCGTGTTAAAAAGACGAGCTTTGAATTTAATTTTGCAGCCAGGCTGATAGACCTGGGGATGACTCAGCCAGAAGAACCAGCCAGGCCTTCTCTTTAGGGAGGATCAGACACAGCCAGGGAGAGTCAGGGACCCACTCCCAGGACAGCACAACCCTCCAGTCCCTCTTGCAGCTCCTGTTGTCCCCACTTTGCCCTCCTGTCCTCATTCAGGCCAGCTCCCCCTTGCACCATGTGCCAGCATGGCTGCCTCAACCTGTGCTCACACAGAGGGTTGTGCCTGTGCTGGGGACAGGCTCAGAGCTGTGCTACCTCAACAGAAATGCAGGTGGAGTGAATTGCAACAGTGCTCTGCTGGTGTGAGCCATCCCCAGAGCAGGAGCACCCACTGCACCACGCACGGCTGCACCACACATGGCTGTACCACGTATACTGCACCTCGCACAGCTTCACCATGCACACAGCACCATGGAGACTGCACAATACGGGGATGTACCACGTGCACTGCACCACGCATGGCTGTGTCACGCAGACTGCACCATGCATGGCTGTACCATGCACATGTCAGCACACACAACGCACCACACAGTTGTACCATGCACACTGCGCCACACATGGCTGTACCACACACTTTGTACCACGCACGCTGGGCCACGCACCCTGGGTCACACATGGCTGTGCCGTGAACACTGCACCACACACAGTGCTCCACAGGTCAGTGTACCATGCATTTTGCACCATGCGCCCAGCACCATGCATGGCTGCATCCACAGTCCCCTCTGTGCCAGGGAAGGGGACAGGGTCTCTGCCCCAAGCCAGCAAGACCAATGGGGCCAAGTTGGTGGGGAGGTGCTGCTGGCAGTCAGGATACTTGTGCTCGTCAGCCATGAGGGAATGTCCCTGGAGGGGCTGCGAATGCTGCTGTCAGTCCCAGGACTGTGGTCATGGGGAGCTGAGTCCCCTCTTCCCCTGTCCCTGGGAGGCTGCCTGCAAGGACTGGGGGATGGTGCCGTTGCAGGCTCAGGGCGTCCTGCACCCTGGGAGCAGAGCGCATCAGCTGCCTGGCGCCCTTCCCCATCCTCCCCCTGCCCCCACAAGACTGGCTCCACTTTCCCCAGCAGGAGCCCAAGGAAAAAAAAAAGAGAAGAGAGAGAGGGAGGGAGGGAAAGAGAAGCTAAAAATCTGTCGTCTTTAATTAATGAGGCAAGCCAGCCTGGAGAGCACGTTTGGGATCGCAGGCCCCCAGCCAGGGGCGAGCCAGCAGCCAGGGCCGGTGACATGGAGGAAGAGAGATGGGGGGAGCATGGGGGGGAGACAGGCATGGCTTTTTATACCCTCCTGTTAACTGATCCACGGAGCTTTCCTGGCATCGGTTTCAAAGGTATCCCTTCACTAATCCGCCGGGCTGTTCCAGGATGGCGGTTTTGACCAGCAGGAAGGGGGAAGGGAGGGAGGAGAAACGGTCACAGGCAGACTGCACCTTTTCACAGCCCGCAGGAAAGAAAAGCAGGGAGGGGAGAAAGGAGCAGAGGGTGGTGTGGGGCCAGGGAGGGGGGGTGCTGGTACGCCTGGGCTGGGGAGCTGCAAGCTCGGTGTCGCGGCCACTTGGCTGGCACTGCGGACAGCTTGCTGCAGCGTCTGGGGAGGAAACCAAACAGCACCTTCCAAATATAGCTCCTACGGTGCATCTGCCCGCCGAGTGTTGCAGGTATCCCAGACACATCTTCCCCGGCAGGCTCAGCTTAATATAGGCCAACTGCCTCCCCACTGGTGCAGGAGCCAACCTTCCCCAGAGGACCAAGTACCGCAAGATGAGTACTCCTGCTCCAGAGTGGGTATCATGGGGTGCCCACCCAAATTCCCCATGAGGCACACCTCCCACCCTGCAGTGCCTCAATGCAGTGAGGTCAGGTGAGCTGGCAGCCATGCAGTGCATAGGCATGCCAGGGCCAGGCGAGAGGAAGGTGGCCCCTTGGGATCTGTCCCTCAGGAACGGTCATGTGCACGCCACTTTGGCCATGCCAGGTGGGGGGATGGAGCAGATGCACCAGCTGTCACAGAAAAGCTGCCCCTTGGCACCTGGTCACTGGGGGACCAGACACTGCCCACGATTATAAGGGCCAGGGGACCTCTTTCTGGTTTAGTTTTTGCTGCTCTGTTGTTGTTTGAATTTAAAAATTCAGCTCCGGAAAGAGCCTGGGTGGGTGCCCAGCCTGCTGCAGGCGGGGGGAACTCTCCAGCCAGGTCCAGCCATTCACCCTGCCCCACCAGCTCCCCAGCATCCCAGCATCATTTCCTCAAGTTGTCTTTCAGCCCCGTGAGCTACTACCCCTCTACCTTCAGCAGCCTCTGGCAGCCCAGAACAGCCTCTGCCCACGATGCTGGACTGACCCTGGCTCTGCTGTGGCCATCACCAGCAGACACTAGCACCTGTGACCTGTCCCTCCATGGGACAGAGACAAGATTGAAAGCTTGGCCACGGGGTAGGTTCAAGAAAAATTTGCTTATAAGCTTTTTTTCTTGTTTTTTTTTTCAAGGGCTAGCACTTAGAAATGTCAGTCTGTGTGGTACAAAGAGAGCTATGCTCTCGTGCCACAGCTCTGATTTCTCTAATAGGTCAAAGCCAGTTTGCTAAACCTCATGTTCTGGCATTGTATAAAATTTGGACAAAGTCAGGTAAAACCCTCACTCTTCCTGTGTCTCTCTGAAGTACCTGTATTAGCTGAAAAAAACAGATGTATTCTGCTCTTCAGTGCATCTATCTAAACTAGCATCAAAATGGCTACAAAACTCCCCTTCAGTATAGGAAAAATGTCAATCCTTCATTCAATAATATTTTTACAGCTTCTTGCTTCCCAACAAACTCCCTGAAGTTCCAACAGTGTCAGTTTTGCATCATTTTTGAAAGGCCCCTTTCTGAGTGAAGGAACAAGCTTCTTTGTGTGAAGAAAAAAAACCCCAAACCTTACTGTACAGCCTAACAAAAATGGCATGGTGCCGTTTGGTATTGAGGACTGCTCTGGCTTCCAGAGTGCTTGTGGGCAGGGCTTGTTCTGTCCCTCCAGACCTGCCCCACCGCATAGGCAGCTGTTCTCTCCATGCTGCTGATAAAGGTGCGAGGAGGTCAGTGTAGCTGCATGCACAGTCCCGTCTCCTGGGCTATAGTTTGCTCACCAGTCCTCATATCTGTTCAGAGGAGGAATGGTTCCCCCCACCCATCTTTGGCTGGAGGCCCCCAAGGGCAGAGGAGAGACTTTTGCTGTAAAGCTCAGCCTCTGATGTTCCCAAGTCTCAATGTACTGTGGGAGAAACTGGTGTACACTCCTGTGTAGAAAGTACATCAGGGAAGATGGTGAGAAGGCAGCTGGGAAGGGGCTGATCACCCTATCCAATCTGACACGAGAGTGCTGGACACATGAAGACTCAGGCCCGTGTCCTCTGGACAGGGAGTTTTGGACAACTGCTGCTTCTGAACATGAATGCCGTGGCTTGCCTGGTTGCACTGGTGAGCATGTTCCATCATACACAGTACAGGGAACTGACTAACATTACACCGACTGAGTCATATTCCTCCCTGACCTTTGTCCATGGGCTCATTAAAATAATTGATCCCAGCCATGACAGTCACACAAGGACCAGATGCTTGTCATATCTCCTCTTCAGTGACTCCTTCCTTCCCACCACCCTGGCCAGACCTTCCCTGTGCCCTGCATCCACACGGGGGCCGTGGCGGAGCAGTGCCCAGGCAGCATGTCCCAAGATCAGCAGGCTCAGTTGGCTCCGGGGGCCTGGGGAAGGTGTCTAGCTCCTGCCCACGGGGAGATCCAGCCGGTTGTTTTGCTGGCTTTATCTCCAGAGTGTTAATTATTGCAGCCCCAGGTGGCATTGTCCCTTACTATTACACGGTTGACCTGTATCTAATCCGTCATGATCTGAAACCTCTGCCCCATCCTGGCATCCCTGTTCACGCAGAATCCCACCAGCCTCCCCATGCCCCTTGCTTTACTATTCCTGCATAAACCAAGCTACAGTTTCAGGACAGAATCAAAGAAAAGCTCCTTAATTTTCATGCTGCAAAGACCAGTGAATCTGGAGACCCCGGGGGCGGACAAATCCCAACCAGACAGGAGCTCTGAGACTGCCCATGGTGGCAGCGGGTCCCTGCCATCCCGCCCTCCTTACCCCCGGCTGCGAGCGGAGATGTCTCTCCTTTCGGGCTGGCTTTCGGGTTGCTCCCCACTGCGAGAGCAGCACAAAGGAGCCTTCCCCGCTGGTGTCCAGGCCAGCAGCATCTCTAGCGCATGACTTGTAACCCGCCGAGCCGGCCGCTGGTCCTTCACACGCCGTGAATGATAACAGGGAGCCACAGCCTATTGTCTGCCGGCCGTTGCGCCGGTTTGTCAAGTTTGCGGTTGCATTTTAATCCTGACGCCTTTTCAAAGCCCAGCTGCACATTGTGTGGGCACAGGAATTCTTGACTTGCAAATCCCCCTAGCATTAAATTCAACCTTCTGGGGCTGTGGTGATCGTCCACACACTGAATGGGGGGCGGAGGGGGGGGGGGAGCTTCTTGCCCCCTGCCATGAATAACAAGCAGATGAGAAGCAGCAGAGGACAGCAGAGGGGCCGGAGCAGCCTGGAGCAGCCAAGGTGACAGCAGTGGTGACTGTGAGGCTGGGTACGGTACTCAGCAATGGGATTTGTACCGAAACGTTGCCAGCCTGCCAGCTCCCCTCACCCCCTGCCTGCAACGCTCAGTGTGGTGCCTAGAGCCGTTAAAAACCATATGTGATCTTCAGCAAACAGGGTTGGGGTTCAAGTGTCCCTTGGTGTCAGACCACAGGGCCAGTCCCCAGTGCTGAGCAGAGAGAGGAAGGTGGAAAGGACGACTATGGAACAGCAAAAGCCTGCCGGTGCTGCAGTGCCAGCCGATGGCTGGGCTGGGTCATGCAGGCGGATTTTAGCCTTTTCCTGCCTGTCTGGGTCTGTTCCAGGGCTTGGGAAGCCACCCTGCATGCCCGAGGCACAGATGCTGCCGAGATCCATCTGAAGCAGACACAGAGAACGAGTCTGCCCGTGCGGGTGGGGGTCCAGCCTCGATGACCCAGGCGGTCCCGTCCAGTTCTCTGGTTTAATGCAAGCCATCCTCCTGCTCTGCATGGAGAACAATAGGCAGCCTGTGTACAAGGAGATGGGCCTGCTGCCCCAGCTCTCCTACGGGCTGGCTGAACCATCCTCAGACCAGTTGGGCAAGTTTTCAATGCAACAGAGTTGTTTTTTTCATTTTTTTTAAAAAAAAAAAAAAACAACCAAAACACACCCCACACATTTGTCAAAGCTGAAATGTTTCATAGAGCTGTATCGTTCGGGTAGACTTTTGCCAAAAGCTGGGCAGAATTTTGGTGGCAGCCTGCCCAATTTCCTAACCCTTTGCCTAGCAGACAGCCTCAAAACCCAGGTTCCCAGGATGCCTCCAGGCTGCCAGGGCTCACAGCTTCCCAGCCCCATGCTTGCGGGAGGCAGCAGGCAGCCAAACTGCCCTTCCCTGCTCCAGTGGGAGGACACAGACTCCAGGCACCACTTTGCACGGGACCCTACACTGCAGGAATCCCATGCCTCGTCCCACGTCTCTTGCCTCTTCCGTGATGTTTCTTGTCTGCTGGAAGCAGCCCCAGCAGCCCTCCGGAGCTGGGGCAGCACGGGAAGTGTCAACTGACAGCTCTGCTTTGTTTCAGGGAAAAAAAGAGAAACACAATCCCTTCTCATCTTCTCTGGTGGCCTTGCTTAAGTTCTTAGTGCCTCAGTTTGCCAGGTTCTGGGACTGTAATGCCCTGTAAAAGACTTGGAAATCCTGCCACTCAAGAGAGGAAGGTAAGAATTAAACAATAAGAACAACTGGCTCCCAGATCCCTTTATCACCAGCACTGTCCTTTCCCCTCCTCTTTGCACGCTATCACATGCGTGTGATCACTCTGCATGTCCTTATCTCCCAGGACCCCTCTGTATGCTATCCCTGTCCTGCTTTCCTTTTCCCCAAGGCCCAGATATGCTGCAGCCATCCCTGCTTTGGCCAGGCTTCCCTCGTCTGCTTCCCTACCTGCCCTGTGCAAGGGCTCAGACAGACGAGGTAGTTGGCCCAGTTCCCTCTTTGTGTCCCTGAGCTTTTTTCATCCAGGGAGAGGCCCTTGCTGTGGGTACAAATTCTAACCAGGCTCAGCAGAGCCTAGGAGCCGGGACCACTCACTGGGAGGCTGGAAAATGCAGGAGGATTAATCCTACACAAGGAGAAAAAAAATGTTCAGGTTCCCCAGGACATCAGCCAGAAAGCAAGACCCTGACCCCAGCCATCCTGTCCCAGCGAGAAGCTGGCCACTGTCTGCTGTCCATGCAGGACCTGGAGTCTTGGAGTGATGGCTGTTCCCAGAGCATCACTCTCAGCTCAGCAGAATTCCCCGTACCAGTCGGAGAGAGAATTATCCCCTGTTTGTTTGCCCTGATTTGTTTTTAACAGAACTGTGCTGCTGGCTGTTTATCACTTCATTTTCCTCCAGGAGATGAGGCAAGCGAAGGAGATCAGCTAGAATAAAACATGACCTTTATGGGTTGTGCTGTGGGCTTGGACTTTCCACCTACCGCCTCTATGTACCAATGGGGTCTGAGATGAGCAGATGCCAGGTGCCATGTTTGGTGCTGGCAGAGGAGCAGCATATGTAGCTCTGAGCTCAGGCCCACGGGATACTCCCCAGCGTGTGCTTATGACACCCACCCAGAGAGTTTTTGTGCCACAGCTCAAGTCACTTCCTCACACCCAGCAAATTCCTCCTGGTCCCCGTCCCCCGTGAATCTCAGCAGAGGAGGGCTGAGTGCTTGTGGGGGATCATCGCACACAAGACGCTGTTTCAGGATTTCTGTGAAGACCCAGGCGTGTAGGGACTGCCTCTCTGGTCTTGATTAGCATCCCTTAAGCTGGGGATCTGAGGAGCTTTGCTCCCTGGAAGTGCCCGGTGGGTGAAGGCAGAGGCTGCACTGAGACACGGCAAAGCACAGCCATGCAGGTGCAGGCTTTTGTCACCATGTGCCAAACACCCAGCCCATGACTGCCTCTCTGCTCACAGCTCTCCAGCACAGCCTGGGACCTGCCCCGAAAGCCTGTGTGCTGGTTTAGGCAGAGCTGACCCACTTCCAGCCAGGTGCTCACCAGCCTGCGCTCTAAGCGCAGCTCAGGTCTTTGCTTTGGGAAGTATTTGGAGCAGGTTGACTGGCTCACCCAACTCTCCGCATATGCCCTGCTTGCTCCCCAGGCCACCGTGCACTGGCCAGCCTTCCCATGGGCTCCTCCTGTGTCACGTGTGTGTATTCAACCATCCCCACATGGGTGAGCTGGGCTGGGGGGGATTCTTTGTGGTGAAGAGTCTGGCTTGGGGGTAGAAGTGATGTCTCAATGGGAGGCTGAGGAAGGCAGGGCTTTCACACAAAATGTCTCTGTCTACCCAGTAGCCAACATTGCATGCCAAGGTGTGGACCACTGGATGGGGCCATTGGTTCCTACAGGATGCTGCTGAGCCACCTGGTGTCCAGCCACTCCTGCTTGGGGATTCGTGCCCAGTGCTCCATTAGCATCCTCCCCATTCTCATCTGGACCATCTTGTCTCCCCTTTTCTCAAAGAGGGAGCAAGGCTTTCTCCTGTATCATTGCTACTGCCACCAGCCCCAAGCTGTCCAGTGACCCCTTAGACTAGTCATCATTTGGAAGCACAGTGTGTACAGCATGTCTCTTCCAAATGCATGGCTGTAGGCAGCCAGATACCCTTCAGATATGTTCTTGGTCCTGAAAGGGATTGGCGGGTAGCTTCTTCCCTGGCCTGTGTAGTATTCAGATAGGAACTGAATATTCATTGTATTTACTGCAGACTCCAGCTGTGAAAAGACCTTCTCTGACCTGTTTTGGGACAAAATCCAAAGCATTTCCTCCCATGGATGTCTCCTGAGTTCTGACAGCATTTACTGAGTAGCAGTGGGCATCAGAGATGTGCCGATGGACCTGAGAAAGGGTGCCCTGGTGGGGATGTTTCTAAGGGAAGATGGGAATACATCCCTCCTGGTGTCTGAGGCTGCCACCCTCCACTCCTTGTCTGAAGTCCAGACTGGAGAGAGGTCCTTGATCACCTGACCCAAACTGTCTGCATGTGGACACAGTCTGCTCAGCTCAAAAGGGTTCTTCAACATTGCCTGCCTTCGTCAGCATTCAACTTGGGCAGCCTCAGCTGCCTGCCTGCTTTCTGAGTACCTCACTCTGGCAGAGAAGTTGATGCTTCTGAGGTGTTAAAGGGCACTAAGTCCTAGACCCATCCTGTGACAATTTTGAACTTTTGTGAGGACAAAGCATTTTGCAATGATATGTCTTACCTCATGCCTCAGTGTTTGGGTGAAGATCCTCAGTTTCAAAATCCTTCACTTGAAGCATCATGACAGGTGTCCTCTGTCCCCACCAGCCTCCCAGACATGGTAAGTTCAAGTGATTTTTGATCAGAGCTAAAGAATACTCCTTCAAGCCACACAAGAGGCTTTGGGCATGTACAGGAAAGCAGGAGGACACATGGAAAGGGAAGGCAACCATCTTCCTGAAGTCATTTAGGGACACCCTTGGAGAGCAGCCTGCCTTCCTCCTCCCTCTGCTGAGTTCCCAGCAGGTAGTGACATAAACCAAGCAGGTTTGTTCTCAATGACATTTTGGAGGATGTCTCCCAAAGATGAGTCAGGCTGTGCCTGCTGCAGAAAAACAGTGATGCGGAGTCTTGTGGGACAGTTTTAGTGGCTGTGGAGGAGGCAGACTCACCTGAGCCAGCCTCCCTACTCTCATCCTTGGGAACTGCCTACCACAGATAGAGCCACTGAGTCCCACAGAGGCATCCTGAACACCCTTCCCTTTCTTCCACAGAGTCATTAAGGCTCTTAGAAACTCCTGCAGCAGCTAGAACTGAGGTGCCCTTTCAGGGAAGTGCCCACCTAGAAGCATCTCTTATACCTCTGCCTACATTATTCCCATCCCATCATTGCCCTGTTGCTAAGGTGCTCAGCCTAGCAATGACTGCTGCTAACATGAGACCCTAGATACTGCCTATCAGATTTCCCATGAGCAGTAGAGAGCAATGAAAACAGAGATCAGAGGGATGAGGAGAAGAGCCTAACCTGCTAATTACAGTGGTAAAGCAACATTCAGCACCTGCTGGCAGTTAGCTACTTCTGTCAAGGGCTATATGGCAAAACAGGTTTGGTTGGTGGTCTGACAGGGCAGCAAAACAGGATTCATTAGAGCCAGGAGTGGTGGTGAAATAGTTGGTCTTATGACAAAGGAAGAAGGCAAACCAGTGGGGTTAGAAGCGAGATGAGTGCATTTGTGATGCACTCGCGATCTTGCTGCTCTGTGTCTGCCCCCTTCAGATGGATTGGGTTTGCAGAGAGGCAAGTTGTCTTGATCATCACCCTTCTGTCATCTCTGTGCTCATCTCTGTGCAAATCACAATGTTTTCTTTCTCCTGCCATTCCGCCAGGGTGATTTGTGTCAGCAGGGTCTCTGGCCAAGGTGATTGCAGCTGCCTATTTTTGGGATTGCCCTTGAGAGTTGCAAGCCAGGAAGGTGGAGCCCAGCTGTTCCAGTGTCCATGCCCTGGAGAGGCCCCAACACCTGCAGTCCATGCTGGCTGCTCTCCAGTGCCTTGCTAATTGCATCAGGGTCCTTAAATAATACAGCGGCCATGTGCTGAAGGGGGTGCCTGCTGGTTCTCCTGCTGCAAGGGAGGGGACAGAGTGGCTCAGCTGGGAGCCACTTCAGGCTGCAGGAGATGGGTCTCCATTCAGGTCCTGGGATTTTGGCTCCAAAGGTGCTCTCTAAGTCAGCTTGGTTGTTGGATGCCTGCTGCCTTCCTGGGATGTTTATTTGGCTTTGAGAGTCAGCAAGGAGCTCACAGATGCTCAGTCCTTTGAGGTTGTTTTGGGTACAGACAGGGATTTAAGGGACAGGTCTGCATCCAAATGTATGTATATCCTATACTGACCATGGAGCTTTATTTATCTCATCCTACAACTCCAGGTAATGTCCCATTGAGGTATTGTCCACCCCCAAAGCTGTCCCACTCACCTGAACATGGCAGGGACCCTTATGAGTAGCTTATTCCTGGGCTTCCCTTGATCTGTTGTCCTGCAACACCATGAAATGAAGGCAGGGACCTAAGTGAAACCCTGCAGGTTTGCCTTCCAGACTTTCCCATGTGGTGAACACTAACAGTCCTTCCTACAGGACCCAGGTTGATGGTGACACATGGGCTTCTACTTCTTCCTGTGTTGTGTTGCACCTCAGAGTATAAAATCGGCCTTGCATGAGAAGGGCAGTACTGCCAGCCCAAAGGCCCATCTTGCCCAGTCCTGTCTCTAACAGCAGTGGATACCTAGGGAAGCATATAAGAAGTAAACACATAGTACTTCCCCCAGCACTTGCTCTGCCCCTAACTGGTCTTCCGAGCCAGATGTCAGCTGCAGAGTACATACTTTTCAGTGGGTTTCTCCTCCATGATCTTGCCCCGACACTAATGCTATGATGCCCTTTCTCAAGGAGCTCCACAGCACCAAAACACATTGCTTGAAAAATTGCTTCCTTCCATTTGCTTCAACTTACTAACTTTGCTTCATGCCCCTGCTTCTCTGGGTGTGAGAATGAGCAATCCCTGTTCACCTTCCCTGTGCTGCTCATCTTTTTCTGGATCTCTCAGCTACCCCTCAGGTGTCTATTCCTGCTGTGACTGTTCATGAGGGGTAGATGCAGTTCAGTTGTATGGGTGAAAAATGCTGTGGCCTGCAGAGTCACCTGAGTAAAGCTGTAGTCTTGTGACACCCTCCAAATATTGCTGAACCTTTCTGGCACGCCTGCCAAGCTAAGAAATCCTGTTACCCCTGTTCTAATCACACACATCACGGTCAGACATCAAACACTGCCCCATCACAAAACAAGTGGTTGAAAAACAGGGACTGAGTCTACACCTCCTTGTTCCCATCCAAGAGGTGCTTTGCTAAGTTCACCCAAGCAGCTGACCAAGAACTGTCTTGTCATTACAGCAACTGACCCACCAGTGCTGCAGTTTGAATGGCCCCTGTGAGCCTCACCTGGGGTTGTCATCTGGCTCAGATGCCTGCAAAAAGCTAGCTGGAGAGAAGTCACATTTCACAAACAAAGGCAAGGAGAGGAGGAAGCAGGGGAGCAGCTGAGCCAGTGGAACTGTTTGTGCAGCCATAATCACACCATAAAGCAAGGTAAAAGCACCTGGAAAAAAGCCCTTGTGCTAGCCTGGCAAGCAGGCCCTGGTGACCAGAAGTGCTCAAAGCAAAGATGCCTTTGCTGGGGGACTCGCTCCCCTGAATAGCGTGTACTCACACACTGGCTTCCCATGGGGGCAACACTTTGGTCCTTTTTGTCCATGGAAGAATTGCTCCCTCCAGGTTTTTACTTTACCTCTGTTTGCCTTTATTAGATATTTTTTTAAAAAGAGAGGAAGGCCAGTTGTTTTTGGCAGTTTGAAAGGCTCCCACCCAATGGAAACGGAAGATAGCAGAGGATGGAGGAAGGCCAGAAGGGAAGGTATCACAGCCCTGCCTGGGACATCCACCACTCCCTGTTGTGTGGCTGTGATCTGTGTACCCTCCAGCTGTGACATCTTCTTCTGCCCACATTTCCCTTGCTGGGCTTCCTCCAGCTGACCCCTCTGTAAGGCCAGAAGCACCATCAATGATGGGGTACAGCAGAGAGCAGGCGCTTGACTCTGGGGCACCAGCAGGAACAGGGATGCCAGCCAAGGGCAGGAGTGGGAGAGTGTGGGGCCAGACCCCATAACCTGCCTGAGCCAGGCCATGCATCTCCACGTTGCGTGCAGTCCAGGTGGACAGTGGGGAACACAGGGATGCTCATCTCTGTCACCAGGAGAGAACCCGCCATCCACGTCGTTCAGAGATATTCAGGTGCCATTCTGGGAGGCACAAGTAGGGACTGGGAAGGACACACGAGCCAGGCATCCTCCCAGCAGCTGAAGCAGATGGGAGAGACAAGCCAGACTCTCCCTCCACACACTTCAAATGAGAGCTGCAAAGACCTCTGTTCTCTGGGCTGGTGTCCCCCTCCCTTGGTACTACTTCTCTCGCTCGCTCAGCAGCTCAGCCCTGCATCCAGGTTTACATATAAATAAAGAGCGAGTGTGAAATCCACCCTGGGGTCTCTCCTGACTCCCACTTGGCTTCCTAATTGGAAAGTCTGCCAGCAGGAGATATTGCAATGAGCTAAATCAGAAACAAACTCCCTTTATCCCAGGCAGAGATGGTGGGTGGGGTTAGCTCTCCAGCCCAAACCACACCGTCTGGGAAGGACACAGGGCAGATTTGCACAGGCTTAACCAGGCTCTGGTTCTCTATCAGGCTCTGGGGCCTTCACCGTTCTGCTGTGCCTGGAGGAAAGGGACAGGCACTTATCAGAGAGGATCATGCCATGCAGCAGCTCATTCCCTGGGGCAGGGATAGTCTAGGGCTTTGCAAGCCCTGAGAAGTTGATGCCAATAGGGAGGGACATTAGGACAGAGGTGTGGTCTCTGTGCAGTAGTGGGTAGGTGTGTGGCTCAAACACCCACATCTTCAAAAAAAGACACCTGATTTTGAGGGTCCCCCATTTGCTCTGTGCTCAGGAGAGGGGTTTCCCCAATGCATACACAGCTCCCATCAAAACACTACTGACCTAGAAGGACACTCCCTCCTTTTGATTATTCAGACAAAAGGAATCGAGAGTCAGACTCTCATCTTCATCTTCTTCCTGAAGGGGGAAATTGACCCTCACACCTTGGGTCCTCTATTACTGCCAGCCCAGCCCCTTATTGCAGATGGTGTTTCTTAAGGGGTTGCAGCACCACCGTCCATGGTGGTGAAGTCCACATACCTCACCAGGCTACATTGCACCTCAAACATGCATATAAACAGCCAAGAGTCACCTGGCACTGTGAAAGACAGCTAGGAAACCTCTTCCACCAAACTCCCATTGATTTTTTTGCAGCCTCCTTTAGTTTTTGAGACCCTGAAGGCACAAACATTGGCTCCAGTAGAACTGCTTCAAAAGCAAAAGTTATCTCATACAAGCAGATCAATGTCCCAGAGCTTTATGTTTTCTGAGAAAATAATGCAGCTTTTCTGCTTCCAGTGTCAGGGAGGTTTGTTATCTGCATTAGGATGCTATGTTCACCCTGAGAAGAGGGGCTAAGTGCTGTACAGATTCATATTCTGTTAGTCAAGCATCAGCCAGCCTTGATGATCCCACCAGATGAGCAGATGGGGAAGAAGCCCAAGGAGGGAAGAGGAACAAGGTATGGTTAGAAAGCATGCCAAACCAAGAACGGAGTCAAAACAGGTACCCTGAGCTGCTGACCCCTGCTTTTGTGCAGAACCGATCTACTCCCATTAAGGGCAGGGGAGAGATGATGCTTTCTCTCTGAAAGTTCATCAAAATTTCTGATGATTGTAGGACCCAGATAACTGGGACTTCAACCTCTTCAAACAGGAATTTCCTTTTCTGACCAGTTCTCTAAAAGGAAAATAATCCTGAAATATGAAATTCAATACTATTGCTCATGTTTTCTGTGTGAATTAAAACATCAACTGACCCAGCAAATAAATGGTTTATGCCAAAGCAAAATCAGTAAGGCACTACTTTGATCATGATGTTTGGGGCAAGAGGCAAGGTGATGCAGTAGTCTCGTATACATCTCCTATACACGTAAACATTTCTTCTGTGGCCTTTGGGGAGTTTTTCATAATCATTCCCATGATTTACCCTCTAACATCGGATGGGAGCTTGCAAAGGCACTGTTACGGCTATACTTTTTTCCCAGTGAGATACTGCCAGCAGAGTATTGCAGACTCTTCCTTCTACTAATCCTAGCTCCTGGAGGCACTTAGCAACTAATCTGAATTACCTATTTCTACTGTTCTGTGGTAAAAGAAATCTCACCGTTTCAAGTCCTCTGGGTTCACTCCAAGGCAGTGGCCTATGGGAACATCCCCTTGTCTTCCTAATTTGACTTAGGTTGCTCTTTGCCAAGACCCCTCAAGTCTCATGTGTTTTTAAGTGGGCCATTGCACAGGCTCCAAACACATACTCTAGCTAGGGACATTATCCTGTTGTAGCAAACTACTCTCAGACCCAGGCTTGCAGCAGGAGGATTATCGCTATTTAGCAGTGTCTTGTTAACAGGTGCCTTAAGGAAATATAGTCAGCACAACACTGACCCATAGCATGGAGCTGGAAACACCTCCCTGGTCTGATCTAGACAGGAGTTTTCTACTTCAGAACATCCCTTGTCAGGTTTCAGCCAGCCCATGTCACTGCGGGTCAGAGGATTCAAACAGAAAAAATCCAGTTGACTTCACCAAACACTGGAGAAAGCCTTTGGCTCCAGTCACCCAAAAAGCAATCAGCAGGAGTTAGGAGTCCCAGAGCTTTGCAAGCCAAAGGGGCCCAAGCTTGTGCATAATAAAGCCCCAGGGTCTGCCAGTCTTGGAGCTATTATCCCAGCCCTCCGCCAGATCCTTGCTTGTGACTGTCATTTGTGAGAAGGGATGTGCAGACTTGCCCACAGCTCTCAATGCAAGGTCATTGTGACACCCCCCACCTGTCTAACGCCTTTGTGAACATCATTCTCTACGGTGTCCTCCATGAAGCCTCTCATTTTTATTCATCTTTTTGGTCACTGCTGGGCTCTTGAGCAGAGGTCTTCCTTCAGTTTTCACAAAATAACCCAGTTCCTGGGAGGTTACAGCCAATTTAGAAGCCCTCAGTATACAGAGGGGCATGACAGAGGCTCAGGATGGCTCTGCCTCCCTTTTCACATGCACCGCTAGCTGCTTATGCTCACATCTCATTATGCCCATCTCTAATTCCTCACCATCCTGCTTATTCCCCACCAACTTGCATAGGTCTGCCTATTTTGTATGGCATCGTCTCATTGGCAACATGGGCGCCAAGCTGCCTCCATATGGAGCTGACCTCAGCCGCCTAAGCAAGGTCCACAGCACCTCTCACTCCACTCAGTCTGACCACCCCACCAAGCTTGATGCTCACAAGTTTTGAGCAAGTTGATAGGATGTGGTCTTGCTCCAGACTTCTCTCCATGGTCTCTCATGTGCATTATCTTGGTGCACATGAGACTTTCCCCAGATGCTGCTGAGTTTCATGTAGGAAGATTATTCCCAGGGAATCCCATTTCTCACTCCCACGCACACATCCTGGTGGCCCCTTACTAAGGACAGCAAAAAACCATACCCAAGAGCCTCTCCAAAGAGCTAGGATTAGTGTGTCAGATCATGTAGCCCAATTACATTAGGACAGTGTAAGAATTTATTCCACAAATTGCTCTCAAGAAGGAACAGCCTGGCTTTGTGACCAGGGGTGACCTGCTCCAGAAGGAAGGATGCTGGTGGGTGTACCTAAAGCCTTCAGCTTGTTCACTGAACTAGAAAAGACAAAGGCACCAGCTTGTCCCCAGCAGCAGCGTCACGCTAGTCATGGTGCCAGAATGCTGCATTGCAATATGCCTGTTCCTAGGAAAACCAGTTCAGGTGGGGCTTGTGGTGTTTGAAGAAGTTCAAAGCTCATTGTCACAAAAGCTTTTCCACCTGCCTGCCAATTCACTCCTCCCTTCCCAGGCACCTGTCCAGCTGCCAGTACTCTATACATGGCTCCAGAGCTGGCAAGCCCCTTGCCTGTCCTAGTGAGCCAGGACCACAGGTGAGGTGAGGCTGGATTGTTCTGACTCTTTCAGACACCACACCAAGCTCTGTCTACCTATTTTGTGCTCTGCCTTGGCTCTTTGTACTTCAGTGCCTCTTGCAGAGGGGCAGGCAGTGGTTCTCCATTTCAATATGCCATCGGCAAGAAGCAGTGCAGTCAGGTAGCTGGAGGACAATTATCTCTGCTCTACCTGGGTGAATGAAATCTCTGGTGGTGGGGCAGGACCTTGCTGCAGACCTGGGTGTCTCTGCTGCCTCTGGGATCTTTGCCAGAGGAGCTTAGAAATCAGTGAGGAAATGGTCTTCCGTTTAGCACTGTCCCTGAGGGGTTCCCAGGAACTGGCTTAATGGTGACGGGTCAGTCTCCTTCCCTCAAAGCAGCTGAAGCCGCTTCTCCCTCCCAGTTGCCCTAAAGAAAAGCTGACCTCCTTCAGAGCGGAAGTGGCCAGCCAAGATAAAATCAGATTTCCTAAACATCCTGTCCTCACCCTGTGGCCCCAGAAGCACTTCCAAGGCCCAACACTTGCAATGGCAGCTGACACACTGACCCACAGAGAAGGGAAGCCCCACGTTCTTCCATCCCACCCTGGCCTCCACACAGCTCCATCTCTGTATTGCCTGCCCAATCTGTAGCAAAGGATGTGCCAGAGCCTGTGAGCAAAGCAGGCAAAGCAGCCCAGGGCAATCAGGCACAATAATCTTGTGCATTGTGCTTGTGAAGCAAGACACCAACCTGCCTGCATGGTGGGGAAGGACGAGCCAGGACTGCTGCCTCCCCTCCACATTACAGCACCCAGGACTGCAGCCCCAGGCGGATTCTCTCCTTCCTGGATAACTTACATGTAGCTTCCCTGCTCCATATACTCAGCTGTTCCTCTGATATGGTGCCAGTCTCAACACATGGAAACCAGGCCTTCGAAATCTTCCATAAGCTCAAGCAACTTTACATTAGCACATTGTCTACAATCTCGAAGCCTACAGGCTGAGACCAGCAAGACTTCCATAAAATATCTAGGAAGGTAATGGGAGCTTTGCAAGAAGCAGAATGAAATGATGGAGCTGTCCATCTTTCCAGCTACCACATTTTTCTTGTCTGAATAAAAATTTTATTTACCAGTACCGTTAAATTCAGCGCCACCTGTTTTATTCCTGTGTCACCAGGACCTGGAAGGAATGCTTTTCCCACAGCTTTTGATGCTATTTGCAAGGATACAGCTCCTAATTGCAGCTCTGCTATGTTTACATTTCCAGGAATGTTCATCAGGCCATTCAACATGAACCCCTGGTTTCTGGGAGTATCCCTTCTGTTATGAAACTTTTGCTATTCTTCTCCCAGCACTAGTGAACAATCATAGGGGACAGGGGAGGTAAAAGCATTCAACATCTTCATGAACGAATTTCTGCAACAGTTTGCATTTGGGGACTATTCATGCCCGGTGACTAATTTCTACTTTCTCATCCTTATGAAGTCACATTCGTTACCTTCAAATCCACTTTCCATCTTACCCCTTTCTCAAGCTCCAAGCCTACAGTCCACAAGTAAACCTGCAAAACCATCCCTGTCCTCCTTCAGGAAGTACAATTGATGGAGAAGACCTGGACAAAGACTTGGCCCCAGGTCTGGTCTGGCAAGAGATGCTCCCTCCCCTCCTGTCCCCTCCCCACGTTCCTGCTGAGTGGCTGATGAAGGCTGATGAAGGCCCTCCGCCTGCTCCCAGGCGGTGTTCCAGCGAGCTGTCAGCAGTATGTCAAGGATTTCACTCAGGATCTCCTGAGCAAGCCATCGCCATGTACCCTTGGACCCAGCCCTGGCCATTGCTGGTGGGCAACAGCAGGGTCTTGTGACCCTGGGGCAGGGTCTTGCTGCCCAGCAGGATGGGGAGGCAGCAAGACCACTGCCAGCACAGGGGGCTTGGCATCACAACAGTCAGGTCCAGCTCATAGATGTCTTCTTGCCCCACCATTTGAGTCCCTTGTCAGGCCACCAAAAATGCCCCTAAGTTCATCTGTGGCTGACCCACCTGGCTGGTTCCCATAACCTGGCAGCAGATGGCCCCCAGCATCCCATGTTCTCGCTCCTGGCAGACCTGCTCCCTGCTCCTTGTCCCCAATCCCCACTCTTCATCCCACTGGTGGGGGATGTTTGCAGAAGGCTCATTCCACCCCTGCCCTTCCCAGCCTACCTAGAGCCTCTCTTCTCCCACCTCTGTCCAGACACCAGCACCAGCATTGCTTGTGCTGTCCCCAGCATGCTTCAACGACCAGCCTTGAGTGTGCTCCAGCACCTGCTGCATTTTGTCCCCCCTGCAAAGCCCTTGGCCCAAAGCCCTGCAGGCAAGTCTGACCCTCTGGAGCTATCTGTTAGCACAGCCTGCCTGGACTTGCAGCTCTCCCTGGAGGCAGGTTTCCCCAGGAGAGGAGGGGGAAGGAAATGCTAGCCCTCTCCTTCTTCAAGTCAGCACCCCCTGCTCTCATCCCCGAGTCATGCCACATCTACGTCCCCTGCACCCTCCCCAGAGGTACACACTGCACTGCCACTGCCAGCTGCCAAGGCCTCACATCCCACCCACGGGAGCACCATGGGGGAGGTCACAACATTTTGATCGGTCTGCCTGGGGACAGCTTGCTTATTCTTGTTACAAACCCCTTTCCTAAAAGCTGCCATCCTGGCTGGGAACACTAATCCCATCCCTCCACACTACGTGGGGGACAAGGACAGGGGTACCATAGTGGAGAACCCCATCCCTCCTGGCATTGCAGAGCAGTGGGGTCTGAGGGCACGCAATGGGGTCTCAGATTTCCGTTTATCTACCCTTGGGGACCCCATGAGGAGAGGACCGAGGAGCTGTTTGGACTTGTCTGCCTCTCCCCGCCTCTGCAGGAGGGTGTGGATGAGATCCTCCTAGACAGGAGAGCCCCATGGCTTGTCTTTTTCAGCTGTTTATGGCTTGGACCAGATCGGGTTTCTAAGCTCTTCCCAAGCCGGTAACTTTGGGGTTTTTTTTAAAAAAAAGAGGGCTGATTTTCTTTTCTTTCCTCACCCTCCCATCCTCCACCCCATGATTTGTGGCCTGGCCTAAATATGGTGAATGAGCAGTGGTGCTCTGGAGCACAGCTGGGGCTGAGGTGCCTCTGTATCCATGCAGGTCCCCCCTAAAACGCCCACAGGCCCAGGCAGCAAGGGGGCTCAGCATCATCCTGCCACACGGTCTCCTGCATTGCCTACCTGGCCTCCCAAGAGGACAAAACACAGGGAGGGGGCAATGACACGGCCCTTTCAGCCCCTAGAAGGACATTTTCTGCTCCCTGCTGAGCTGCAGACTTGCAGCACAAGCCACCATGTGCCTTGGTCCCCCACTGCAAAAAGGGCTGGAGCCCTTTCCCAGGGTGCTGTGGGGATGAATACAGCAGATAGCATGAGGTTCCTAGAGCAGGTAATGTCCCCCTAATTAAGATAAATACTAATTAAGTCTGGGACTTTCAAAGAAGCCCTGGGAGCAGACTCCAACTCCTGTTGAATTTCAATGGGAACAAGACACCTGACTCCAGAAAAACCCAGCCTCTGATATTAAGCTTAAATGGGCCCTTCTCTAACGTTGATATATTGCTGCTCTGTAACTCACGAGTGCCTTCCCGTATATCCAAGCACAACATCAATGTCCTGGAAATGCTAATAAGGAGCTTTAGGAGGGCAGCAGCGAACAGGCTCCGAGTCAGATGCCCATGATCATCTTGTGCTATTAAACATTATGCACTAGCTTTGAGCAGAGCTTACCCGTATTGCGGCACAAGGCTCTGGCTGAGCCCCGGGTGCTTTGTGCATCCTTGCTACTGATGGAGCTGCCTTCTCCTCCTCCTCTTCTTTCTCCTCCCCAGTAGTGGAGAGTTTATGCTTGCTGGTCCTGAACCTGCACTGTCTGGGAGACCTTTACCAGGGTGAGCAAGGTGAAGAGACACTGCACACCTGGTAGCTGGTTTACACACAGAGCTGTGCATGCTGGGAGCAGTCTCCCAAAGACCACCAAAGGTTGGCAGCGGGAAGCAAGCCATTCCTCTTGTAAGCAGACCCCCAGGCAGCCATAGAGGGATGGGGGGGCTGTGACCCCCCATTTGCATGCCCGTCCTGTACTCACGCATCCTTCACCTACCCTCCCTTGGCTGGCAGAAGGCGTGGGCCACCTCTGCAAGGACCATGCCATGGGGGCTGTGCTGTGTGGCCATAGCAGCAGGAGCCATTTGGGAAGGAGGGGAGACATAGTACCAGTGTAGTGATGGAAAGCACTTCGGATTTTCAGTGACAGTGATCCAGGATCATGGACCGACAGTGCTGATCTTCGGCTGCAGAGCCGTTTGGGAATGCCAGACCATGAGACCCCTCTGCAAGCCACCACGTGTCCAGCTGGCTCAGACCCAGCATTGTGACGGACTGGACTTTGCAGGCCCATTGCCAGCCCAGAGGTCTGAAAAACACAACCTCTCTGTCCTCCTGTCCTGCTAGCCAGCGCCTGTTTCAAATTAACATTTCCCCTGCCCCCACCTCCAGCCATTTGGGCAAATCCCCTCAGCTGTCTGCCAGCGGTGCTGGGAGGAGAGGAGACCAGCCCAGGAGCCTGGTTTGGTTTCCAAGGACTTTCCCAAGTCCCCAGCACACTTTAGCAATTAGAGGGTTAAGTTTCCTCCCGGCCTCGCTGCATTAACTGGAAAGGAATGAAGTGTCAGGCATGTTCTCACCACAGCAGGCTGTTGGAAAGCAACTCCCTTCTCCACGCACACACACCTCCCACTGCTGCGACCAAATTATTTTCTATCCTCCAGAGACCCAGTATGCCAGACAAAATCTGCAGCATGACTCTGATTCATTGCAAAAGGATGCAGATGTAATATTCCCTTTTATGCCGGGGCTTCTCGCACGCTAATTCACACGGCATCTTGGCGTTTCGAGTTTTACAGCTCTCCTCCTCTCTTTATTATTTTTTTTTCGGAGGGCTCTGACGCCCCTCACTGACCCTTGGCCCCACGTCCTTTCTCCCAGCACCACCAAAATAAAGACGCTAAGCCTCCCATCTCCAGCGTGCAAATAGGCAGCTCTCCCCAATGTGCTAATTAGCCGAGTGTTTGGAAGTAAATAGGTATGATTGGTGGTAATTTCCTGGCTGAAGGGGTAATTATTTGTTTCAAACAGGCTGCAAAATAACCCCTGTAAGGTGAGATAGGAAACTAAATTCAAAAGAGGTTTCCTATTCCCACTAAGCAGGATTGAAAACTGGTTTGAAATTCCTTTTTTTATTTATAGTACATGGTATCCATGGAAACCTACAGAGGAGGTCATGGTAGCTAGGCCTCCGTTTCACCCTGCTCAGGGGATTACCGTTGCACAGTGGTACGCAGCCGTGTAAGAAAGTAGATTCACAATTCCCCGCAAATAGCCCCCCCGCCAGCCCCCAGCCCCAGCCTTCCTGGAGGGCTGCGGGAGAGCTTTTGGGAGGCTCGTAAATCTGCTCCGAGATGGGAAAGTGATGGGAACTCTGCCTCCAGTGTCCCCCAGAAGCAGGAGGCTGCCGAGAGCACACAGGCTCCCCGCGGTACCCTGGCGGCGATGCGCTGCGGGACAGAGCTGTTTGCGGCGCAGCAGCAGGATGCTCTTCCCCCCTTGCCTGGGCTTGCATCCCCGGCTCCCAAACCCCACATGAAAGGGGTAGAGCACCCCAGCCAACTTTTCACTCAGCTCACCTAAGTGAGGAAACCCAAAGCATGGTCCGGATCCCAAATTCCCATTTGCAAGCAATGATGTGCCAGCAGGACGTCTTCTGCTTTCATCTTTCCCTGTTGTTCTCAGGAAAGCCATTGCTTTAAAGGAAGAGGGGAAAGTGAGGGGAAAGGGGTGCTGCAGAAATGAGCATGGTTTTTTGCCAAATCTGCGGGGCGTGGTGGGGGGCACTGCTCCCCTCGCTGGTTTCAGTGGGGAAAAAAAGGATGTTTCTTGCCTTCAGGAGCTGTTCAGGCTCTCCCAGGTATGAACATTTTGCCGTTCAGGACAGCAGTGACTCCATATTACAAATTGACTGCATGTGATTTAGCAGGAGAGAGTGATCATTACTTTTTATGCTGTATGTAAAAATGCAGTTACAGTCCGTATAGCGGCTGATGCTCTATAAACAGTCAGCAGCAGCAGCGAGCGAGCAGTGCAGTAGTAGGTGCATGCTGCCAGCTCGCTCCTCCATGCTGGCAGGGCCACAGCGGATGGATGTTCCCTGGGAAGGCAGAGGTGGAGCACAGAGGTCTGCTCCATGACCATTTTCCACCCCAGATGAGCCTGCCGCCCAGATCCCATTCCATCCCCTTTAGTTCTTCATGCTCTGCCCCAGCAGCACGCAGTGACATTATGCCTGTGACCTTCACTAATTCACTTTCCCTCTCCACGCCGCCTTTCCTCCGCTTGCAGAAAGACACGCTTTTTCACACAGCATAAAAATAGCCTGCGTAAGGCGTTGCCAGAGGAAGCTGCAGGGCCAGCAACGTGCAGGCTGGCAGAGGGACCAGCTGTTCCGTACGGTTCCCTGGCCCTGCTCACACCACGCCTTGCCCCAGCAGGGAGCTCCCAGACCAGCCTTTGACCACCCAGATGCCCTTGGCCTCCTTAACATCTCAGTCTCTTCCCCTGCCACTGCCTTGCTGTGGACTCAGTCTCAATGTGGTGAAATCTAAACAGCAAAGGGCAGCAGCAGGGAAATGCTGCTTTATCAAAGTTCTCCCTGAAGTTGAATTTTTTCCCCCTCTGTTTTGGGAAACAGAAGGCTCAAAGCATCAAAATTAGGTGAATTCAAGGCACAATTCTGAGGCTTTATAGACCAAAAATTGCCCAGAAATTAATTTCCATGTCGTTTATGGAAATTATTCTGGTTTGGTTTGGTATCTGTTGCAATGGGAAAGGCTACTGAAGCCATTACCACCATGCAAAACTGAACTGTTCATATCAAACTGACTTATGTCACCAAAAGCCCTGTCCTCATCAAACACCTCCAACTGCTCTTCTCTTCACAAGCCGTTACCTTGATTCTTCCTCTGCCATCCCTTCAGCTCGTGTGCGCATGGCACCATACGATGCTGGCCACTCCCATCCACTTGCTTAGGCTTCAAGCCAGTACTGTGATGTTTTCTCATTGCCCATCACCATCCCTAACGGACCCCCCAGCCGACCCCTGTTCTTCAAGTCCTTTCTTAAGCCTGCCCTTTGCCAGAAGGAGAGCGCTCCAGGAGCATCTCATCTCGAATGCAGGCCTTCAGCTGACAAGTAGGGAAGCCACCACCTGTGAAGTAAACCTCTGGGCACACCTCGTGGCTGATCTGAGGAGAATTACATCCTAGAAGCATCCATTTCTCTCTAGCAGTGGCTATAAACACTGGAGACATCAAAAGGTAGAATGAGTCCAGTCCTACTCTATCAAGTGACCAGCCAGTGCCATCACACACCTATGTGCTCTGTGCCAGACTCATCTCCACTGCCCTCCCTACCCCAAGGAGCCATGCCACTCCCCAGCTTAATGCAAAGTCTGCGTCTACTCCATATGTTTTTTCTCACATTAAGTTCCTCCACACAGCTGGTGGTTGTCTAGTGCTAACCACAATTTTGTGCCTACCTTGATGCATGCTATGCGTTTGCAAGTACAGTCAATCAATCTTTCCTCAGCCAATAAGCAGGAGAGAAGTAATGTTTTTCCTACTCCCCCAGCTCTCTTCCTTTCCCGTTCTCCATCAGGCACTCAGCAAGTTCACAAGGGCAGCCAGCTCTCGGTTTCCTTGGTCACGCACAGCAGCTTGCCCTCCTAGAGTAATAAAAACAAATGACACGTTGCTGTTTGTTGTCAGAGACATTACTGGGCCCCTCCACGGAAAGGAGGTTTTGAGGGAAGGAAGCATTTGCATTTTTGGGTTCCTTCTTGAGCAGGTGGAGGACAAGTTATCAATAGATCAGCTGAAAAGGATGAGCAAAGATCGAGATGTACTGAGGGATGCAAGGCTGAGAGATAGGGGCATGCTTTCTTGTAGACGCTGGAGCTGGTGAAATGATGATCATCTGGGAGCAAGTGAGGCCCAAGAGGTGTCTGTGCCAGGTTCTGATGCCTGCCAGAGGGAGACAAGCCCCCAGCCTGTAACGATGCCCTGCATCCCCTGCACCTGGCACTGAATTTAGTGACCTTAATGTCACTGGGTCTAGTAAGATGGAGAACAGATTAATTCTCCCTTGTGGTTGTAGCCAAGATATGCCCTTCTTCCATTTGCAGCATATCTGCATTTTCTCCTAATTTAGCATCCTCTCCACATAGGCACATGGAGAAGCACTCGGCCATGCACGTATGCACACACACTTAACTGCATGGGAGGGAGCCCTGAGAACACCAAGAGCTGGAGCTTGGGAGTTCAGGAGCTGCTTATGCCAAAAAACAGGTCTTCCTTTGGCCCACACATAGCTGACGGTGATTGAGACCCTACCAAGCTGCCCCTCTGACCCAGGAGACCTGCACCACCCATCCTACAAGCTCTGCATCTCATCCCATATCAAAGCGCCCAGGCAGGCTGTTCGAGGCCAGAGGTCTTGGACCTCAGCGAGCAGCCCACTCCCAGCTCCAGCTGCCCTCCCGGGCACGGCAGGCAGCCAGCAGTGAGCAGCACTGAGCCTGAAGGACTTCACCATCTGGTTGCTGATTCAGACGCCAGCCCCCACTCCCTGACGTTCCAAAGGCTGCAGGAAGGGAGGACTTGCGACACCTTTATCTTTAGCTTTGCTTCTCCTTTTTTTTCCTATTTTTATTAGCTGGGAGACATCCCATCCTTTTTATAGGTCTGAATTCAAGGGTGATCAGATGAAAGTGTAGCAGGGTTCCTGCATGGATAGATGAGGAGCCATAAGGTCAAGGCACCTGAAGGAAAAGTTTCCAGCTTTCACAGCCCTAAAGATTGTCCCATAAAATTACTCATAAAATTAAAGTGGGCTTTGGGTTTCAAAGTCCTGAGAAACTTGAAATAGTCATCAGTCAATTCTGGTATATAGGTAGCCTCAAACTTTGGCTTTTTGAAGCAGAGGTTAACACTGCACTGTAACATCTGCTGGGGACAGAGGAACATGTCTGAGATGGCAGCATCCAAATCAACTTGGAGGTTATGGCTTGGGCAGTGGGTGATAAGTTGTTTTCACTACTAAAACCTGTAGCTGGCTCCATGCTATGGATGTGAATTGCTTTGGTCAAATTCTTCCTCGTAAATGCAGAGCCACCTTCTCAGACCCTTCTGCAGGATTTATGGGGACTGGGTTCACTCCAGTTTTCTTTCTGTATCAAAGTGATGATTTAACTAATTGATGATCTAATTTCAGGCTGGAACTGCAACTAACCTGCCAATTTGTGAATTTGACCTTGGTAAGACCAACAGCAGCAGTAGCTAGTGTTAGTTTAACAGCATTCATACTATTATGAATTTTACTTTGGTGATACCTTCTCCAGACTTTACTTTTGCTTTTTTAAAATATATCAATAGCAGAGTAAATGGTGAGAGTGAGGGACGGTGATTCAGGCAGCTCCAAGCAACTTTGGGGGGGTGCCCCGGCTGCAGAAGTCACTGTCATACCTTTGGCAGCAAATGCCAGCTTTGAACCAGGCAGGGGAGCTGATCTCGCTGAAAAATATCCCAGGAAAAAACAAGGGAAGGTTCAGCTTGGTGGCAGTGACAAGGCCATGCAAACCTGTGGGTCAATACAAGAAGGAGGAGAGGCTACGCCGGGGACAGCTGCTTGCCTTCTTGCACCTGGGCCAGAGACCAGCCTGCAGTCAGCGGAGCCAGCACTGTCCTGTGCTGTCTCTGCCAGGCAGAAGGCAGTGGCTCCAGAGACTGTGACCTCCAACCCGCGCCATGCCTTGCTCGCATCCCTTGAAACACTGCGCCACAAAGTCCATGGAGCAGAGGTCAAACAGCTACTGAGGCACCTATTTGTATGTGCTAAGACAGCCTCAGTGCACACCTTGCACCCACACGCACCCTGCACACACACACACACCACCCCGCCATGTATGCTCAGGTACCTGCCTGTAACCTGCACTTACACGTACACAGCACACAGCACAGACTGTGTGCACCCACCCACCCACCCAGTCTATATCCCGGGGGACATGCGTATCTGCACATACCTTACACATGGACACACACCCTTTGTCCCTCACACATTTACACACACATCCAAGTCTACCTTTGTACATGTGAACACATACATGTTTGTACATGCTAACAGATGCACGCACTCTCAGGCACGTGGGCTGCCCACGCTGCTCCCCGCACACCTCCCACAGCCACCCTGTGGGAGCCATGGTGCCATGCTCCTCACATTCACCCTGGGCCAGACCTAGTGATGCTCCAAGACCCTGGGCAGTCACTGTGCTGCTTGGCTGTTTCTGGCTGAACCCAGACCTGCACTAGGGATTTCCCAGAGCCTTGCACAAAGCACAGGACCCCGCTAGCTTCCTCACACCAGCCCCCACTGCACCAGGCAGAACCACCTCCTGCCACTGCCCAGCAGCTCTTTCCATCAGAGGGGCCAACACTTTGGGACATTCCTGTCTGCCCAAAATCAAGAGGCAATAAGCAGTGCAGCAGGACCTGCATGAGCTGGGGCTGCAGGATCCTGCTGGGTGGTGGGATAGAGGAGCATAGACTGCAGGAAAGGGATGCTTGGGGCTGGTGTGGGTCTTTGCATACATGTCTGGACACTGACAGCGGGTACAGCATCCTGACATACTCCTCTTCACAAAGAGCCACTCCATGCTTGTGTTACTCTGTGGAAACCAAAGCCATGCCCTCAGTTCCCAGTGCTGCCATGGCTTCTTGTGCAGTCTCTGTGCTGCCTGAGCCCTCCCAGCACCTCCTGCCTTAGCAGGCAGCACACATTGGATCGGTCCTCGTGACCTGGGGAGGTGAGACACGGGCAATACAGCTTTGAGCTGAGAAGTTGGAAGTTATTCTCCATGAGAAGTCCCCGTGGCTGCTGGCGCAGGCAGGCTGTGGCTCCAGGCGCTGCAGGAAAGGCCGGCAGGGTACAGAGTTGGTGTGCACAGCCAGCAGGTAGGACGATGAAACCTTATTTCATATAAGCCGGAGTGCAAAGCCACTCTGCCTGCTGTGGGAGCTTGGTCCTGTGTGGCCACAGAGCTGCCTGCAGGCTGCCTGCCCTGCCAGTGGGGCAAGCATCTCTCACCAGTGCTCTTGCAGCACAGCCCTGAAAAGGTGAAACCAGCTCAAGCTGCAGAGATCGCCGCTGGGGCGGAGGGATGGCTGCAGGCTAATAATATTCCATGTCTCATTATGCCGTGTATTAAGCTGAAATTTACAGATGCTCTAATCACCGCAAGGCATTCTGCACACACAACCTCTCTCCAGCCCTGCAGCTCTGTGCAAACACTGAAGGAGAAGCCCTGCTAACCGTCCTGCCACATGGTGTCCTGGAATCTTTACAGACCATTTCACCTTCATAAATAGCCTTGGAAATGTCTGTGCATCGACAGCCCCTGCGGTAGCCAGATAGCACAACCGCCTCCTCTGCAGCTCCCCGGGCCCCTCTTAAGATTTTCCCATCACGCCATGCAAATGCGAGGCTCCAGAATTTACACCAGGGCTGCGTAAAGTACCTCACGTCGAATGTGATCTGTGCCCCAGGCTCACAGGAAACGTGAACTGTATTTTATAGAGGTTGAGGGAAGCTCCTGCCTGAATTGCTTTTTTTTTTTTTTGTCATTTGTGTCTCTTTTTTTTTTTAAATTATTTTCTTTTCTTTTCCCAGAACTCTGCCCTTTGGTCTCCTGCAATCAAAGGGGGCACACATTCAAGTGCCGTGGGAATACTCGGTCCTTGGGTATTCTGGGCACTCTCACGAGAAAAGCTGCTTTTTCCCCAGAGGTAGAGAAACGCGCATGAACCAGGGTGTGGGAAGGAGGGGTGTGAAGCCTGCTGGTTGCCTGCGCGTGGGAAGGGAGGAGAGGGGAGCAGTGCAGGCAGGCAAGGGAAGGGTTAATCAGAGACTGTCCTTGCTGTTTTTTCCAGGCCTGGCTGCACCAGATTCTTCCATTTCTCTTGGCAGGGATTTAAACCGTGGGGCTGAGCTAAGCACGTGAGCCTGGAGAGTCCCTGCACTCCGACGGTGAGCAGGACCCTGAGCGAGACGCTGCAGCTCATTAGCAAAGCAGCAGGCTTGTCCAGGGTGAGCAGGTGCCAAGCAGGCAGCAACAAAAGCAAAACAGAGATGGTCTGGCTGTGGAGAGGCAGAAATGCAGCTAGATAGGGAGCCCCTTCCCTCAGAATTTGCTGCTCCGGCCATGCATGCGCATGTGCTTGCTTACTACAAGTAATAACGCAGAGGGAAACCTCGCCCTCTCTCTTCATAGGGTGAAATGTAAAGGTTTGGGAATCAGGCTCATCCCTGTGCCTGATGCTCGTTTGGGCCACCCCCTTCAGTCTCAATTCATGTGCATTTGGCAGCTTTTCCTTGTGGGGGGCTTGTGGTTTCCCTCCCCCCTTGTCCCATCCTGCTGTGGGGGAATCAGGGATTTGAGATAACCCACCCCAGCCTGGCAGGGAGCCCCAGGCAGGGCCATTTGCTGCCCATCTCTGGGCTGGCAAAATGGGGTGACCTACAGAGCCCCCTGACTGGGGGAAAGGGCTGGGAATCATTCCCAGGACAAGCAATGGCTCCTCATCCTGATGGTTTTTCTGGCTCCAAGCTCACAGTTGCCCAGGCGACTGCTTATGGAAAAGCATGCATGGCCAGAGAGGCTCTGGCTGCTCATCTCAGTGGGTCCTCACCCCCACTCACTCCTGGAGAGGATGGCACCATCCTGCATGCGTGTTGCTGAGGGTGACTTTAGCACCTGCCACCACTTGCAAAGACCAAGGTCCTGTCCTTTGCTGGTGCCCAGAATCTAGACCCCGATCTGCTGCTTCCAAATAAAATAAGGCTTAATCGTGAACCCCCCTCCCATGGTTTGGTCAGTGTTATTGTGTGCTGCTGTGTCCATTGCCACTGCTCCTGGGTGTTGTGCCGAGCACTGTACAAATGCTGCCCACATCAGCGCAGTGCAGTCAGTGTCTGAGCAATGACAGCAGTGACTCTTTTTTGCTTTTGTTATTGGTCTTTCCTTCACATAGGACATGTTTTTCCAGGTGGACCCAGAGCTGGATGGTTTGCCAGTCTCATCTGGTTGTGCCATGGGCTGCCGCAGCAATGCCAGGGGAGCAGGAAAAGTCACGGGCAGGGAGCCCAGTGAGCAACAGAAGTGGAAGGAATCAGGATCTCCCAAAGTCCTGTGAAAAACCAAGCAGGCATCCTTGAAAGAGGTGTTACAGGTGCTGGCTCCCCCAGCGTCCCAGCCCCAGTCTGTCATAAGTTATCTTGTTGCCTGTGCCCAGACACAGTGAAGTACTAGGCAGCTGAATGGCCCCAAAGAGCATCCAGCTCATGTCTCCCCAAAAAGACAACCTTATTGTGTCCAGTCCACTGCCTGCTCAGTGGAACCTCTGAGGTTGGGGGCCCCAACACCCTCAAAACAGATCATATCCCCACAAGAGCCAGTCAGGGAAGCTCTGGCCAAAGCACTCCCCCTGCAAGCTGCTCTTGCTAAGGTTAGCAGGGCGGGAAGCTCTGTGCTGCTTTGTCCCATGGCTGGTGTTGTCATTGCTACATAAAAAAACATCAGGAGCCCCATAGCTCTTGGTCTGGGTCCCACCTGGTGCCTCTGTGACCACAAAATGGAATAACTGCTTTTTTGCACAGTGAGCTCGCCATCCTTCAGGCCAGTGTCTGGACTGCCCTTGCAGCAGCCACCAGAGTGGACCTGGTACAAAGCTGTGGATGGCAGCTTCACCTGCCCCCTCTCTGCTGGCCACCCTAGCCCTGACGTGACACCTCCCTCTGGGCATATCCCTCCTTCCCAGCCACGTCACCTCCAGCCAATGCGTCCCCAGATTTCTCCATCGCAGGGTGTGCTCAGGGCATAGCCACAGAAACAGCCCAGAATCCTTGCACATAGCAATTTGGGAGCAGATCCAAAGACCGCTGTGTTCCAACTTGGACACCCTTGATCCAACATCCACTCCACACAAACATAGTCCTCAGGAGAAGGAAAACAAAAGCAGGGATGATTTAAAAGGAGGATAAACCCCCCTCCTTCTGTGGGACCTGGTCCTTGCCCAGAGGAGGAATCACCTGCTGCAGGAGTTTGATTGGGGTAAGTAATAGACCGTCTTAAGCTGAGATGACATCTCCCCATGAATGCTGCATTCAACAGTGGACAGGACATAAGCGGAAATAAACGTGGACCCAGGACACACTGGCAGCTCATTAGAACATTGTTAATAATGTGCTGTTCACATTCCTCGGAGACTGCTGCTGTAGTCTGTCAGTAACAGATGCTGTCAGTCCTGATGGGGAGTAACTCCTGCCATGATGGACCCTTTGCCTGGCACCAGGCACAAGCTCATCCTGCCTTTCCCCTGGCCTCATCCCAACATGACTATCAGCAGTAGGGAGGGTAACACAGTTCTGCAGCAGGGACCCCTGTTGTCCAGGTGTCACCAAGGAGAACTGGATGAGCACCAGTGCATGGGACAAGGACAGGTTTTGCATCCAAGCCCTGGTGGGCTGAAGGAGCCTTGTGTGTAGGATTTGGTAGTTCCCAGCATGGACTCAGACCTTGAAAGCAGGAGGGACCTCTGGGGGTGGTGTTGAAATGCTGATCCAGTCCTGGCAAGGTAGGGTTGTTAGGGGGCAGGACTGGATCTGCAGCTAATAGGGCTGAGAGGACAGTGGCTGGAGAGCAGGACATCACTAGGACAGCCTGGGTGGACATGCATCCATCATCACTAGCTGTTTCTCACACTGCAGCTTGTGAGCCAGCATCTCCATGGTTGTCCTAGAGCCTAAGAAAATATGGTCTACGTTAAAGTGGTACCAGGGAGGCTGAAATGGAAAATCATTCAAACTGCCATGTTTCTGTGCAATCCACCTCCCCAGGCCCAAGTCAGCCTAAATCTGACCCATTAGCTCCCAGCACTGGGCATGGGGACGAGGGAAAGAGCACGGATCTTTCCCCCTTTCCCATAGGCAGAAATAAAAATGTGTCAAGCTGGAAATCTCCCAAAAGCAGCTCCCTCCTGGGCTTCACTGCTGCTTCCTGTTCTCGGGGGCAGGAAATACCAAGCAAACAGCTCCGCGTATGACTTCAAAACTTCCACTTCCAGCACCGCCTGCAAGACGAGGATTGAGGACCCTGTGTGTTGGAGGCAGCCTACTCAGAAACTTTGCTCCCATTGACCAGACCCCCTCTATCTCTCCCCTGCCCCTTGGGAAGCCAGGTCCCCAGGAACAGCTTCTCCTAGCCCTTAATTGCAGACTCAGAGGTGGTTGCAATAAGCTTCTACGCTGTCAATCCTGGTGCTGTTCATTTGCTTTTGCTCTCTGTCTTCACTCAGAGCCAGGCAAATAGATGCATTAATAACCGCACAGAAAATGAGACTGCACTGTGCGGCGTGAGGGTGCTGCACTTACCCCTTGTGAACATAGCTGGCCATCACAGCACAAGAGCTTTTGCAGTCACCCCGTTGCTGTCATCATGGTCTGCACACTACAAGCTTTGCATGGGAAAAAAAAACCATCTGCTGCTCCCCTTCCCCATTAGAGTAACAGCCCCCCCGCCCACATCCTGGAGTGGTGTGCCCCATTTTCTTGTCTACATTCCAATTTTTGAGGGTTGGTTCAGCCCTGTCCTGCTGTACTAGGAGCTGTACAACAGCACAGAGTGATTGCCAGTGTACAAAAAATGTCTGTTCCCCCTACTTCACTGGTTAGAAATAACAAGGTAGTGTCTGGCCTGGCTCTGACAGGGCTTCCAGTTGGTCTGTTGATCACCAGCAGTTCATTAGGCCAGGCAGCAAGAAGCAAACCTGGGATGGGAGCTGATGGCTCAAAGCAGGGTCCATCCTGTGGTTCTTCATCTCTGTGCCCCAGCTGCTCCAGGGTGCAGGGAGAGGTCCCTCTGCATGACTGACATCCAGGTCTTGCTGGAGCAAAAGTGCCCTGGAGGTTCCTGCATCAGAGCTGGGCTTTGGGGCTGTCT
Source organism: Phalacrocorax carbo (assembly GCF_963921805.1). Classification (NCBI taxonomy): domain Eukaryota; kingdom Metazoa; phylum Chordata; class Aves; order Suliformes; family Phalacrocoracidae; genus Phalacrocorax; species Phalacrocorax carbo. Next base: position 13,086,382 of record NC_087520.1, read on the forward strand.
CCAAGAGATGCCTGTCTCGTCTGGGGCACTGCTGGTCCCTGCCAACACCCTTCTGGAGGCCCTGCCGCAGGGTCCCCACAGGTAGAGGCAGGAGCTGGCAACATACCCCACGTGTATGCAAGAGCCCAGAGGTTCCCAGCACAAACTGAGCCTGGCAGGGCAGGTCACTGCCTCACTTGCCTGACGTGAGCTCCACACACTGCTCAGCATCTCTGCTCTTGGCCCGAGTACGGATGGAGCCAGCTGCTCCTGGCGCCGGCGCTCATCTCTGCCAGGCGCTGAGCCATCTGCCTGGCAGGGCCAGCCACACCTGCTGGGAAGGAGACAGAAGCTGGGCAGCCTCCCCGCCTTTGCGGCTCTCCGGCTGGCAGCATCACACGACGGCTCCAAGAGGGCTCGTGTGTTTGCACAAAGAGAAAAGAGATAAGGGGATGCTTTTTCCCACCCCCAAAGCCCAGCCATGGCTGGGCACCTCATGAGAGGGTTGGGTACTGATGTGAATCTCAGGGTGAACAGACGCATCCAACCTCTCCCTAGACCAGCCAAGGGGTGAGATGTGTGCCCCAAGCCCCTCTGCCAGGGCAGTCCATGGTGCTGCACATCACAGGTAGCCCCATCCCCAGCACTGCACCAAGTCTGCTGCCAGTATTCGGCACAGGAACCACTGAGGACCCAGAAAGCGGGTCTCTACTGAGCAGGCAAGGTGCTTTTTGCTCCCAGGAGGGCAGGGGTTTCAGAGGAGACATGCTCAATCCAACAGCTGGCTTGGGTACAGTAATGATGTGTCCCCCTCCCCAGTGTCAGGGCTGCTGACTGTGCTGGGTGTTGTTCAGAGCCCATGTGCACCTGTCACCATGGTCAGTGCTGTGATGGAGGGGAGCAGAGGGGACCCAGTGGTTCTGCCTTCTCCTGCCCAGTTCACTCCATCCTGCTCCTCTTCACCAGGAACTGTGGGAGCCAGAGATGTGCCATGTGCTGGTGCAGGCTGCTTCTCCAGCTCCTGGTATACTGGAGCCAAAAGGCACCTCGGCACCAAGGGTGCAGGATGCTGCCACCAACCTTCACATCCCAGCCCCACTGCCAGGAACAGCACCAGTTAGGTGCTGGGTTGGAAAGTCCTTCCCAACCCAGGCTGGATGGAGGAGTTGAAGTCTCCTGGCTCTGGGGTGTCAGGACAGGGCAGCAGGACAGGAAGAAACAATGGAGAGCATCTCCAGACACACCACTGCTAAGCATACCACATGTGGCTCCTCTTCCCTGTCCTGTTTCTCCTCAGTGGGACTAGATGGCTGACAGGTATCACAGAGTGGTGCTGCTTTTGGCCTGGCTGGCTTCTCCCACCCCAGGGGAGCCAGGGCTGCTCTGGTCCTCTGGTGCCTGAGTATTGTGTCTGGCAGCCTCTGCTGCTGCTGCTGAGCCCAAAACCAGCCTGGAGGTCTTTCTGGACCTTTGTCCACAGTCCAACTGAGGCAGGGAAACAAGCTCTGATTTGAGGGGTTGGGAATAGAGAAAAATTATCCCAAGGCCCTGAGAAGGCCTCCTCACCCAAACCTCCAGCCCCAGCAGCTCTCCTGGGTACCCACAGCCAAAAGGTGTCTGCAGGGAGCTCAGCTATTTCTGGGTATCATGCAAGGGCAACCCTGCCAGCCACCCCAGCCTCTGGGGCAGCTCACCCCTGGGCTTCTGGCACAGTGGAGCTCAGCAGGACCTACCTTCTGGCTGATGGGGTGACACACGGAGGCACAAAAGGTCTTCCTGGATGGTTTGGTCAGGGTTTAGTGGCCTGCCTAGGCACAAGGATTCTTGGCCCTGCCTGGTGCCAGCTTCATCTTCTTCAGATGCAGTTGCAGCCTGCTGATGTGATTGTGGTGTTGCTCTACATAGGAGACCCTGAGCCAGGCTGGGGTGAGGAGGGGAACTGGTGTAAACACTGTTGGTCCAGCAGACATGGGTGTCCAGAGCAGCAGCCCGCACAGTCCCAGAAACAGGGACCATTGCCATACTCTGGAAACACCTCCATCCCAGCCAGTGCCTTGGCTCTGGTGGGGAGCAGAGGTGCTCTCAGGACCTGCTGCATTCAGCCCACCTCTGGTGACCTCAGGGAAGGTGAATTTCCTCCTGGCATCCACTGATGATGTCTCCACCAGGCAGAGCAGGACATGAAGGTGACAGCAGACACATCTGCCGCGCTGCAGACACAGCAAGTATGCTGGGACTGGGCAGGCAGGTCTCATGACACCCCATGCGCTCAATGCTCCCCAGCCGTGGTCCTGGCCAGATGACACCGCAATGCATGCCACAAAGCTCAGTGCTGGTCACGGGTCTGCACGCAATGCTCCTGGCTGCAGCACAGGGCTCAGAGGAGCACAGAGGTCAAATCGAGATTCCAGCTGCCCTGGGCAACACCCATGACACCCCAGTCTGGCCTTGTCATGGCACAGAAAGCAGGTAAGCAGCAGCATTGAGGAGCTTAGCAGCAGCTGCTAAATTTTATGTGAGGCCTCCTGGGCATTCTGACCCCAGCTGGAGTCCTGCTGAGACCCGATGCTCTCACTCTACCCCACCCAGGAGCCTGCTCCCCACCATCCCACCTGCTCCAGTGCCAGCCTGTCAGCCTGCAGTGGAGGGCTTGGGCTGGTTCTTGCCCATCCCCAGAGCTTCCTCACGCCACAGGGCTCTCCTGCCCCATAAGATGAACCCTGCCAGCTGGTGCCACCCACACATCCTGCTGACACCCATCTCAGCCCACCCCAGTGGGCACCTGACTGCTCCTGCATCATTTTGCAAACCTCCTCCTGCAGCAGCTTAGGAAAACTTTGCTCCATGAGGGCTGCTTTGACCTTGACCTGAAGTAACTCGGTGGTGGCTGCAGGAGGGGACATGAGCTCAGTAGACTGCCTGATGGGAAAAAAACACACACAGCAACCTCTCTCCTTCCTTTCTTCTCTCTCTGCCATCCATTTGGTGGGCAATGCGGCCTTGCTGAAGCTTTATCTTGGTTCTTTAAAAGGCTCCCTGGCTGACATGCACACCGTATGGGAGCAGTCAGCCGAGGAGAGCTGTAAATCTCTGAAGGCCTCATCTTGCGGGGCACATTAGCTGTTTTAAACTTGTCAGCTTTCAGCGATGGAAATTGACTGTTCAAAGCCATTCTTTCCTCCACATCCTGCTCCATTTTATGCAGTGGAGAACATGCTGCATCCCCATTGTGTTGGAACTGGGGGTGTGCATCCCCCCCCATGAGTCCTCAGGGACTGTGTACACTTTAGGGATATTTCTCAAGGTTCCACCTGGGCTAGTAATATCTCCAAGCCATCTCCTACCCTTCTGTCCCCTGCAATCCTGCCCTCACCTGGAAGTGAGGAGGGGGATACATAACCCTAAAAAGCACCCCTGTCCATGCAAGCTGGCTTTACCGTGTCCGTCCATGCAGGACAACAACAGATCCTGCTGAGGCTGAGACTGGGAAGGTTTATGAAAATTAACCCCAGCTTCAAGGCAACCCCACAAAGGTGGGGTTAAGATGCAGTACTGTTTGTGTGTGTGTGCATGAGCTCCAGTGCTTGGCACAGTGTTGCATGCAAAGCCCAAGGGACACGCAGCCTTGCTGCTGGCTGGCTGCACCCACAGGCACCTGGGGAGGATGCTCCCGCTGCTGCTGCCCTTGCAGCAGACAGCTCTGCCGGCACCGACAACTCGTGAGCCGTGTCAGGAGCGCAGAGGGTGGGGGCTGTGAGGAGGAAAAGATCTGCTTGAACAGCTCTCCCCGAGGCAAACTCCCACACAGGCATCTTCTCAAAAGGGCACGTGACCCTGTCCTGGGCATCCCACAGATCCACCGCAGAGCCAGTGCTTTGCGGGCGCCCACCTTGCCCCCCTTGTGCATGCAGCTCAGCTGAGCACAGCAATCCCTCTTCATCCTGCCTGGCATGTGGTTTGTCTCTGCAGATGGTTCCCAGCCCCTGTGCAGGACCCAGAGATAAGACCCTGGATCAGGCACAGCCCTTCATCCCCCTCCCCCTGGGACAAATCCCCATGCTGTGCTTCACAGCTATCACCCTGAGGAGCCCACCTGCACGGGGTTGTCTGAGGAGCAGCTTCATCCCTGGGTGAACACGGCCACCCTGAAGCAACCCCCCGTGGCGCCCGGCGAGCGGCAGCTGCACTGTGTCTGCAGAGGGAGCGTGACAGCCACTCTCAGACCCAAATCAGTCCCGGGTCCCTGACCCTCCCCGCACACGCAGTCATGGCAGAGACGAGGGGGACCTGGAGCAGCTCCTGGCGCTGGGTGATTAGCGGTGCAAGCTCTGCGTCAGAAAGCACCGCTTCCCCTCACTGCTAATTTCTCTCCTTGGTTACGGGAGGCAGGGGGAAGTGATCCAGGTGGGAGGGGGGCATCTGGGCCAGGGAGTGTGGGGGCCCTGGCGCAGCACACAGGCACAAAATAGTTGCCCCCAAATTAGCCAAGCGCCGGATGACGCACCACGCTTGCAGCCGGTGGGGATGAGGGGGAGGATGGCAGTGTCAGCGGGCAGCCTACCCATGCTGCGGCCGCCGGGCAGCAGCGGGGCCAGCGAAGGGGAGGCTGCTGGGAAGGCAGGCAGGCATCGCCAGCACAGCGGGAAGGGTCCCGGCCCCCAGCTGCCAGCACCCCCGCTGTGCCCCCCAGCACGGTTCCCAGCACGCCCCTGCTCCGCAGCCTGTGCGCTCCCTGCAGCGTCCGTCTGTGGCTATGCCCAGAAATAATCTGGCAGCAAAGCAGAGCCAAAGCCATGTCCACCCACCACTCCACGTGAGCGATGGGGAGCGGAGAGGGCGAGAGGAGCCAGCTGGGCCCCTTTCTGCCACTGTGGCCCTCTGATAAGGCTGGATTTGGGTGCTGGAAACCCATGACAAGAGGGGTGCCAGCATGGGGGGCGTACATAAGCTTCCTATCACCTGCAGGGCAGCACTTCCTTGGGGACCCTGCCAGTCCACCTCCCTGCAGGCAGGAGAGAGGCTCCAAAAGCAGGGAGGGTGCACATGCATCCCAGAGCCTGTGCTGGCATGCCCTCCACTGGAGCATGGCGCGTGTCCTGCCACTGGTCCCACAGCCCTGGCCATGCACCCAGGCTGCAGCGACAGCGGAGCCCATATTAAGAGCCTGATCTGCAGATTGCTGTTCATGACACGGTGCTCCAGCCCAGCTAAGTCCAACGAGTTGGTTATTATATCGACAGCATAAACGTGTCACAAATTGCCTGAATTAGCCGTGTGCCATGAACAGGTTTATGGATAATGGGATGCAGAGCCCTTTCAGAAGCAGGCAGCTTGCAATCCATTTAGACAACTCCAGCCCCAGCCGTTCCCCACTGGAAGATGAAAGACCGTCAGATACAGCGGGCAAAACCCAACGTGCCTCTCACGTGTGAACAGAAGTGCCCTGTGGGCAAGATCCAGCCCACCTAGCACAGCCCGCTTTCCCAGCTGCTGCCGTCTCCTCTGTTCTACTCACCTGATATTTTCCTCCTGGGGAAAAAATTCTCCTTCTCTTCCCCAGAAGACATTTTCTCTCAGGGTGTGGGGAGGGGAATGCTGTAAGTCTCCCCTTTTGTGTCCAGATTGCAAAGCAAGGACTTTGGGCAAAATATCCTGTCATGCACTCAAGGCTATCCTTAGCTTGGGCTTTTGAATTAAAACTCACTAGCTGTACTGGCTCAGCCCCAAGGCTGACCTGGTCCAGGATGACATCTTGCAGCAGCTCTAACAGGGTGTAAGGGAGGACGTAAGGGCTGAATTAGCTCTTACTGGGTTTTCTGTGCGTGGATTGCTCTGATCACTTCTTTTTGATCCACATTTACCTTTTGGGTTTCCTGCAGCAAGGTGTTCCCCAGCTTCTTCCCAGAGACTCAGCCAGCCTGAAAGGAGTTGTGTCACTGTGGTTAAAACGTGGCCAGTCTGATGTCCTTGGCTGGGCATTTCTCTGAGCCTTCAGCCACTCAGCCTGCACCTGAGCCCTTTGAGTATTTTCAGGGGAGCGTGGTCTAGCGAGCATCACCATGGGGCAGCAGGAGGTCTGGGCAGGCCCTGGGTCCACGTGCATCCCCACACTGCACCCCTGAAACAGCACCAACTTTAAAAAGGGGCTTATTAATGTCCACTGGTGTCTTGGTGCAGCAGGAACCAGGCAGGAGTGTGCAAGGGAGAGAGACAAAGAGAAAGCCAGCAGCGGTGGGGAAGGGCCAGGCTCACATCCCTGCACAAGCGCTTTTCCTCAACCAAGTGGTGAGAAAGCAAAACTGAGAAGCGCCTAAAATTAGAGCTGCCAAACCCCAGCTGGGGAAGCCTGGAAAGATCCCCAGGCCCTGGAGCCTTGGGCAAGCTGCATAAAAGGCAGCAGAGGGGAAGGGAAGGGAGCTTGGGGACCACGGCAAGTAGAGCAAGGCACAGTGGGAACAGGGAGCAGATGGCTGCCTTCCCCCCTCTGCATCCCACCGCTTGCTCCAACACCCCCTCTCCCCATGCACACATGGGGACAGACGCATGCCCCATGCCACAACCTAGCAGGGGCTCAGGGGACCTGCTGTGCCTCTGAGGGTGTCCGTTCAGGGATGCAGCTGTGCCGGCACAGTGGGGACAGGGTGCATACGGTCCCAGTGCTGCGAGCACCCCCCAGTCAGACATCCCAGCTTGTCTGCCTCTCCAGGAGACACATGGATCTCACACTGGTGCCTGGAGAGGTCCATGCACTTGGGGACTGCTTCCTCAGCCCAGGGGCTGAAAAACACATACCTGAGCCATTCCTCAGTGGGGCTTGCAGCCCCACATGGTGTGCCCTGCCTTGCACCCTGCCACAAAGCTGGCAGAGCTTCTGGAGGAGCAGGGATAACGGAGGCCAGAAGCTTGGTGACCTGGGCCACCATTGTCCTCACAGAGACTTGGGCATTCATCTCCACCCAGCAAACAGGATGATAACCCTGCAACCCCCCAGTTGCCCACCCCAGTGTATCTTCCTGCCAGGAAGACACAATTGATGAGTCAAAAGCACAAGCTCTGCCATCAGCCAAAGACACCAATGCAGCTGAAGTCCAAAACAACATCCCTCAGCACCTCTCAGGCTGGGTCCTCCTGCAGACAGGAGGAGACACAAGCAGGACTAGTCAGTCCCACCAGCATCCCAAGTCCCCTCCAGATTCACGGAGCTCGAACAGCACCATCCCAGCCACCCTGGCTGGCCCCAGCAGTGTGGGTGGCAGAGTCACCAGCCATACACCAGTTAGACAACTAAAACCCAAAAAAGCAGCAGCTTCACAAGCAGCCACTGACTTTGCACTGAATTTGGGTCCCCAGCTCCTATTTGTCATGATCAAAGCAACCGAGGTTTAGCACCAGCTTCACTGAGCTCAAGAGATGCTATAAAATGGCTGAGCCAAGGGCATGACTATATCATTTCCCTCTGTAACTGCAAAAATCAGAAAGGCAGCCATACCCCAACACCTGGTGAAAGCCTTGTCCCTGTCTTCCCAGGGCTAGGACCCCAATCTAACCAGTCCTTTCTGCATGCCACAGAATCAGACTGTAGCCACTTAATTTGGAGTAAATTAGCCCCTGCTTGACATTTGTCCATGACTCGGTGCTGGATATGTGCAAAATTGCCCAAGGAGGAGGTAGACGCATTGGACAGGAGCTGTAGAAACAGTCTTGAGGGGAAATTCACACCAGAGGAATGCCTGGGGAGCTGCTTGCACTGAGATCATTGCTACCTCTCCTCCTGGCAGCCTCTGGTCCTGGAGTGAAAGTGGATGTGTGCTGTGACAGCTGAGGGAGAGTGCCCTGGCTCTGGTCCACTGCCGCACCTCCTGCCTGTGGCACGGCCAGCATCGTGGAATGTGCACCCAGAGGGAACAGGGCTGGGATGGAAGAAAAACAAGTGGCTGTGGCAGACTGGTCGGGACCGGAGGCTTGCACAAGATTGGCCACCAGGAGATGCAGACAGTGACACAGCTATTGCTGGGGGGAGGATAGGATGGGACAGGACAGGCAGAGTGGGATGAGACGGTCAGAGAAGATAGAATGGGACAGGATGGCATGGGATGGCATGGGAGAGTAACAGTGGGACAGGACTGGATGAGACAGGGTAGAACAGAGGGGATGGGATGGGATGGGGTGGGATGGGATGGGATGGGATGGGATGGGATGGGATGGGATGGGGTGGGGTGGGATGGGGTGGGATGAGATGGGATGGGGTGGGATGAGACGGGACAGGACGGGACGGGATGGGATGGGATGGGATGGGATGGGATGGGATGGGATGGGATGGGATGGGATAGGATGGGGTGGGATGGGATGGGATGGGGTGGGATGAGACAGGACAGGATGGGATGGGATGGGATGGGATGGGATGGGATGGGATGGGATGGGATGGGATGGGATGGAGCAATGACTGGATGGATGGGATGGAGGGGACAAGAAGTCCTCTTGGGAGCCAGCTCCCTGTGGCCACACAGGGGTGGCCCAGCCAGCACCTCCTGTCTTGGGGCAGAGCCCAGCATAGCACACTTGCCCAGCAGCCTCAGCAATCCCTGCCAGCCCTGCTGGGCTGCCCTCCATGCCTGGCTGGGCACCGCACCACAGGTGGGGAGCCACGTGTGAGGCCCTGCGCAAGCATCTCATGTTTTCCCATGGGGAAGTGAATTGCTCCCTGAAGTGTGAGATCTGATTAGATTTGTGACACACCGCAGTGTGGCAACAATGCGATGGCCAGGCCCGTGGGGTGTGCCCTGCTCTGGACCTGCATCCTCTCAGGGTTTCAGGGGCTGATGCACAGCAGGGCGGGCAGGAATGTCTTGGGAAGGGGGAAGTCTGGCACGCTCTGGGATATGTCCAAGCTGAGACACGAGGCACAGCAAAGACATAGTCAGGGCTGAATGTGAGCATGCAGAGGTGATGGGCTTGGCTCAGTTGGCGGCACATCCCCCTGGGGCAGCCACCAGCCCTCAGGATCGCAAGCAGGATGGAGGGAGGGTCTGAGTTTACACCACCCCAGTGGATGGTTACCCCATCCCTGCTTCCTACAAGATACAAAATAATGCACTCCCACCTCTGGCTGGCAAAGCAGCTGCTGTGCTTTGGGCAAGCACAGCTTGCCCATCCTACTGGGGCAGCAGCTCGCTGAGCCCCAGAGAGACCCAGGCAGCCAGGGGTCAGGTGAGTTGCCTGGCCAAGAGAGGAGGTATCTTAAAAGGCCTCTCAAGGTGAAAAACAGTTCCTGTCCTGCAGTTTACCCTTCACATTTGCTGCCTCTAACGGTTTCTGAGCGATGCCTGCCTCTTTATTTGAGATCTTTCAACAGCTGTCTGATAGAGAAGACCTTTATCTTGCCTCTCCTGGGCTCCCATCCAACACTGGTCTCTGGAGGTGGGGAAGAAGGGGAAAAAAAACCAGAATTCACTCCTGACTGAGAGCCTCACCTAATCCATCGCGTGTGGAAAATTACTGCCATTGCACGGTGCCCAGCCCTGGCCCCCTTCCCACCCTCGCCAGCCAGTGCCTGCTCCTAAGGCTTTTGTGCCTGGATTTCTTTCTCTCTTCCTGCTGGGAGAATGGGAACTTCGGCATTTGGACAAACCCTTGAGAAAACAACTTTACACGTGCTTGGGGAACTGAGTTGGTTTTTTATTTAGTTTCATCTGATCCTGAGATGGATTTGCCTAGAACCACTTTGCAGACTCTAAAAGGCCCCCAGCTCTGCAGCCCACCACTCAGCATCAGCAGGCCACGGACCACTTGTGCCAGTAGCATTGCTGGAAGCCTGCTAAGCTGTGCCAGTGCAATAGGCTGTGGCACCAAGCTTTCCCCCTCCAGGCACAAGTCCAGCCTTGTAATGCCACTAGCTTCTGCTCAGTGTGGTCCACAGCCCTGGCCACCTCACAGCCAGACTTCTACCCCAAAGGGTGGAAAAGCTCTTCAGGATGGTGTCAAGCTTCAGGGCAGGTGACATCCCTCCTCTGCTCAATACAGACACAACAAGTCTAGGAGTCACCTCTGCCACTCAAGATTACAAATGAAGGTTACCCTTTCTGGATGGCTGAGAGGCCAAGGCACTGCAAGGCTTCCTCTGAGCTCCTGCAGCATATCCCTCAGCACTAAATGGATTGGACCCTGGGGTCCACTGCTTGGGCCCTTGTTGGCGCCAGGGGATGAAGGCACCAGGCTGTGTTTGTGCTCTCCACAGCAGCTGCCCTGTCAGCATCTCCTCCTGTCCCCAGCACATGCAACTGTATGGTCCTATAACATGCCCACCAGTAGTCTGGAAAACACTCGGTCCTGAATTGGGATTAAAGACATGCAGGTGCACAGTTTCTTCCCAACCTGGATGCTCTGGACAGAGCTTTGCCTCAAGGAAGAGGTGCACAAACCTTCCCCCACTGCTGTCTGGGAAGAAAGGGTTGTTATCCCTAGATCATAGTTAGGGAAACTGAGCCACACAGCGGCAAATCTCAGACCTCAGAGAGAGGTTGTTTGCCTAATTTTGTCTTGCCTGTGAATATCAGGCAGAAAAGAAAAAAAGAAATGCAAATCATTACCTATGTCAAATAAAACACCGAGAAACGCATGTTTTACCTCCTGTATTCCCTGTTTCGCATCATCTGGTAGCCAGTTCACACTGAGGCATTGCAATCTCTGTGCAACTCCAGACTTAGCATCACCTCCTCATTGCTGTGGGATCGGCTATGTAAATCACATGGGATTTGCTTTCTTCATTCCTTGAATGGTTTCCGAGCTATAAAGCACTTCCAGCATAGCTGCCAAGCTAAACCTGTGTGATCTTGCCCCAGGCCACTGAGATATGAGCCCTGGATACAATCTGCGACTGTATGCAAAAGGACCTCACCAGTATGGATGATGGCATCCACCTGAGAGCTGAGGAGGAGGAAAAAGAGAGGACAACGATGCAAACCCATTTCCTAATCCAGAAAGTGTAAAGACAACATTTGCCCATGCACGTGCTGAGTGTACAAATAAAAATGCAGCACAACTGCAGTGTTGTTGGTGCCAACTATTTATAGCTTGATTTCACCTGAAGTCCTTCCCCAGGCCTGGGAGAGGGGACGCAGCTGCAGGTTGGCTGGTTGGGTGGAGAGAAGGAAAAAGCTACAAATAAAGCAGAGGGAGGCTAGATTCATGCTTGGATGGGTCCTTGTGGTGTTCCCTGGCAGCATGCTTTGGAAATATCAGCCACCTCCACAGCCACCCCGCCAGCTCTGGCAGCCCCTTGGAAGGGACACAGGGCAGGACCAGTCTGTGCATGGCCAGAGATCAGCCGCTGTTACTGGCTGGATGCTCAGGGGTCTGTGGACTGGTGGTAGAAGGGTGCTGGGTTAATCTTTTGCCAAGAGGGGATGCTGGATAATATTTTCTGAAGTGTCTTCAGGATTTAAGGGCCCAGCTCTGCAAAGGACTAGAAATTGCAGGAATTAGGTACCTAAATAAGAGTAAGGCACTTGAAAGCCACTCTGGATCAGGCTTTTAATTTACTTTTTAACCATACAGTAAGAAAGCCTCTTGAAAGATAAGGGCTGTATAATAGGCACACAGTAGATGTTCCTCTAACATGGTCCCTGTTTCCGTTGGGGCCAATGCCAGGTGCCTCGGGAAGAGATTACAAATGTGGCTGGTGTGTGTTATTCCTCTTTGCTCCCATGATCTCCAGACATTCATGGAGCGGGGTTTTCTGAGCTAGAGAGGTGCTGCCTTTCTGCTTAAGAGCCCTCCATGGGCTTTTTCCTTCTGTCTTTCAACTCTCACACCTCCCATGCGAAGTGGGAGCACCCACTCCCCCTGCAGTGAGGAGCTCCACTTAAGGATGCTCCACAGAACAAATATCTCCTCGGTTTTCTTTTGAACCTGGCCTCTACTAGCTTCATTTCACCTAGATCCCAGTTGGTATATGAGAAGAGGCAGCAAACAACCATCCATTTTATTCCTGCTGTTCAGAGGTCTCTGCTTCCAGGAACCAGATCTTCCACCACAGGGAAGAATGATCCCGATGACAAGGAACAAAAAGAGTTCATGCCCCTTGTCATGGATGGCTTTGGACGTGATTTTCTTCTCCATTCCTGACCAAAACAAAGAAATGCAGGAAGAAAATTCTGTCCTGCCACATTCACTGGCTCACTGCAGTTCACAAGTGACCTTGGAGCTGTGCTGAGAGCTTCTCTGAAGCTCAACGCTGCTTCCAGAGGTGGAGAAACTGAGCCACAGGGCAATTAGTTAGATTTCTTCTAGTCACCCTGTAACTCCATGCAGGAAGGTAAAAAAAGGCTCCCAAAGCCCCATCATTGCCTTTGGAAGTCAGTCCAGCCAAGATCAGTGGAGCATTTATATTCTACTTTTCCTTGGGTGGACTTATACTCACCACTACTGCTTATTCTCATTACTAGATTTTAGCATCCAACATAGTGAAAACAGGTAAACTGAGGCACAAGAGGGGCTTCTGCAGCATAACCAGAATCCCACAGGAAGGTGATAACACAGGTGTAGGTACACTCACATGTGGACCCTTCACCCCCTGGCCTGGCTGGATACCTGGGAAAGCGGGTTGGCAGCAGTTAGGCCGAGGGGGCACAGTGGGGCTGCAGCCCCACAGCTCACAGAGGGGCTGCACAGTACCCGGGGAGCCTGGCAGCAGAGGCAGGGCTGCAGAGGCAGGAATGCAAGCGCAGGCTCACCAGCCCCAGCCAGGCAACTGATTAAAATGCAGTCCGGCCACCCCGGGCCTGTCCCCACCGTCTCCCGGCTTTAAATAATAGCTTAATTATCTCATTTACATTTGGCTCCTTTCAGGGAGGCACTGCAGTTGATTAACATTTTCCCTCCCGGTGTCTCGCACTGCGTCCCTGCTGCATCCCACCCTTCCCACACTGCTGGTCCCACTCTCCCAGCCACAGCTCCCCGGCTCTGATCACGGTCGCCCACTGCAGCTGGCCTGCATCCCCACTCCTTGCACCGGGCTGGGACTCTTCAGGGCTCTGGAGATGTGGAGACCCAGCTTGCAGATGGCCATGACAGATACAGATGCTGGAGGATGAAAATATATGCCCTGGCTGGACAGCCATATCAGGAAGGCTCTCCTCACCTTCTCCCCACCACTCACTGGTGCTAGTTGATGTTCTGCTATTGCTTTGCTGCCAGCGCTGCCCCTGATCTCTCCCCACATTCCCCTTTCCACTCCTCACCGGGCAGCTTTTAACTTTCTTTTTTATCTTCTTTTTTTTAAATCTCCTTTGAAAGCTCCAGCCAAACACTGAATTCCTTTGAAGAATAAGAGAATGTCTCTGTGGGTTGCCCTTTCTCACCAGCTGGAGCTGAGAGAGATCCCAGTGCCCAGCCTGGAGAGGGGAGCCACTGGACAGCCCCAGGTATATCCCCGAGTGTGTTTCTGGAGCAGAACAGGGCTAGAAGCATCACCAGCCCTCATCTCCCAGAGCCTCCCAGCTCCCTGTCACATTTCCCAGAAAACCCAGGTTATTCTACGTCACTTGGGGTCTTTGGGACAATTTAGTTTCCACTGCCAAGCTGAAGGGGAGACTTTGCAGCAAATTTATGTGTAATTATCTGCCCAGGTGCTGAAGGCACGATCACATACCTGGTACCCATGAGGCAGGGAAGGGGCCAGGAGGATGCATGTGGCACTGGGCTCCCAGGTGTCCCCACCAACATGTCACACCACATCCTGAGCTGGGATGGCACCTCACAGAGAGGGGACAGGGAGGTGATGCCACCAAAGCCCCATCCCACCGGTGCTGGGCTGACATAGCCAGGCTGGGAGACATGAAAGTCCTCAAGGCTCCTTGGTAGACCTGCTTATTGCTGCATGAACCTGTGCCCCGGCAGCCCCTTTCCCCTGCCTGTTCCATTTTTTTGTCCCCCTTCCCTGACTCAGTGCAGCCCCAGAGGCTGCATTCCTCCCCAGACTTGGCACGGCTGGCTGAGCCACAGCACAGCACTGCAGGTCCCGCTGCTGAATTACAATCTCCTGCATGAGTGGCAGGCATTTCCAGATAGTCCTATTGATTTTGTGTAGCCTCCAAAACCCCTGTTCTTGCTGCTAATTTATCTGGGATGGCCGCATCGGACCTTCTCCCAACAACGTGTGCATCGAAACCCTTTGATCCGCTCCCTCTCACTCCCTTCAAACAGCGCCCCATTGCCAGGAGAGTTTGTGCTTCAGTGCAGAGGTGCTCTTTTTGGAACATATATTTTTAATGGGTATTTCAGACGTGGTGCCGGCACGAGGGAGTAATTCTCCTGTGCCCTGATATTTACATATTTTCCAGCATGCACAGCACAGGCAGGGGAAGGTTTCACAGAGGGAGTGCAGCAAGCAGGAAGGAAAGAGCTTTGTGCTTTGTATCACCAGGGCCAAATTAAAGCCTGAAAGGCAGGGAGCCCATCCGGGTATTGCCCTCTCCAGCCAGTCCAAACTACAATTATAGTCCTCGCCAGACTCAGCAGGATCTGGAAAAAAAAATCTCAAGAGCTTCATAAATGATCGCTAGCTCACTCTTCAGGGCGCAGGGATTTTAGGGCACCATCTGCTTACTCTTCTCTGCCAACACAGATCCTAAAAACTACTGGGTTTCACCTGGCTTCTGAAAGAAAATTAGGGCTAGGGAGAACACAAATGCTCACCACTGCACTGGCAGTGATAGCCAGGAGACTGGGGAGATGGTGCGGCAGGGAAGGGGCTTCAGGGATGCAGCTGGTGATACTGCCAGGGAGGGCTTAGGGTGTGCAGAGGACATGGGAGGAGATCCCTCAGAGCAAAGGTGATGGAAGGTGCAGAGGGAAGCTGGGATGAGGTTCCCCACTCCCACTGCAAGGCTAGACAAGACCAACCCTCCCTCAGACTCCCAGAACTGGGGCATACCCAGGCATTGCTCTGCTAGTGGTGCAACCCCAGGAGCTGGCAAGAGCCCTCTAACAGCACCTGTGTTACTGGGAGGGACAGCACACAGCCAGATACCCCCTGGGGTAGGTGGCACCGCAATTCAGGTCACTTCTGAGGCCACTCTGCTGCCAGTGCAAGCCATTCAGGCCACCTAACACCACCCACAAGTTCCTTCTCCCAGCAAGGCAGCACTGCTGAGGACCTGATTGCAGATGCCCTGCCTCTCCTGCAGGCTTGGTTGCCCTTGAGGTGGTTGACACCAAAGGGACAAGGGCGTGTTGAAGCAGAGGATGGTGGCATTGCTGCCTGAGGACTCATGCTGGGGACCAGGAGAGGCAGAGTGGCTGGCTCTCCAGGGGAACCAGTCTCCATGACCAGTCCTGCATACTCCTCCCCAGACATGTGTCATTGATCAAAGTAAGATCCTCTGCCAGTGACAGCGTTTTCCACTTTTGCAGGGCAGTTTCTAGGCAATGCACTGAAAAAAACTAAGATGCAGAGATAGTAGGAAGAGAGGAAAAAAGCTACATGGGAATATTGTGTATCATGCTAAACCCAGCAAGCTCTATTTTTGAGCCAAACCAACAAATACTTAAGTGGTGGTGCAGGTTTCTCTGCTGAAGCAGGCTCTTGAGTGAACCAGATTCGGCCTTCAGGCACTACTAGGACTAAGTAACATGCAAAGGTAGGGTTTGTCCCACTAAACTTAATGCACAGAGTACTACCACACTGCTGTCAAGGCATACAAGTTCTGCTTTCTTTGAAGCTCTTCCAGCCTCAAAGTCCTGCCTGGCAATTATATACATTTTCAGGTCTAAATTTGTTGGTCTGTCTCTAGACATAGGCTGTACGATATGATATGGAGCATTTGGGCATAGATTTCCATGCAGCAGCACCGTCTCCTTCTGAGCATTCATGCTGTGGCACTCTCTGCTCCTTCAGGAGTGTAAAACCTACAGATTAATATTTCACTGCATCTCAGTTTGGGCAGTGAAGAGGTAAACCTGAAACTAGAGTTACCACTGCTGGAGCAGACAGCTCTGCTGTCCCTCACTGCTGGAGGGACCCCCCTCAAACAGAGGGGAGGACACATTGGACAGAGTACAGGGCAGGGTGCATAGTCCTGTTGCTCTAGCCAGGTGCTAGTCATCCACCTCTCCCACGCCTTTTGCCATAACATCCAAACATCAGTAAGGATGACTGGGACTGCTCTTGCAGTCAGTGATCGGGATGTGGCAAACACTACGAGGTGCATTAAACCCAGCCCCATGCCTTGCTCTCCAGGGTGCTCTTTGCCTACCAGAGCTGTCCACAGGACAAACTGTTCAGGACAGTGTGCCAGGATTACTGCTGCCCTCCCCAGCCTTGTTCAGGGTCTTTGGGCATAAGGATCATTCAGGGCAGTAGTGGAGTAGACCAGAAGCTGATTCTGGTCCCCTTCAGTAGATTCCATTATTATCCATCAAGTTGTTATTGTGGCAAAGGGGATCTGTCCCAGGAAAAGCAACCTGAAGAAAAGTCTGCACGTCCAGACATGAAGGGATGCTGACTGCAGCTCCCAGCACACTGATGAGGCAGGGGTCTGCTCTGACAATCTCCTGCCTTTCCCTCAGCACAGGCTGGCACGATGAGCTGGCTGTCTGCAGGAGATCCTCCATGCTGAGGAGTTGCAGCAGGGTTCCAGGCCAGATTTCTCCCTTTGGGGTGCACACCAAGGGCCTGACCAGGGCTAGCCACCTGGGCTGATGCAGGGGATGAATACCCCCAGATACATCCTAAAAGGCTTTAAGTAGCAGACAGAGATTCAGCAGGCGATATCCTGTCAAGCCAACCTATGATTTGGCCTGGAAAGGGCCCCAGATGTTCTCACTTGGCAGCCAGGCACCAAGTGTGACTCTGGGTCATGAGCAGGGACAAAGCATGTCCTGGCTGAAGCCCTGCAGCTCTCACTGGCCAGCAGACCACCCCATCCTGCCTGTATACTGTGCCCAGGCCTGGGGTCTCCCAGGGCTTTGTGGGCAGCAGAGGACTCATGCAGCAGCAGCTGGCTGAGTGATGAAGGGCAGTGCCAGAGCTGCCAGCACAGAGATCCTCTCCAGCATGGGGTCCAGTCCCCAGAGCAGGGAGGTGGCAAGGGCCAGTTTGGAAGCCAGATTGGAGATGTCCCTTCCTGTGCCCCATCTCCTCTTTAGAGGTCTCTTATTGCCGTCGGGACAAGAGGTAGCTCCTCTGAGGTGATGCTCCCAGCAGCTGTCAGCTCTGCAGCAAGGCAGAGGTGGCTAAGCCTGAACACCCCTGTGTTTCAGCACGAGTATGAGACCCAGCAAGGTGTCAGTCCCCACTGACTCCATCCTACCACCCAGTCACAGCCAACTTTGCCTCCCTGCGCAGGAGGGAGACACCCACTGAGTGCGGTGTCCAGCCCAAGGTCTCCACCACTTTGTTAGCTGCTCTCAGAGCAATGTGTAGGATGGGGGGGCAGAGGGGGTGGGGCTAGCTGGTTCATTGCTGTGCTCTGGTCTTCCTGGTTTGGTCCTTCTGGAGCAATGATTGGTGATGATGGCTTGTGTCCCCCTTCTCATGAGGTCTTGCAGCCCAGGAGACCCTATCGTCCTCAGGCCAGAAGAAAGCAGGGGGTAAGAACAGAGCCATTTTTGTGACCTTCCCAGGAGTCCTAGCACTGAGACCCTTCACCCCTGTTTTGGGTCTAAAGGGGCTCCCCAACCACACAGTATGAAATGTCACAAGTCTCCACATCAGGACTTCTCCAAGCTGAGTAAAGTCCTGGACCAGGTTGCTATACCGCTGAAATGCCTTCCAAGCTCCAAACACCATGAGTGGCATCACATCTGCTGGCTCACCCCACCAGCCTGCATTCAGAGCCACGTGAGGATGAAGTCCACTCTTGAGCCTATCATGATACCAACTCCCTGGTCCCCATCTCCCCTGCACACCACTTCCCCTAAAAAGCAAAAGCCAAGCGCCTTGCTCCCAGCTGCTGTAGAACAGCCAGGAACCACTTCCAGACTGCGTCACCTTATTCATGGCCTCTCTCAGGCTATATATAGTTGCATGACTGCAGGTTTTTCTGGGCGTCGAGTTGCTAAAGAGCTAGCATTCCCCAGGCAAAGTAGTGCACATCCCAAAGGGGAGCTGAGTTAGAAGAGGGAGCTGCACCTGAGCATCCCCAAGGTGAGGGTGCCTTGCTGTCAGATATCTGCCCTGCAAATGACCAGCACACCAGGATTTTAGACCTCTCTGTCTCCTCAGTGATGAAGTGCATGTGGAGCTGAGAAGTTTTTGTAGAGTTAAGTTCGTTTTGATGTAGCCAGCAGATACATGGAGGATATGAACTGCAGTGCCAAAAGCTGCCTCACAAAGAGGAAACAGAAAACAAAGAGGGAGAAACCACTGCTGTATTGCGCATCACATCCCTGGCCTTTCCAGCCACTGTGGTTTGCACGTTTCTTATGAGAGTCTGAACTCAGAGGCACTGACTCAACCACTGAAACGTCCCTGTCTTCCCCTGGAGGCCCTGAGTGCTCCAGACAGGCCTGCAGCACAGCAAGGGATGGCATGATTGCATCTCTGTGCATCCCACTGCGTCTGTTTGGCTCAGGCACAGCCGGACGGCTGCCAGACCTTGTGAGCCTCCTTCTGCTTCACTATGATACCTGGGAAGATCCTGGGATGGGACACATGCCTAGGAGATGCGATGGATGGGGTATCAACTCTATCAAATCCAATGTCCTAGCTCAGAAGAGGGCCACTCAAACATTTGTGGGAAGGTAGAAGAGACCCTATGTATCTCCTCTTTCCCAGAGGGGTTGTGAGCACTTTCTCTACAGGCACTGCTTTACCTGTGACTTAGTTTAACCCCTGCTACCCTAGACCAGACTTCAGTGACCCAGCACCAGCAAGGAATCTCAAAGCAACACACAGTCATTGTATGACCCATTGCTCTTCAGGCCATAGTGTCCTGGTGCACCAGCTTCCCCAGCAGCTGTTGGTCAAGTCTACCCTCTACCTGACCTCTTCCTCATGCTGTTGTGTGTTTACTGTGCCCGTGTTTGCATCAACTGCTTCATACTGCCATACTGTGAACAGCTTGATGAAATGTACTAGACTAAAAAGCAACTCCAAAAAGCACAAGAACAGAAGAAGCCAGTGTGTGGGTGATCCATGGCCCTAGACATGGCTCAGCCACCTAATTCTAGCCTTCAGGAACTCAAATATCTTCTTGTTGGAGTTAATCATGTGAGCAGGTGGAAGAGTCCTAAAGCATTGCCCTTCCTATGAGCTCATCCATGTTTACCTCATCATAGTGTCACAGAATACTTCAGGTTGGAGGGGACCTTAGGAGGTCTCTAATCCGATATTCTGCTCAAAGCAAGGTTAGCTGTAAGACCGCATTGTCCCATGGGTGTTTGAAAACCTCAGAGGATGGAGACTGTACAGCTTCTCTGAGCAACCTGATGATGCTTGATTGCATTCACAGGGAGAAAATTGTGTCACCAGTCTGAACATCTCTTCATTCAACTTGACCCACTGTCTCTCTTCCTTTCACCATACACTGCTCTGAAGAATCTGGTTCTGTCTTCTCCGTAACCTCCTCATAGGTACTGGAAGGTTGCTATTAGGTCCCCCTGAATCCTTCACTTCTCAGGGATAGATCTCCCACTACTGCTGTTGTTCTTGCGATCCTTTCCAGCTGAGAGGAGGCAATAGTCCTCCCAAGCTGCCCTGAGCTCTTGTGACCCTTTTCATCTCAACCCCACTAAACATTAAGGTAGATCAGCAGATCACATCCCGTCATACTCTGAACAGCTCTAAGAATCAGGAACAATAAATCAACTGAATTAGCTCAGTCCAAGATGTTCCCGTCCCTCTGCCAAAACATGATAACACAGGGCTATGAATACTCCTATCCTGGAACACCTCTGAAGGAAAAAAAGCCACTGTCTGTAAGAGCTCAACTTTCTCTAGGGAAGAAGAGATATTCAGTAGGTAAACCAATGGAAATGGAGGCTTCATAGGTCTCAGGTAAATCCATTAATCCCACCGTGTTTTCATTTTCCATGCTGCTCCTTCAGGAACCAGTGGCTGAATGCACTAAGCGTCAGTACAGAAATGCAAGTGCTACCTAATCAACCTCTTCCCCTGTGGAATTACCTGTCCTGTGCTCTGATTTCAGTCCCTCCGCGTAAGCCAAACCCAAAAGTCAGTCCTCACATAGCTAAGCCTCTTCAGAAGGTGAGATATATTTTTTTCCAGGTTGAAGATAGGATTAAGAGGGTTTGGAGACACCAGGAGTTAGCTACATCAATCAGAAGCAGATCCATGTACCACCATCATCAACCACCCGTCCCTCTGCCTGCAACAGTGTCCCTACGATGTCTCCTCCACAGCACTGACTGAGGCCAACCCTGATTCACAATGACAGCAGTACTAGACATGACAGCTATGGACAGGTAGGTAGGAAGGAGACTGTAAGCGAGCAGTGGTGTAGAAGGTGTGATGGAAACAGGGGGCTGAGAGCAGTGTGGAGAACAGGCAGTGTGAGGAGGAACGGGAGAGAACCAGAGCTGACTGGGCAAGAGCTGACCATGAGCTTTGGATCTGCCGGAGAGGATCAACTTCCATGACAGAAGGCCATTTGTGAGCTGGCATAAAGGTGAGAGCAAGCCAGGAAGTCTTTGGAAGTCACCAGCAAGACTTAAAGAGGGTCAGGAGATCATAGGTCTCATCTTGAGCTACTCATTAGCCACAAGGACTCCGGCCTTTCAACCAGACTAATTATTGATTGCTCAAAGGATAACACTTCCCACAGCTGCTAAACTTGCTGACGCTGGGCCCTGGATGTCTTCTATTCTGGGAAAGGGGAGTGGAGTCTCCTAGTGTGAACTTGTGGAGCTGGGCAAAGCCACACTGGAGGAGAGATAAAGTCAAGGACAGCTGCAGCTGCTTGGCAATCATTCAAAATGAGCCACGAGTCAGTGACTTGGCTATTCTGGGACAAGCTGAGGAGCCAGCACTGGGGAAAGCAAATTCATAGCCTGCTAGCACATATATGACTGCAGCAAGCCTGAATTTGAGCAACGCCCAGCACGGAGGCAGAGCAGATACATGTTTGTCAGATACCTGATCAGAGACGTACAAAGCCCTGTCCCTGGTCACTGGTGAGGGGCCATGGCTGCCAAACCTCACAGGCCTACAACAGGAGAGAGACGCACAGGGTCCCCAAAAGTTACAGGGAGAAACAGGTACTTCGGGGACTTTGCAACCCCCGCTAGGTACCTGAAATTGGATCAAAGCCTTTTCCCAGGGCTGGTGCACCCAAGCTCAACTGCTGTTGAAGCTTGTAGTGACCTTGGTGGAGGTTTCCCGAGTAGGATTTTATTGGTGATGGGATGTTTCATTGGATGAAGCCTGTGAGATTCCCTGAATCTGAAACCAGTGACCCAGAGAAATCCTCTCAAATCTTTGCCTAAACCTGGAGCGTGGATTGTTTATGTGCTGCATTTCCCAGGTTTTGGGTGGGAGCACTAGGAGTAGATGCTCTGATGTCCCCACTGAAGATCTGTTCCGTGCCTCCAGTATTCCCATTCTGACCCAGGACAGCATGGCTGGGGCTGACCTGACCTCACCATACAAGCCCGGTTCAGTTCACCTCCAGAGCTGCAAGACTCAACTACATAATCAAGGTCTTTGCAAGCTCACCCAAAGGACACCAGGGCTTTTGAGGTCACTTATTGCATATGCTGGAAAGCAGATATGATCTCATTAGGCAAATATTTATGATCAATATTGTCCACTCCCTGGCAATGAATAGCATCACTTGGAGCAAGAAGCTCTCCAGGGATGGTTAGAAAGGATGTGAGTTGACAGAAAAGCCTGGGCTGAGCATGAACCTCTGCCCACCTGGCTTGAAAACACCTACATTTATTCTAAATTTTTCTTCACGATTCACCAAGAGATTAATTAGCTGCTTGGAAACCTCAGACATTAATTATTGATTATGCAAAAGATTTTGTTCATCACAGTTGCTGAGCTTGTCATTGCTGGGGTACTGGATGGCTGAGGACTTCAGGATGGAGAGGATGTCTGAATGAGCCCTGGAGAGCAGATTTGCCACCCGCTTCCCATGGTGGGCTTCACTACAAGGTAGCATGGCTCAAAAAAATGAGCCAAGTGTGGCAGCAAGAGCGCAACTCAAACAACACTTGCCTTGAGGGGACAGGCAACTGAGGCAGAGGATGACGTAACCCATCCAAGCAACAAATCTGGGACCGCCAGCACTCCGGGGCGCCCAAGCTGATGGATGGGGCTGCCTCCAGGGTTTGCAGAGGCAAGATAACTCACCATCGCCTCCCCCTCACATTGACACACCAGCTCCACTGCAGTACTCGATGCATGCTGGGTGGAGAAGGGTGCTGGCAGGCTCTTCCTTGCCCCAGCTCCCCAGGCAGTGCGATGGCAGGCAGAGTGAACCGTCAGCCACAACAAGAGGTGAGATGCAGCGAGCCGCGGGTGGCAGTGATAAACCTCCTGCAACACCCAGCAATTAATCTTGCGAAGCAGTGAGTCAGAGTCACCCGGAGCTTCCTCCCCTTGCCCAGAGCGAGCCACCACCATCTCCAGAAGCTCTTGGCTCACGGGACCTGCAAATACCACAGGCCTGGGGAGAGGATTTTTTGTGCTGTGCCATCAGTTGAGAGCCCTGCCTGCAGAGAGGTGCTGGTCTCCCCTCCAGATCCCTCTGCCACACCTAAGGGAAATGAGACCCACCGATATCCACTTGCACCAGCATATCTCAGCAGAGAAGCAGAGTGGTTTAGTCCCAGCTTCTTTGGCCATCAGGAAAGTGAGAGAAAGATGCCATCCTCATGGTAAAGCTTCATATAAAGAGGTGTCAAAAGAGAGAGGGCTGGAGGAGGTGGGGAGGACCGTAGGCATTTAAATAAAGACCCCAGGAAGGAGTGGGCAGGCTGGGTGTTTAACTCATTCCAGGAAAATGCCCCCATGCATTTACCCCCATGCTTCCTCCAAAGCTGTGGTTCTCCCCAAAGTTTGCCAAGCTTTCCCAGGGAAAAGCTTCTTCCTGCCTTGCCCTAGGCATGAATGCAGTTTGCAGTTTTAACAGCAGATGTCTCTCCTATTATGATTTATAAAAATGCTTAAAATAAATAATGCAAACATATTTACAGGAATGAATTCCTGCTCCTGAGCGCGTTTGTCACTTGGAGGCTCCCAAGCAGGAACCACTTGCCGCCTGAGTGCCTCCTGCACTGCCTACCCGCTGCCCCCACGCCGCCCCCACCTCCCGCTGGCACTGCGGCGGCTGCCAGGAGCCCAGGGCAGGGCAGCCAAATCCCAAATCCCTCTACCCCAAGCCCCAGGTCTGGGTCCACACCAGCATTTCAATACAAATGTTGTATAATCAACATGTTAAATATTTAAAATGGTCGTGTGGGAGAGCTGCCCGGCGGTGCCTGATTTCACACATCCTGACAATTTCACGGACCTCTGGGCTTAAGTTTCTTGGCAAATAATGAAAGGCTGTTGGAGCCCCCTTCCTAGAAGGGCACTTTGGGGAGGTTTGCCCTGGCCACAAGTCCTTCAAACACAGTGTGACTTCTGCAGCACCTCTCCCACCTCCATGCCCAGCCATGTCCAATGCTTTTAAGCATGACCTTCGTGCAGGGCAGATGCAGCCGTCACACCACTGAGGTGACTCAAAGGCAGAGTGGGGGCTGGGGAGGGGGGAATGGCCGGGGGCAGCTGCCAGCAGAGCCACTGCTTCCAGTGGAGCAACTTTTGCATCTCCAGTCCCACAGCCCCGCTCTTCCCAGCATGTGTGCACACGAAAGAGCCAGCCGTACCTGCCTGCGCGGCAATGATGCGAGTGGCCCAATTACAGCTCTGCACCCAGCCTGGCCGTTTCCATAGCTTCACAGAGCAGCGCTTCCCTCTCCCGAGGCCATCAGAGCAGGACCCGGCATCTTATCAGCGATCATCCTGCAACACAGCCCTCCTCCGGGCCCTACCTGCCGACGGCCAGTCTCACTAGCAACGCAGGATAATATCTTTTCCCACCAGAGCCGTTCGATGATTTCTTCCCACTGTAATTTTGTCTTGCTTCCAAAGCCACTTGCATAACCGGTGCTGAGGAAGCAGAGCAGAAGGCAGGGCAGCTACAAAAGCTCCCTGAGGCAGGGGAAGGGGTAAGAGGCTGTCCCAGCCCAGAGGACACCCCAAGCAGCTCTGGTGCCCTGGTCCTGCCTAAGGAAGGGCAAGAGGAGCCAACCCAAGGACTAACAGGTCTCCCTGGCCAAACCCCACCTCAGGGAGGGAAGGCATTCCTGCAACCTGCAAAGCTGAGCCAGGAGGATAGGGAAAGGGAGGGCAGGATCTTCTCCCTGATGGGCCAGAATCTGCCTGGGTGAGAACCCCTAGGGACCTCAGAACTGCACCTTTCCAAAACAGGCACAGAGATTAGGCTGAAAAGCATATGCCAGGAGAACATGAAGTGTTTGTGGCCCCCTGAGGCTGGTGACTTGCTCAGGGTCCTGCCTGCTCACAGGCTGCCTTGGCAGGAAGCAGGAGAACTGGGCATGCAAAGGCATGGGGCATCTCTGCTGGGACCTGTTCCATGACGGAAATACACATTGAAGGTGGGACAAGCAGGGGTATCATGAACTGCGCACCCTAACACATTCTTAGTGAGGGTCCTTGTTCCCCTCAGACAGAGTCACAGCCAGTGCTGCAAGTCAATAACTGACCCTGCCTCTACTTCTCAGTTCCAGAACTGGATCTGCAGGCAAAGCTAGCAGAGTAAACCACCTGACACAAGCAAGTCAAGCCCCTGTCGTGGCCAGAGGACCATGGCTGTGCTGCCAGTTGTCACACCAAGCATAGCCCCACAGGGCGGTAGCAGCACCCAAAATAAAGGTGTTCGGTGCTCTGCATCCTCTGAATGATGATGTAGGAAGAACAGATCCTGTCATGGGTCTGTCCCTGGCTTCCTGACACAGGCAGCCATGCTGGAATTGTTCACACTATTGCTTTATCCACCAAAATCTCTAGTTTCAGAGAGACTATAATTATTTGTGAATTTGGGCTACATTTGAAAGGACAAGAAGCATCTGTTGCCTTGGAATAAGCAGTGTTTCTTTTTGAATTCTGCTGTTTTAGAGGAACTTTGAAACTTTTCACTTGTAATTCATCTAGAAACGTAGTTAATATCAATAGTGGATAAAACCAAGTGCCTGCTCCTGTTCAAAAAACACTTCTTTGTGTCAGAAAGAATATCTAGAACAGTTCATTTTGGGTTTACCCAATGTGATTTCTTTCCCCTGGGTTTTTGATTTAACAGCCAAAACCATACAACCCCACTTATCCTCACAGCCCAAGTATAGTTTTTGCCACACATCAACGGCCTGCTTGAAATTTTCCATGCTTTGTGGCTGAGTCAGACTACGTTTTTCTCTTCAAAATTTAAGCAAAATCTAATTTCTGAGAATACAGCTTGCCCATCAAGCAGGACCACAAAGCTTTCCCACTACCTCACCTGAAATCAGGAATGAGATGGCTGTGCTGAGCCTGGACATGGGTGCTCTATTTCCCAAAGAGCTGCACACACATTTGGGTGAATTATCAGCCTCTGGAAATGTTTTTTTGCATATTAGTTTACAGGCTGTCAATGCCACAGAATATGCTCAACATCTGAAAACTGGTCTCCTCCAGCAGAGCAGACTGCAGGGAGCAGAGGGCAGCCGAGGGGCCAGCCATGCCGGGGGTCCTGAAGGTCCGAACATTACCATGCGCAGCAGCCAATACCTAGGGAAGGCATGCAAGCAGGGCAAGAAGGTATGAGATGCTCCCAGCCCTGGTGATGCATGGCTCAAGAACCTTGCAAGATAGAGTTGGGATGTCTGTATTTTCTCTTCTTTCTTGCTTGTTTTGCCCTAAACTTTCTGTGCCAGATTTGAAAGCTGTACACGGTACATGCAGGACAGTTCAAAGCCTAGCGCTAACTCATCTGCTTCGCACCTAGCCACTGAAACACCCATGCTGGTTCACCCTCCTGGCTCCCTCCTTGGGGTAAATGGAGGTGATGATGGCCCTTCGTACATGGATGCTGCAGAGAGGGTGGCTTCCTCCGGACCTTCTGCCATTGGAATGATTTAATTTCCCAGCAGAGCTCAACAAGCAGGTGGAGAAGGAGGCAGCATCTACCTAGCGAAGGCAAGCAATGGCTCACTGGGACCAAACAAATCTGCAGGACCTAGCAGGAGGAACAGTACAAGGCTGACAAACTCAAGAGTGCTCATGTCTTAACATGGCTGTATTTGCCATGGGAGATGCCACAGCGTTTTCTAAGCTATATCCTCAAATTGTCCCATGTGCCTTGAGCCAGCACCTACCCAGGACCTCCCAGGCACAGGCAGGGCTTGCAGGCTCTGCTGGGCAGTATGCCAGCCCTGCGCCTGCCCTTCAGGAGGGCTTCAGAGGACAAGCCTCAGGGCAGGTCTCCAGCTCCCTGCAGCTGCTGCTAGGCTCACAGCCTTCTCATGCTGGGCAGCAAAGGCATGTCCACCCCTGCCTGGGCTGGCAGCACTTGTCTAGCCGAGGTGGGACAGGCTGTGACCCAATTCCTCTTTAGTGGGAGGAACAAAAAGGCGCCCAGGCAGCAAATGCAACAGCCCAGGTTGTGCTGGGTGTCAGCTCAGCCCTGCTCAGCTCAGATACGACTCAGGACAAGTGGCAAACTCTTCTAAGACAGCTGGAGCAGTAGAGAGATGGCAAGTTAGGTCTGTTTCCCTCCTTACCCTGCCCTCCTGGAGATCTGCCACCTCCAAAGAAGGGAAAAGACGCCAAAAAAGTGCGACTGGAATATGAATATAGTGTTCAGACTGCGGCAGTGCCTGTAACCCTGCTTGAACTTTCCAGCCTCAAAGGTCCATCCTGTGCTGCAGGCAGCAAGGATGATGGCCAGCCCCATCTGACATACCATCCCTACAGCCCCAGCACTCCACCACCAGCCCATTGGAGACCTCCTGCCAGTTGCTGCCTGCACCCTGCTCCCCTGCCCACAGAGCTCTCCTACCTGCCTGTGCTCACGCTCCCACAGTGGCTGAGGCCCTCAGCATCCCCATGGCACAGCAGAGGTTGCTGGCAGTCTGTCCAAGCAGATGCTGAAAGAGAGGGTGTAGCCCACGTATTGTCACAGCTGGGAGTGGTCCAGGCAATTGGGTTTGGTTTAATCTCACAATCATAATGAGACACACAGGGCATAAGAGCCACACACATCACAACGGAGAACAGAGCCAGGGTTGCAGATGTGAGAAGTCCATTGGCTCCGAGGACAGGGGGCTGCACCCCCCAGGCACTGGCCACTGCCCCAGCTGAGCAGCATGGGGGTGCTGGGCCTGTACACCCCTGCCTAGGGTGGGGTGGTGGCTGTGTCCAGGGGGTGTGCACCTGCCTCCAGAACTTTGGCTCTGAACAGGGCCAGAAGCCCCAAGAAAGGCTCAGGTAAGGCTGTTACATGTCATGTCCAGCAGAGAAGGATCACCTTGCCATCCTCACCCTTGGCTCCCTTTCCATGGGCATTACCACCTTGTACTTACTCAGCCCAGGCACCACGGAGGCCAGATGAAGAGTTTCATCTGGTCTTCCAAACTCAACACACCAGAGCAGCCATTTGGGATGACACAGAAGAGCCGCATCAGGCCCATGGCATCCACAGAGCAAGACCAAGGTCCCTGGGATGCAGCATCCATGTGCAGCACCCACATGTGAAACAGAACTTGCTTGTAGGGGCTGTACCTATTCAAGCCACGTTTTTGGGGCCACCTTTCCCCTCTTTGGAGGTGACTGGCCTGGGACTTGTCCACAGCTGGAAGGATGCTCCACAGTGCTGTGGGCAGCGAGGGCTTTGCCTGGGTTTAGATGGTGCCTGTTCCTGGGTTGGGAGGGGGGACTGTGCGGGGCATTGCTCTCCAGCTTGGGCAAGCCAGCAGCTGCAAGGGAAAGGGGGAAAAGGAGAAAACTGGGTATAAAGAGAGGTTGCTGTAGTTCTGCTCAACCAGGGCTGTGGCAGCACTGGGACGTGTGTTAAGAACTGGCTTCCCCAAGTTTAGGAAGCTGAGAGATGCATGGAATAAATTACTTGTGACACTGACTCCTACACTTCCAGACTCATGCAGGATTTAGCCACCAGACTCCCAGTTAAGTCAGCACCAGTTATTAAGGTCAGGAGAAGTCGGGTGGCTAAATCCTATCTGGGGGCTGTGGCACAGAAGGTTTGTGCTCCCATGGGACGTGCCCCAAGCACTGCTCCCCAGCAGCCAGAGCAGCCTGAGAGCTGCTCCCATTTCAGGCTGGAAATAAAAGAAAGAAATTATACATTGCATCCAGCTTCTTCATGGGGCTAATCTGCAAAAGGGAGAGGGAGGCGAAGGGAGGCGAGGGGACGCAGGAGAGGGGAGGCGAGGGGAGGCGAGGGGAGGCGAGGGGAGGCGAGGAGAGGAGAGGAGAGGCGAGGAGAGGCGAGGAGAGGAGAGGAGAGGAGAGGAGAGGAGAGGAGAGGAGAGGAGAGGAGAGGAGAGGAGAGGAGAGGAGAGGAGAGGAGAGGAGAGGAGAGGAGAGGAGAGGAGAGGAGAGGAGAGGAGAGGAGAGGAGAGGAGAGGAGAGGAGAGGAGAGGAGAGGAGAGGAGAGGCGAGGAGAGGAGAGGAGAGGCGAGGAGAGGCGAGGAGAGGCGAGGAGAGGCGAGGAGAGGAGAGGCGAGGAGAGGCGAGGAGAGGAGAGGAGAGGCGAGGAGAGGCGAGGAGAGGCGAGGAGAGGCGAGGAGAGGCGAGGCGAGGCGAGGCGAGGCGAGGAGAGGAGAGGAGAGGAGAGGAGAGGAGAGGAGAGGAGAGGAGAGGAGAGGAGAGGAGAGGAGAGGAGAGGAGAGGAGAGGAGAGGAGAGGCGAGGAGAGGAGAGGCGAGGAGAGGCGAGGCGAGGCGAGGAGAGGCGAGGAGAGGAGAGGAGAGGAGAGGAGAGGAGAGGAGAGGAGAGGAGAGGAGAGGAGAGGAGAGGAGAGGAGAGGAGAGGAGAGGAGAGGAGAGGAGAGGAGAGGAGAGGAGAGGAGAGGAGAGGAGAGGAGAGGAGAGGAGAGGAGAGGAGAGGAGAGGCGAGGAGAGGCGAGGAGAGGCGAGGAGAGGAGAGGAGAGGAGAGGAGAGGAGAGGAGAGGCGAGGAGAGGCGAGGAGAGGCGAGGAGAGGCGAGGAGAGGCGAGGCGAGGCGAGGAGAGGCGAGGAGAGGAGAGGAGAGGAGAGGAGAGGAGAGGAGAGGAGAGGAGAGGAGAGGAGAGGAGAGGAGAGGAGAGGAGAGGAGAGGAGAGGAGAGGAGAGGAGAGGCGAGGAGAGGAGAGGAGAGGAGAGGAGAGGAGAGGAGAGGAGAGGAGAGGAGAGGAGAGGAGAGGAGAGGAGAGGAGAGGAGAGGAGAGGAGAGGAGAGGAGAGGAGAGGAGAGGAGAGGAGAGGAGAGGAGAGGAGAGGCGAGGAGAGGCGAGGCGAGGAGAGGAGAGGAGAGGCGAGGAGAGGAGAGGAGAGGAGAGGCGAGGAGAGGAGAGGCGAGGAGAGGAGAGGAGAGGAGAGGAGAGGAGAGGAGAGGAGAGGAGAGGAGAGGAGAGGAGAGGAGAGGAGAGGAGAGGAGAGGAGAGGAGAGGAGAGGAGAGGAGAGGAGAGGAGAGGAGAGGAGAGGAGAGGAGAGGAGAGGAGAGGAGAGGAGAGGAGAGGAGAGGCGAGGAGAGGAGAGGCGAGGAGAGGAGAGGCGAGGAGAGGAGAGGAGAGGCGAGGAGAGGAGAGGCGAGGAGAGGAGAGGCGAGGAGAGGAGAGGCGAGGAGAGGAGAGGCGAGGAGAGGAGAGGCGAGGAGAGGAGAGGAGAGGAGAGGAGAGGAGAGGAGAGGAGAGGAGAGGAGAGGAGAGGAGAGGAGAGGAGAGGAGAGGAGAGGAGAGGAGAGGAGAGGAGAGGAGAGGAGAGGAGAGGAGAGGAGAGGAGAGGCGAGGAGAGGAGAGGCGAGGAGAGGAGAGGCGAGGCGAGGAGAGGAGAGGCGAGGAGAGGAGAGGCGAGGAGAGGAGAGGCGAGGAGAGGAGAGGCGAGGAGAGGAGAGGCGAGGAGAGGAGAGGCGAGGAGAGGCGAGGAGAGGAGAGGAGAGGAGAGGAGAGGAGAGGAGAGGAGAGGAGAGGAGAGGAGAGGAGAGGAGAGGAGAGGAGAGGAGAGGAGAGGAGAGGAGAGGAGAGGAGAGGAGAGGAGAGGAGAGGAGAGGAGAGGAGAGGAGAGGAGAGGAGAGGAGAGGCGAGGAGAGGAGAGGAGAGGCGAGGAGAGGAGAGGCGAGGAGAGGAGAGGCGAGGAGAGGCGAGGAGAGGAGAGGCGAGGCGAGGAGAGGAGAGGCGAGGCGAGGAGAGGAGAGGCGAGGCGAGGAGAGGAGAGGCGAGGCGAGGAGAGGAGAGGCGAGGAGAGGAGAGGAGAGGCGAGGAGAGGAGAGGAGAGGCGAGGAGAGGAGAGGAGAGGCGAGGAGAGGAGAGGAGAGGAGAGGAGAGGAGAGGAGAGGAGAGGAGAGGAGAGGAGAGGAGAGGAGAGGAGAGGAGAGGAGAGGAGAGGAGAGGAGAGGAGAGGAGAGGAGAGGAGAGGAGAGGAGAGGAGAGGAGAGGAGAGGAGAGGAGAGGAGAGGAGAGGAGAGGAGAGGAGAGGAGAGGAGAGGAGAGGAGAGGAGAGGAGAGGAGAGGAGAGGAGAGGGAGTTCTTGCCCTGATCCAGGAACAGCCTGGTTTATTTTGCTGCTAGTTTCTGAGTGGATTCACTTATCTCTTTCCTTCTCCACTACCTGAGGTTTCAAATGCTCCAGGGAGATGTCTCCATTAACCACAGTTTTCTTTGGCAGTTATATTTCATTACAGATCCTCTTCCCACTAATCCTTCCCAGCTTTTGTTGTCGTTATTTTTATTATTATTATTTTCACAAACCTTTTGTTTCCAGATGTACTTAACCTGGCCATGTCCCTTTAAATACCACAGCCTGGGCAGAATAGGGGATCAGTCCTTTGACAGGAGCTAAAGTCCTGTTTGATCTGGATTAGATGCTGATTTTGCTTACCAGACTAAAGACTGAGGGGGACCATGCAGCGCCTGTGTTTGCACAAACCTGCCTGGTTGCATTCCTCTTCCTCCACATGTCCAGTCATAAGGGTGAGCATGGGACTGTGCACACAGCTTGAAATCCAAGCGGATAAACGGTCACTTTATCTGGAGACGTAAGAAAATGGAGGTGGGAGGACTGAGTCGGCAGCTCTGCGCTGTGCTGGAAAGCTGACTCAGGTTGCAGAACCACCCCACCCCCACCCACTGCCCCCCCCCCCCGAGTGCAAGCAGGTCAGCACCCATCAGCTGAAATGGCCATGGGCATCCCTCAGTCTTCAGCAGACACCACATTCTCCTTGGAGGGCCCAGCTCAGCTTGCAGGCTGGAACTTACTTGTATATCCTGGGTCCCTAGTGAACTATCTCATGGTGGGACCAGGTAGGATGTGGGGACACCAAGACCTCCACCATGCCCTGCATCCAACAGATTGTGCTTTCTCCAAGGACTACCATCCCTGTTGTGTTCCTTCCCCATCCTCATCTCCTGACTCTTCTCCTGCCCTTTTCTCTCATCCCTCTGCCCAAAGGACAAGTGTTTTCTCTTCCCCTGTGCAGTCCTCAGCCCCTCTTGCCTTGCCCTGCCCTACCTCCTTCCCCCAGCTCAGTCTCCCTCAAGCCCCCAGGAGCAACGCTGCATCCTCAACTGCCCTACAGCTCAGCACACCCTGCCACACTCCTGCTTCTTCTGCAAGGGACCACAGCTGAACCAGGCTCCAGGAGAGATGGCAGGGGATACCAGCCAGCTCAGGCGCTTCGTGGACTGGAGCTGGGGGGAACAGCAATCCCC
Source organism: Phalacrocorax carbo (assembly GCF_963921805.1). Taxonomy (NCBI): domain Eukaryota; kingdom Metazoa; phylum Chordata; class Aves; order Suliformes; family Phalacrocoracidae; genus Phalacrocorax; species Phalacrocorax carbo. The sequence goes on from NC_087520.1 coordinate 13,118,285, forward strand.
CATTACACATGCACATACTTGCAACGAAGCCAATTCATACCTCCCCCTGCAGCTGTGTTGGTGGACAAATGTCAGGACTCACCGCAAGGCAGTGAACCACGCTGCCAGTGGGAGCCCTCTAGGCCAGGCAGAGCAGGCAAGAGCTGGAGTTTGGTGTAAGCCCAGCACCTGCACCTCATGCCTTGCTGCAGGGAATGGGGAGAACACAAGTGGGCTCTGCCCCAGGCTGGCTTCACCCCACCTGCTCCAGGTTAAAAGCACCAGGAAAAACCTGGAGCAAAATCTCTGGCTTTATTGGCCTCGCCCTTGCAGCAGGGCAAAGTGTGTCCCTTGCTTAGGCAGTCAGGCAGGGCACAGAGCCCTGCTGGGGGAGCATCTCCCACCAGGATTGTGTCCAGGTCACCCAGCAGTGGGACATCTGTCTACAATGGCAAGATGTAAGGATGTCAGTGGTAGTAATGTCACCATCACATGAACAGAAGCTTCCAGTTGGTCACAGGGCACAGCTGAGAGGTGCCAAGCTGCCCAAGGACTGCTGCTTGATGCTGGGGTTCAGCAAAATCCAGCTCTGCAGGAGAGAGGTGCAGGACCTGTGAGGCCTTTGTGGGCATTGATTTCCTGGCTAGTCCATTTAGGAAGCTGGAAAACTAAGTCTGCAGGAGGTGGGGAGGCTCATGGACATGCCACTGTTGGAGGTATCATTACCCAGAACCGATGGATCTTCAGAAAGAACAGGGCCAGCAAGTGAGACAAAATGCAGAAATTAATGACTGTAAAGGTCAAATGGGATGTACCCATCAAGGCCCCAGTCCTCGGCTCCTGGGGGTGAGCTTGGCTGACTTGCAGCCTGCCCATATCCACATCCCCCAAGTCAAGAGGGTGTCCCCACAGTGGCAAGGGTGGGTGAGGAGATGCAAAAACCCAGGGTCGCCTGGGGCTTTGCCAGGGCAAAATGATGCTGTGTTATGGCACGTGCAGGTAAGAGAGGGGGAGATTGTCCTGCTGTCTTGTTCTTGTCCATGGGGAACCCTCATGGCAGAAGGTGGCCTTGTGAAACACCCTGGCCACCATTCCTCTTCAACCAGGAGGATGAGAACAGGCAAGGCCAGAAAGCAGATGGCACCACTTGGCACATTGAGGAAAAGGAACTTAATAATTTGGCAGGTTTCATCCATATTTGCCCTGTTCTTGTACCCTTCCTGGGTTTAGTATAACTTGCTCTATGCACTTGTTGGTTCATGGGTTTTCCCACAATACACAGGCTAGCAGCTCCTCACCCCCACTAGGCCTGACCCAGGCTTGCTTGGGCTCAGGGAGAGCGGGCACAGGCTTGGGGCACAATGTCCATCCAGCCCAGCTGCAGAGGAAGCCAGCCCAAGGGTCTCAAAGGTTTGGGACACAGTGTCCAGCCAGGCCAGCTGCAAGAGAAGCTAGCCCAAGGGTCTCATAGGCAAGGTAGGAGAGGGCAGGGCATCCTTCCTGCCCCCTTAGGTGTCTCACCCTCCAGCCCTGGATCAGAGGCACAAGGCAAGTCTGTAGGACTGGCTGAGGGGGCAATAACAGGGCAGCCTGGTCTTGTGTTCCCGCTACCCATGGTATCATCTGGACACCTTCATGAGCACTACACCCACCTGCAGCATTTTGGTGGGGGGAGATATAACACCCTAGACTGATGCTTCACCAGGGCTGTTGGAACCAATGTCTGGCCAACGGGGAGGCAGGTTCCAGGCTGTAAACCTCCCTAGCTTGGACTGGTACTTGTTGCCTCTGCTAAGTTCCTGCTCAGCTGCTGTCATTCACCCATTGTCACCCATAGGATGAAGGCTAATGCCGTGCCAGCCACTCCCATCCCTGCCAGATGACACAGCGTCTTGCACTGAGTAGCCTCCTTCTGCTGTCACAGGCCAACATATTTCTCACAAATCCTGACTGCTCTGGCCTTAAAACATCTTGACGCAGTGCTGAAACCGGCCTTGGCACAGCAGCGAGTCCCTGTTTAAGTGGGAGCTACCGCAGCTTGGCGTGGGCTTTGCAGCCAGGAGACACTGGCTGGAAGAGCAGAGTGGCCATGGCAGAGCTCATACTAGGGAACACCTACATGCTCATCCAGAATGATCAGGCATTTTTCTTGATTAAAAACAGGGAAACCACAGCTCAGCCAGGATAGGCAGTCCTTGTTGCCCACAGCTCTGGGGTGCTGAAGATTGGGGTACTCTGCTGGGGCTGAAGGAGCTGGGGATGCAAGAGATGTCCTCCTTCATGCAAGCAAAACCCCAAGCAGTCATTCACTCTACGAGGTGCAGGGATGCAAGCTGAGACCCCAGACCAAGATGGCATCCTCCAAGGAGGCAGCACCGCTGAGCTGCAAGCAGGGAGCCAGGTCCGGTGGCACACTGGGCCCCAGGGAAGGAGGACCTCGAGCAGTCTCTGTGCAGCCCCAGCTACAGAAACAACCTAGTGATGGATGCAGCAAAGTCCAAGCTTCCTGCAGAGCTGCAGCAGGGCTGCCAGCCAGGGCACTTGGCCAGATGAAGCCACAACTTTGCCTTGCTGGGGACCCAGCTCATCCCAGAATGGGCTGGCAGGATGCAGCAATGGGTGTCAGCTCCCACCTACAGGATCCTTTCCAAGGATGCTGCCGGGTAAACATTCTCCTGCCCTGGCTCAGGCACTGGGAGATCTCAGTGCATGGTGGTAGGTGAGGAAGTCTGCAAGTCCCAGAGGTGCAGTGATGTGGATGTCAAGCCTTTGGGTGATAAAGGATCTCCCATGGTTCCTCTTCCCTGAGAAAAGCCATTTTCAGACTTGCTCTGTATGGGCACAGCAGTGAGCACAGCATCCGAGAGCCATGGTGGGACCCTCGTGCCCTGCCATCCCACACCTCAGCACAGGCAGTTTCTGGTGAAAGAAACCAACGCTCATTCCCAATGGAGAAGATACAAAGAGATGAGGGATCCTTAGCCTAAATTTTAAAACTGCAAAACTATTTGAAAGAAATTCAGTCAGGGATGAAAACTGGGCCGGAAAGCTCCCAAGAGGTATGTGACACAGGGAAGGTCACCTGGCCAGCTGCAGGGAGCTGAACTCAGGGAGTTTTATTTAGATTAATGCTCCCAAACGAGCTGGCCCAGCAGCCCCAGGCTCTAGCCTTGAAGATGGTCAGACAGCCTGAGCAAAGCCAGCTGTGTAGTGGTGAGCATCCCCCCTGGCTGCCCATGCCTGGGAAGGGACCACTACCCCTGGCATCAGTTGTGTCTGGCTGCAGTGAGGCTGCCAAACCCCCCCCAACCAAGCTGGCGTCAGCTCAGCACCAGGACATACTGCGGAGCATCCACACATGGCCCAGCCTTGCAGGAGTTGCTAGATGCCTCTAATGCCTGGCATGGGGGCTAGCCAGACCCTGTCTTAGCCCCACAGCCCCCCAGGCTGTGCAATGTCCCTACCAAGCAAGCCTGAGCAAATCCCAACCTACAACCACCCTCCTACCCTCAGGGTGAATCTCAGGGTCACCTAGAAGCAACCAGGACTTAATGCTCATGGCTGTTCTCATCCCACCACCCAGGATCTTGCAGCCCCCCCTCACCAAGACCTCAGTCCCTCGTTGTCCCACCAGTCCCCTCCCCGCTGCTCCAAGCCCCTGTGTGGACTGTGGCCGGCCCTGGCAGTGGGAGCAGGCTGCCAGCTGTGAGGTCACGCCTGGCCGGCGGCGCTCATGGGGAGCCCGCCATCCGGCTCAGCTGAAGCACATTTTGTTCAGCGCTTCCTGCATCCTGCCCCATCCCCGCGCCAGGGGGGTGGGTCAGCCCAGGGTCAGGCTGCTAATTGCAGCTGGGGGGACAGTGGGACGAGGGGGCCACCAGCCCAGCATGCCAGGCTGCAACCCAACACAGGGGAGAGGAGTGGGTTCTGCTGCAGAGAGGGATGGGTTACACCCCACAGCCGAGTCCGGCACCCCCCAAGGTGCTGGGATGCCCCTGCGGCAGGACAGAACATGTCTCTGGCACCAGCACAGAGGATGCAGCTCCTGCTGCCAGCTCTGCTGCAGCTAATCCTCGACTCAGGGCTGCAGATGCCATCATCTACCAGCCAGGCCAGCTCCACCATGCAAACCACTGCTGGCATTGCATCTGTGCCACTGCACCAGTCCCACACCAGGGTCCATCCTCTCCTGGCATTGCTTGCTGGCACCTTCCCACGCCACCAAGGCCAAGAGGGGATTCAAACACGTCTGTGCCCTCTGCAACAGCATGACCTAGGGCCAGAGGCAGGTTTTGTTGCCCTTCTGCTAACTCTGTTTAATGAGGATGTTAATTAAGAGTCACCCCAGGCCAGCCCTTGTGGTAGCACCCAAAGTGCTCCCTCAGTGCTGTGCCGAGCTCATTACCATCATCCTGTGCTCCCCATGCCACCCAGGTACTGGTAGCTGTCCTGGCATCCAGCCCTGGGGACAGCAGCCCTGGGTGTCACATCCTCACCAGTGGCTGAGCAGGCAGTGGGGACAGTCCAGCACAGGGGCAGTGCCTGACGGTGGCACTGCAGCTAAGCATGGTGGAGAGGATGGACTTCACCCTCAGGGGATGCCTGAGGTGCTGCCTGCCTGAGGTGCTGCCTGCCTGGGCAGGAACTTGTTAGGCAAGGCTTGTTGGCCAGCACAGGGCCATCCAGTTACACACACACCTGGAGGCGGGGATGCAGCCCACCATGGGGGTGAGCCAGAAGTGGAGCAGAGGGATCACTCCACAGCCCCAACACCCCATCTCCCACCTCCCCATCACCCCACAACCCACCATCCCATCCCACTCATAGGCAGGGTTTGAATCCCACACTCTTTCTGGCTCTTTTCTTTCTCCCAAACATTTTCCCTCATCCTTCATGGAGAAGTCCCTGCTCTTCTCACACCCTGCTAATGCCCACACCCTCCCCACAAGCACCATGTGCCCTGCCGTTGCTCCCCTCCCTTGCCAGTGCCCACCTCCCCTGCTAACACCCACAGGCCCTGCAAAAGCCCACAGTCCTTGCGAATGCCCATGGTGCCTGGCAGTGCCCACATGCCCTGCTGATGCCCTGGCCAGAGGAGCACACAGCTGCTGGCAGCACTGGGCTTGGCGTGGCAGTGAAGGCAGGGGCTCTGGCAGGACATTGCTCCTGGATCACCTGCCTGTACAGGCAGCAGCACCATGCACAGCAGCTGCACCGTCCTCCTCCATGCTCCCTGCCCACAGGGGCTGGGTGCTGCCCCACGTCTTCTCTGCATTTGGGCTGCCACAATGCACCGTGCTGGTGTGATGCCCATGGGGGTGATGGGGGACACATGCCCTGTGCCTTGTGGCTTCCTGGGGTGAAAGCAGAGTTGGGGACACTGCTGTCCCTGGGGGGAGCAAGCAGCAGAGAAGCAGCATGGCACAGCAGGGTCTGCAACTGCCCTGACAGCACTTCACCAAGCACCAGTTTGTGCCAACAGCGGGCCCCTGTGCTGCACACACAGCACCAGGCACAGCCCTGTTGTGGGTGACATGGCCAGACTGGGGGAAACAGCCCTGTGGGGCAGCCCCAGGAGATCCCAGCCCTGGCTGGTGGCAGGATGAAGGAGCAACCCCCCATGCAGCTCCCACAGGGCGTTGGGGCTGGAAAGCCCCAGGGAGGGGCTCTGTATACTGCTCCCCAGGATGCTCTCCCAGCATGGGGAGGCAGCTGGCTCCCCCCTCAGGTGCCAGGACTGTACATTCACAGAGCCACAGTCATTAGCCACAGTTGCAAAAAAACAGCCAGGCTCCTCTTTTCCCATAACACCCACCACCACCACATTCCTGCTAAATTATTTCGGCTGTTGCCCAAGCACCATGAACTGGGAACCAGCTCCCCACAGCCCCTTGCCAATGCAACCCCAGCCAGTACATACGCTGAGCATGCCACGCACCAGAGCACTCCTGGGGCACAAGCAGGGTCCGTCTGTCCATGCATGCCTTGAGTTTTGTCCCTTGCCATACTGGCCCAGCTCCATCACTGTCACCATGAGCTCCAGTCGTTCCTGCACGCACCCCAGGGCTCGGCTGCTGGTGTGACTTGGGTGCCCAGCACTGGGCTCCAAACCCCAGGGAGCTGCTGTGGTGGCCGGGTGGAAGACTGCTGGAGAAGGCATTTGGGGCAGTTTTCCCCATGGACTTTCTGCTCAGTCCCAGCAAGTCATTGCCTGACAGGGATGGAGCCCACGCACTGCCCTCACCCCCCGCCTCATCCGGGCGCACATCTGGTCAACAGATGCTGGCCCAAAGGCTGGATGGAGCCAGGGACAAAGGCTCTGGCTACCTCCTCGTGGCAAGGCAGAGCCGGCACTGCCAGGTCCAGGAACATCTGCCTCTTCCCCCAGGCTGGGATGACCCTGCCTGCCTGGTCACGAGACCCTGCTGGGGGCTGGAAGGGGGCACGCAGCCCACCTGCCTGGTGCAATGCTGAGCACAGCACCCCAGGCACTGGCAGCAACCCCGCCAGCCTGCCCACAGCAGAGCCCAGTCAATGCCCCCTCCATCCCAGACAGCTCCCACTGACCCAGTGCTGGCACGAGGCCAGCCTGGAAAAACCCTCCATTGGCTGCACCAGACACGCAGCCTTCTGAGCTTGCTCACCTTTGGGAGCTCAGTTTGGACTTGTCACGACAAAACAAGCTTCACCGTGGTTCTCCATTAATGACAATGTTTTACCAAAACAAACGGCATTGTGCTACCCAGTAAAACTCCAGGCAGGTCAAGCCAGGAAATATCCCCAGCAGGAGCTGGGGCTGGCTTAGCCCAGCCACTGCTGGGATTAACCATGAGGATTTAGCAGCCGGGGCGACTCCAGCTCAACTCATTGCACCGTCCTGCCTGGGCCGGCCGCCGCTGCACTCCAGCATCGTCACCGGCGAGGTCCCCCCGGTAGCCAGCAGGACTGCATCTGGCAGCCGGCAGCAGCGGCAGGAACAGGGCACGTGGGCAGGCGAAGGCAGGGGGGACCGGCTGCCATAGGCACTGCGGGGCCTGGACGGCTGGAAAGAGGGGTGGGAGAGAAATAACAAAGCTGTAAATCATGACACAAAACATGCATTCATTTTATTCACAAAAACAGCCTGGATCGCTAAAACATTACAAACAGCATTTCAATTTAATGATGTAGAGAGAGCTGGAGAGATGGGGATTTGAACAGAAGAGAAATATCACTTTTCGTAACTGCTTCAGCACAGGTCCTGCAATATTATTTTTATTTTGATTTTAACTTCAGTAAGTTTACAAAAATTACTTCTAGGAGTAAACCATTGCAATTAGGAGGTTTTTTCTGTATGCAGTGTTTCTTGTTCTATATTAATAAACTAACAATTACTTTTTTTTTTTCCTTTTCAAAGACCGCCAGTTGTGTAGCAATTGTTTTCTTCCACCTTTTATACCAAGCCTCTTGTGGGTTAAACTTACATAGGTGAATGGCTAGGAAAAGGGATACTACATCGCTTTAAACATATTCTCATTTATAAACATGAAGTTGAGGCATTCTAGAAACTATCCACTCTATTGTATGATGGGAAAGAATCAAATAAAAAGTATAAATGAGGGTGCAATTAAACAACTGTGCTAAATTACAGTAGTGCTTATTAGTAACTAGATTTTAAAAGGTTACTGTAAATTTACATTCCCTACACAAGTACTGCATCTTTCACACATAAACAACATCAACACCAAAACACAGAAAGAAACTGATTGTCCATACTCTGTCTATTAAGTCTTGGTACTTTACAGATCCATTGTTTTTTTCTTTTAATTATTTTTATTTGAAAAGCAGTTAAATGTCTGACTAGGACTCGAAGATGTTAAAATGAACTCAAAAAAAAATTATAAAAACAGGAATGAGATTTGCGAGAAAATATTTTTGGTTCTAAAGAGACACAGGTGCATCCATTCATTTCAGCCAAAAATCCCTTGCCTGAGACAACACAAGCAAGCAGTGACATTGCACTTGGATGACAGAGCTTTGGGATTCCCGTTCCTACTGGAACCATCTGAACGCGGCTCCTGTAGGAAGCATCACCTTCTGGAAAGGAAGAGAGACAGGGAGAGGGGACAGAAGAAGAAGGAACAAGGTATTAGGTCGGGTCCAGCACAGCTGCACAGCACCAGGGTTGTGTGCCCAAACCCCCCGCCACCCCCATCCCCACATCCTGGTCACTGGCCTCAGTACGAATCCAGCCCAGGCTTGTCATCCCCTGGACGTGGGCACGCATCCCAAGGTTTCCAGCCCACTGGTAAATGCTGGGATGCCGGCTGGAGGGAGACAGGGGTCCCCCCGCTGCTGGCCCTCCCTCCCCGGCAGGGCACCTGGCACGGGACTTCAGCCATTGTTCCCATGTCCCCACACCACTGCCGGCACAATGGCGTGGCCCCCGACTTCCCCTCCAGCCGATAGCGAGCACAATGGTCAGGCTGCGGTGAGCCGGCATGGCCCAGCACCCCCCTCGCTGCCAGCCCCCACCTCCCCTGCCACAGACAGATGAACACCCAGTAGACAGGAACCCAGCAAACTGATGGGTTTAGGAGGGCATTCCAGGGAAAACTCAGGCAGGGAGTACTGAGGCAGGGAGTGAGCTGGCCAGGCTTGGGGCCACCAGACCCAGGAGCTGCTTGGGACACAGGGGACATTACCCCACTGCCGCCTGGCCATGATGAACAACCTTATCCCCAACAGAGCAGCCCCAGGCACCACCAGGGACCTCGCAGCATCTCCTGGGGAAGAGGGGTGAGTCCCACCTGGCTCAATCCCACACACAATAAAGCACCCAACAATGGATGAGACCTCTTTGAAGCCACCTCCAGGATAGGTGGTGTGGGGCAATGGCCCCAATCGCTCTGCGGTCCTCTGGAAGGAGAACCTGGCACATTTCCCAGCTGGATGGGGTGGAAAACCTATGCAACATTCATGAGACCATGGGCGGATTATGCAAGGGCCACAACTTCTCTCAATGTCAACAGCTACCAAGCAATGCCAAGCCATGCTAGCCAGCAGATAGGGCCACACAATCACTAAGAGGACATGCCTCAGAGGGCCCTTCAGTCCCTGCATCTCCAAACAAGCAAGGGACACCAATGGGAAACAAGCCACAGGCTGTGGTGATGAGGGTGGGACAGCAGACTGGGCTGCCATGGGGTGGGGGCAGGTACAGCCAGCCCCAGCACCAGCTCATGGCATTAAGCCTGTGTGCAGGGCTAGGGCACCTCACGTGGTACCCAAGAGTCAAAACCATGCCACATTCAGGTTCTTATCCCTATCCAGGAGCCAGCTGGCTCTCATCGTGTCCTTCTCTTGGATCAAGACACCTGCCAAGCCTCAATGAGTAACCAGTGCAGCATCTCCCCCCACCCCTGAGAGAGGGACCCCAACATGCTGATTTCCACGGGCAGTATGAGCCAAACATGGGGCTTGGGCAAGAGGAAAGGAGCGAAGGGCAAGAGACGGTGGTGCCCAGCTAGGCTGCTGACATTGCACCTTCTCCTGCTCCTGGCCTGTGTATGGTCCTCCGGGCAAATTGAGCTGGGGCACTTAACGAGCAGAGAGCTGCAAGCATCACCACTTCCCCAGAGGTCTCTGCAATATGCAGTCAGACATCTGGAGAAGACAAAAGTGCCTCTGGCCAATGATGCACAGGGCCGTAGCACGGCACACCGTGATGCTGGATCCTGCCCAGTACAGGTGCCGGATGCAGAACCATTGGGGGCAAAGCATGGCGGACTCGCCAGCAAGGGCCACCTGGTCAGATACATCATCCCAGGAGAGAGGTATGAAGGAAGAGGGCACTCCTAATGGATCTGGAAGGAGATGTCTGATACAGGTCACCTTAAACACCTCTGCCCCTTCATTATTAAAGGAGGATGGACAACTAGTTCTAATGTGGATGCCCAAGATAGATCCCCCCTTGTCCCCATGATCATAGAATGCGGACAAGGTTTAGGTTTGGGTTTGGGTTGGAAGGGACCTTCACAGACCACCCAGTCCAACCTCCCTGCCATGTACAGGGACATCTTCTACTAGATCAGGTTGCTCAAGCCCCATCCAACCTGATCTTGAACAATTCAAATGATGGGGCATCCACAATGACTCCAGATGACCTGTCCAGTTACTCCCCACCCTCATCATAAAACATCTCTTCCTTACGTCCAACCTAACCCTGCCATCTTCCAGTTTAAAACCATTGCCCCTTGTCCTGTCACAACAGGCCTTGGTGAAAAGTCCCTCTCTATGCAACTCACATGAGGGTGGCAGTGACCCTCATACCAGCACTTACTAAGGCACCAAGGTACTTCATTAAGGCTTCTCCAGTAGAGGACAGGTCTGTTGAGTCAAATCCTGACTATTCATGGCCTTTGTGTGACAGCTCTGGAGACAAGCCCAGGGTGACCTGTCCAGAGTTGGCCACCAGCCCCCACAGCATTACCTGGGGTTGCTGGGGCTGGCAGAGCCTGGAGGAGCCTGGTCAGTGCAGGGACGAAGCTGCCTGCTTCGAGCATCCAACCTGCCTTGCCAGTCTTAGAGACTTAGCCAGTCATCACCACACTGGGACACCAGCAGCAACTGGTTATGCAGGTTCTGTAGATGTGCAGATAAAGCTTAACAGTGGCAGAGGGATTTAGCCCATTTTTTAATGCTGCCATAAAGTTTAATTCTATTTTTTTTACTGCTTGATTTTAGATCAACATTTAATCACAGCTGCGGCCCCTGTCCGGGCCCTCCAAGGATGCTCCTCTGGACACACAAGGCTGACAGACCAGAGTCACTGCGGCTGCTCTTCTCCTAGGCAATGGCACAGCTCTCCACAGGCAGGGACAATGCTTCACTAGGCCCTATTAATTTTTCAGCCCCATAAAGGGCCACTGAATCGCCCCTCCTGTCCCAGTATCAAGCACTACAGCGTGATGGCACCCCACCAGGACCAGAGGTCCGTGGAGCTGCCGAGCTGGCAGCAGCTCTGTATCCTGGCCACCACCACCTCCAGGTGGGTCTCCACCACAAGGCAGGTGCCTGTGGTTGCCCTAGGGTTGTCCCAGTGCAACACATTACCAACGCTGGTTGACGTAGGGTGAGATTTAACAAACCAGTTGTTGGTCCAGGTGACCTTTGGACATCAGCTGGGGTCCCAGCGTCCCTGCCCCAGCCACGTACAGCCACAATCTTGTTCAACCCTACCAAGGTCAACAAACGGTGCAAGTGGATATCCTGAGAGAGGGGAGGATCTGCTCTGAAAAGGGAACGGTGATGCCCTGGAACAACCCACATCTGCCCAGGCATCCACCCCACCAGCACAATAGTTCTTTTCACCCTCAACACACCTCTGGTCATGCCCAGGAGGGATGGGTACCTGTCTTTGGTGGGGCCCAACTCTATCACATGAAAAGCCCTATTTCAATGGCTCCGATTTCTCAGCCAGCCACATGGGGAAACCAGTCAAGGGTGTGAGCATTTCATGGGCTCCCAGCGCTATATATCATCCCTGGACCAGGCACAGCACTGGGAGAAGGGAGCAACTCCTCTGGCTGCTGCGAACTCTGAGTCTATTGACCCGCTTTAGGACTCTTTGGAAGAGATGAACTTTTTTTTTTCCTTTCTCCCTTTTTCCAGATCACTGACTCAGCAAATTAGAACACGAATATAATTTAGCAATACAGCGGTTTTTGAAAGACACAGTCCCCCTCTCCTCATCCTGACTGCCCAAATAGATTTTTTTTTCCCCTTCACTATTCATTCAGAGCTGATGCTAATTGAAAAACATAGAATGTGGCTAAGAAAATGGTGGGTTGTGTGTTTGGGATGACCAGAGGCTGGGCAATGGTCTCATGCCAGGATTTGCGATCCAGCTGATGTCCGGGTGACTTTTTTGCCTTTGCTGGCTCTGGGGATGCGCTCACCGGCAGGAAGAAGCATGCCGGCACAGCTGACAGTGGGACCAGCTCCCAGAAAAATCAAACCCAGCTTAAGCAGAACAAATGGAGGACCCAGCAGATAGGTCTTGGCCACAGCATGGGTGTGCAGCAAGAGGTGGGCTCTGCCACAGTGGCATGCCCACACACCACCTGTGCACCTCATCCCAGCACCACAGGCACTCAGGTCTCACCCACGCCATGCCACACCATGCCATGTCACCAGTGCTGCCCATGGGCCCAGCGTTGCCCATGGCCCCAGTTGAATTTTAGACCCACACGATAACCTGAGTCACCAGTCTTTTTCTACACTTTCCATGCAAATATCACACCTCCCAGCAGATTTGGTAAGGTGGCACCCCAACGCAAGAACGGCTTGCAGCAGCTTTCCTCCAAGGCCAAAGGCAACACCCATGGTTGGACCATGGTAGGCAGTGACAGCCCAAGTACTACCCCAAAGCCTCACACCAGGGGGATCCGGGCATCCCCATGCTCAGCAGGTGTGGCAGGAGCAGGGGTGCTCCCAGCCTAGCCAGGTGCCAAAGCAGGTGCGCCGCCTCCAGGGCCTGCAGCTCAACTTCCACTGCGAAATCTGGCTGGTGCCTTATGGGCTCATCCTGAGTGCCCCAGATGGATGCTGGCCCAGGGAGACCTGGCATGGCCACAGAACAGAAAATGCTGCCCAGCGCACGCTGCAGCTATTTACCACCCAAACCCAGGGAACACCATGTTCCTGCTCAGCGCGACGTGAGAACTAAGGAGCTGGGTTCCAGCTGTACCATGGCCACGGTTTCACCATCACCAATCACCCCCGTGGTTTCACCATCACCAATCACCCCCAAGCTCTGTCCCAGAAAGCCACCTCCTGCCTCCCCATCCTCTGACCCGCTTGCTGGGTTAGAAGCCTTTCCCTGGCTCAGGGAGCTCCAGCCTGCCCAGGACTAGGGACACCGGCACTGAAACTCAAGCAGAGACCTGCTGCTGCCCATGCCTGCAAAAGGGAGAGCAAAATCCAGCGTGCCCAGGGACCCCAGGGAGAGACCCCAGCCCTCCTCCCCAAACTAGTCAACCCCAGTACATAAGGGAGGGCAGGGACTGGGGCACTGGGCAGAGTATAGATCCCACGGTGAGAACTGTTAATGGAAAAGGGAAAAATAAAAAAGTAAGAAGTACCAGGTGTTTTATTATCTAGGGCAAGATCCGAACCCAGGAGCGCAGCCCAAGGAGGGGTTAGGGTGCCTGACAGGGGCTGGTTACCTCCAGTGCTGCAGAAGGCTTCTTTTTGAGTTCTTCACATTTTCGGAATTTGCAAATCTGGTGGCCAGTTTTGCGATTCCTACAACTGCTGCACTGCTCGCAGTTTATCCGTCTTCGGCAGGGCGGGCACATGCCACATCTTTTTCGTTTCTTTTTCCCCGAATTGATGGCAGATGCCAACTCATTCTGCATGGGATACTCTGCCAAGCCAGCCATATGGAGCGCGCTCTCTGCCAGAAACACGCCGGCAGGGGTCATAATGAAAAGGCCAGGGTTGATGGGAAAAGCCCCCAGGTAAGGAAAATCAGAGGGGCCATTCATTGTCTCTGCAGCTGAGACTGCCTCCATGTCAGAGATACCAGTCCCGTGGTCGCTTGCTAGAGGAAGATGCTCCTGTACCACTCTTTTGAGCATTTCTGTCGACTGAGCAAACTGCTGTAGGGCGGTCTGTCCTTCTGAGGAGATCTCCGACACCCGGTCTAATTTGCTCAGCATACTAGAGATGTTTTTGTGCTTTGAGGTAGAATGACTTTTATCCACAGTCGCATCGTTGCCATTAGCTAAGGGGTTGCCTTTCTCTGAATGTTCGCTTACCGAGCTGCTGCTACCAAAGGTGGAATAGTGGGAGAGTGGACGGGACTTCTTAAGACTTTTGTTCAAAGGTTCACTTATTATTCCACTTTTGTTCCTCCTCTCGGAGTTGACAGGGGGTTGAGAGTCATCCTGGTTATTTTTTTCCGTCTCTGGCTTGTTCCCAGTGTCTTGATGGGAGCCCGAATTTGACATGGTGCCCAGAGAACAACAACAAAACCAAACCCAAAATAAAAATTAAAAAAAAAAAAAAAAAAAAGCGCCCACAACCGAAAACCCACCCCCAATGCCAAAGCAAAAGATCCCCAAAGCCCTTCTGGTAGCACCAGCCCGCCAGCCACCAGGGAAAGCTCAGACGGGAACGCTCATCAACAGGGAGTCTCCTCCAGCGTCAGCTGCAAAGGACTTCAGTCCAATCTCAGTGCAAAGACATACTCTGCGGCTTGGGTATACAACATGCGGCTCTGGAAGTCGAAAAGAAAAGAGAGTTAGCGCTGGCAAGAGCCAACAGGCTTTTCAAAGAGGCTCTTCCTCCCCCTGCCATGAAAGTCTCAGCACCGCAAACAAAGAAACTCCAGGGAACGGACCTCGGTGGAGATCCGTTCCACTGCTCTTTAAAAGGGTCGCCATCCAGACAGAAATGGGGGGTCACAGGGGAAGTCCTGGCCTGGTAGCAATGGCACTCTGACACTTAAAAGCTCTCTGTGCCTGGGTCTCTTCCCCCAGGGACTGCAGCCCCAGGGAAGTCATGGGGCTCATCTCCTGCTCCGCTTCAGCGGCATGCGACCCTCATGCAGGATGAGACCATCGGCACCCACAGGATGCCCCTGAGCCAGCAGCCACAGCTCATGTAAGGGGTGCCCAGTCCCCACCCTGCGGCCACCCATGTCCCCCGGCCAGGTGCCACAGAGGTAGCAGATTGCAGGTTGCACCCTGGCTCCCATGGACCCCCCAAATGATGCTGCTCACCCAGCTCAGCCTAGGCTGTGCCCCTCACCCACCTCCTCCTCTTCCTCCTCCTCCTCCTGGACCCTTGTCCCCAGGCCAGCACTGCACACCAGTGCTGGGCAGGAGAAGGAAGCCACAGGGGAGTTGTAGCGTCTACCTCCAAGCCCTACAGGGAGCCACAGCATCTACCTCCAAACCCTATAGAGAGCTGCAGCATCCACCTCCAAAGCCCATGGGCAGCCATGGTGTCCACTTCCACACCCTGTAGGGAGCTGCAGTTCCAAGCCCCATGAGGAGCCACAGTGTCCACCTCCAAGCCCCAGTGCTGACCTTCTGCCATGCCAAATCATGCCCTGCCTGCACACCCACCGCGGGTGCCCAGCCATTCAGGCGGAGGTAGGGGCTCAGTGGCAACAGCGAGCCCCCTCTCAGTGCTGTTCCCCAGAGCAGGGGCAATGCTGCCGTCCCTGGCGCAGCTCCGGGGCAGCTGGGCCCCGTGTGGCTGCAAACACTTGTTGTGAAATTCCTCCTCCTCCCCTCCCGAGCACGCACGCACGCACGCACAGGCACCGCCGGAGTAATCAGGCTTTAGAGAAGAAAAGCTGCAGGGCTTAGCGGAGCAGGAACCCATGTCCCCACCCCAGCAGCAGCTGGGGGAGGGCAGCGCCGGGAGGAGGCCCTTTGCCTACCCAGTCCCTCCACCCTGGCTATCCCAGCAACCTCCTCTCGGAGTCCAGGCAGGGATGTGGCCACATGTGAAAAGCTCTGCCAGGACCCTTGCTCCTGCCCAGGGGTGATGCACCAGAGCAAGGGGCATCCCTGCTCCCACTCCTCCGCATCCGTCACCCTTCATGTCCCCCTCATCACAGCTGAGCCACAATGCAACCCCAGCAACCCCACTACAGCCCAGGACCCTTCCCCACAGACACAGCTCAGCAGCTGAGCTGCGGGCATCACTGTTAAAATGCTGACAGAGGGAAGGTCCCCACACCAACCACCACGGTACTGGCAGAGGAAGACATCCCGTCTCACCCCGGTGCCAGAGCTGGCTCGCCTGCGGAGAAACCCCCCCGCTTGCACGCTAAAAACCGCTTGCTTCAGCTGCTGCGGGATTTAAGATGCAGCACGGATCGATATAGGGCTCGGGTTCCAGCCTGGAGCTCGCCAGGCCACGTGGGGAGGGAGGGCTGCAGCAGCAGGACTGACTGCCCTTCCCCAAGCATTGTGCTCCATGCCAGGCAGGGGGATGCTGGGCAATGGTGAGGCTGGGGTGCACCCTAAACGGGTGCTGGGAGGGTGGGTGAACTGCTGCCATGCAGCTGGGTCACCCATCCCTGGCTGCTGGGGAGGTGGGGGACCCACCTCTGGAGGCATTAGGACGGGTCACACCTTAATGCCAAAAGCAAAGGGTGCTGGGGCCAGAGTGGGGAGCACAGCAGGAAAAGCACCGGACAGGAGGATGTGAGATAAAGCCACCCGGCGGCGTTATCTCACACCCGCCTGCGGCTGCCTTTCCTGCGGCCCTGCGCCTCTTCCGCCCCGCAGCGCGGCAGACTCACTCAGCTGCTGAGCAGGGAGCCAAGCACTGGGCCAGATCAGCCCAGGATTTATCAGCCTGCTGGCTCGCCTTGTGGCATTGTAACCGCCAAGCCGCGGTGCTGCTGTAGCGTTAACTGGGGTCTCCAGCCACGACCAGGAGTGTGCCTCGCATTGCTCTGGCAAAGAGCTTGAGTCATGGCCACGTGGGGCTCGCTGCCACAATGAGGGGTCCCCCCCATCCCCACGACACAGGACAGCAGGGTCTAGGTGCTGAAGTGGGGACGACACTGGCTGGAGGCACACCATGGTCGCCATCTCCATCAGTTCACATCTTCCTCCACAGCCAGCTATATCGGCCAGCCTTCCCCAGATGGCTGTAGCAGGCAACTGCCCGCTGGTCCCACCCTGCCACGTTAATTGGGTGCCAGCAGCTCCAAGCCCCCACCAGTCACAGCCCTCTCTGTGACTGATGGCTGCAGAGCCTGGAGCATGGAACCCCTGAGCACCCACTGCGGCAGGTGGCAATGGGGGACGAGGCCATGCCAGCCCACCCAATGCAGATCCCCTGTCACCCATGGGGACAAGAGGAACACCACCGTGTCTCCTCTCAGCCCCAGCAGTGCAAGGAGGTGTCCAGCTGCTGGCACAGGGTGCTGGGCCGAGCCGTGCCGAGCTGTGCTGTGCTGTGCAGCACCACTGCACAATCCTGCCATTGTCCCAGCTGCTGCTCTGCCTCCGCCAGCTCCCACCATCTGCAGCCACCCAGCGCTGCTCTCTGGCGCTGCCCTCCAGTCCCCCAGGGCCGCACTCCTCCACAGTGGCAGGCACTGGGCACTGCTGTTATGCCAGGTGGGACAGGTCTGTCCCCTCCAGGAACCCTAGGACCTGGTTGTTGTGGGGTGCCTGGCTAATTTGCACAAAGGAGGTGTGTCCCCCACCCCGACACTGGGACCACCCAGCACAGCAGACAACTCAGCTGCTGCTCGCCAGCCCCTTCCCTGGCCACACTGCTAATTGCAGCGGGGGTAGGAATTAATGATCTTAATCCCTTCTTTATGATTGATCCAAGTAGACTGCAAGGGCCCCCCCGACCCATTTCTGCCCCTTTTCCGTCCCCCATGCCCTGGGGAAGGTGCCGGGCAGCGTCATCTGGGTCCCTGTCAGAAGGTGCTTAGTCCCGGCTGCGGCATTAAGGGGCACGTGATGGGCTCCCTCGCCTGGGTCTTTGCACCGGGCAGCTTAGCAGGCTGGAGGGACGCCAGGGTTCAAGGGCACACCACCAAGGTCGGGAGGCCCCAACCCACACCCAGGGGGTTCTCAGTTTTTGCTGGACCCTGGTCCCCCACTGCAACCCCCCTGCCAGGTACAGGCTGAGCCCAGAGGGTCTGAAAACCGGTTGCCCTGTGGGCTCCAGTGACCGGTGAGCTGCACCACCCCAGCGAGGTACCACCTGACTGTCACCCGCTTTGCCTCCCCCGCTCCCACCAAGACCCATTCCCCAAAAACCTGCCCTCCGCCAGCCAGCAATGCTCAGATGGGACAAGGCAGCAGCTCTCTCCCATGATCCAGGAAGGAGGGAAAGGGAGCTCTCTTCCCCCGAGGGCTTCCCTCCAGAGCTCAGCCCAGCACCACCCCACACCCCCTCTTCACTCTGCCCCAGGGCTCCTTGCAACCCAGCACACAGGCTGACCTTGGGGACCAGGCTGCAACAGTCCTAACAACTCAAAACAAAAAAAGTTTGCAAAAGGATCTCTGGTGGTCCAGCACCTGGAGAAACCATGACCACCTGATGGACTAAGAGTCTCCCTGATTGCAGGCACCATTTACCGCCAGAGAGGAGCAGGAGAGAAGCTTCTCTTCTCGTAAAAAAATGACAAGCTGTGATTTCCAGCCCGCTCCCCCTGTGTTATTTCACTGCATCACTGGAAAGCCATCAGCTCCTGCCGATGTAAAAAGTCTCGTTTTTGAGAAAGAACTTCTGCTTTCCTTTAATTTTAAATAAATCGACCTCCTCCCGGAAAAGCTGCCAGTTGGTCAGCCATGCACAGACACAGCTGTAAAGGGAGAAGAAAGCAGCAAAGCTGAAGCCGAGCTGCTCCCGGGCTCTGGAGACAAAGGAAGAAAATAAAAGTTCGGCTTTTTTTCTAATCCCTGGGCGCTGGGTGGGCACTGGGGGCGGCAGCTTTGTCCGCCTGGAGCAGACGAAGAACGAGGACGGAAGGGACCCCGGCGTCTTTTCAGCCTCGAGAAAGGCAGTAATTGTCCCCTCTGCCGGGTTTTTGTCCATGCTTCCTCCCCCTCGCCACGCGGCTGCCCGCCCACAGCAGCCCCCACCTCCCTAGCAAAGCCCTGGCAATGGACGGACAAACGGACAGATGGATGGACAGATACAGCCACGCCACTAGCAGACCTAAGGAGGGCACCCACCACCTTGGTGGGCACCCTCTCCAAGGCATCCCAGGAAAGCTGTAGGTTGAGAGGGGCTGCAGCTGGAGGTACCACTGACAGCTCCAGAAAGGGGCCTGAGGTGGGCACCATGATCCTCAACCTCCCTGGCCAACAGTTGTGGACAGGACATCGGGATGGCCGGGATTGCAGGGCCATGGGTAGTGGGAGCGATGCATGGGAGTCCCAAGACACCCTGGAGGCATCCTGGTGTCTGAAACACACCCTGGGATGAGAAAAGGCAGCAAATGGAACAGGACCACTGCCCTGTAGCACCATCATGGGTCGGAGAGTCCAGCTGCAACCCAGGTCAATGGCTCAGGAGAACAGGCACCACCAGAACAAGGTTCAAAACAGCTTCAACCCCAGTGCCACAACACCTGACTCAGCACCCAGGTACCCAATTTTCACAGCACAGTCAAACATGCTGCTTCTTTCACCGGCTGACACAGGTCAACTGAAAGCCGGTGGTGATGTCTCATCACAGCCTCATTGACCAGAAGTCAAGCAGCAGGGGCCAGACTAAAGGGCTACTGGACCTCTCCAACCACACAGGGAAGCCCCATCAAGTCTTGAGCTGCTCAGGACTCAGCCAGGCAAGAGCCAGCCACCACGACTGCTGGCAGGGCAGAGACTCATGGCACCATCACCTCTGGGCTGCTGCTTCTGCCAAAGCCATGTGAGGAAACAAGGTGAACCAAGAGAGGAATCAAGCTGCGCTCTCCCAAGGCTGAATATCCCTGCAGGACACCCATTCAGGGAGAACATAGTGCCTGAAAACCAGGCACGGCACCCCGAGGCAAAGACAAGGACCTGCTTCACCTACCTTGTTTACAAGCCACCACCTCTGTCAACCCAACAGCCCCCAAGCTCTGCTCTTTGCATTCATCCTCCCAAAAACTGGTCCAGCCAGAAGATCAACTCCTGGATGCACCATAGGAGTTACCATCACGGACTACATTTTCTCCAAACATCAAGAGAGGACGCCCAGGCCTGGGGGAGGTTTGGGCAGTGTCATAAATGCTAAGCCTCACCCTGGGCGTTTGCAGGTTAATGAGCCAGCGGTATGACGGGTCGCCAGATGGGCAACTCGAATGGAGATAGTTCATCTCCCATGCTCCAGAACATCCTTCGGACGGCCAGTTGTGGCAGACGCTCTGCTCATCTCTGCTGCCGAGGTGGCACTGAGGGACATTAAGAAGCCAACTCCTGAATTAAAAAGGCTATGGAAGATTAAATCCAGCATCTGGAGTTAGCCCTGGAAGCAGATGGCGAATCATCATGCTGCACAGAGTGGCTTTCACCCGTCTCCTCCTTGCAGGCAGCTACTCTGCTCTGGTGGTGCCTCCCAAGGGCAGCTCTGGATGCACAAGCAGCTTCACCAGAAAGGGCCAGAGACATGCCCTGCCAGGCACATTCTCCAGGGATAGTGTGGTGAGGCCATGCCACCACCCTGCAAATGCCAAGCTGAGCAGGCAGGATGACACCTCCCCATGTGAGCTCCCTATGCCAAGCTTCCAGCAAAGCCATATTTTTTCCCCACATAACTCCATAGCTGCTGTGGGCTTCCCAACCTGCGAGTGCACAGTGCCAATATGGCATAGCCAGACAGGGATGCCTGACCAGGGCAAATGCACCCAACCAAGGCAGAGCCCATCACCAACATACCCACGACTTCCAAGGAGGTTACCACTGCGGAGAGGACAAGGGTGTCCCCAAGGACACCACCACCTCCATGCATATCCTTGAAGCTCACCCTGCAGCCGGCCCCACACACGCCCTGCTGCCCTGGTGAGCTGCGTTGCCAGCACAGCTGGAGCCACCACTGCGGGGACCGACCTGCACCCTGGGCCGCTCCACGCCACCCGGCTGGGAAACGTGGCTGCATCCTGCCTCTGCGGGGTGGTGGTTAGGGATTAAGGAGTCTTAAATGTCAGACGACCAGGCGCTCCCTGGAAATCCACTTATCTCCGCTGCCACTCGGAGCGGCCAGAACCGGGCGGTTATGGAGATAACACGATTTGAAGCGTCCACCCGAGCATTGCAAGGCTGCGGGTGCCCTGCGGACAACGCCAGGCACCTCCTCCCCTCCTCCACTCACCCAGCTGCTGCCCAGAGGGCCGGGTGACGGCCGCGCTGCTCAGCCCTATGGCTGCACCCACCTGCACGACCCCCCCTTCCCCAATTCGGGGGGACGAGGGAGGCTTGGCAGCCTCACCTCCCCGGCACTCATCCATCGCCCCCCCGTGCCAAAGCTGTGACAATTCGCTGCCCAAATCCTAAAACGACTGTAACTAAAACCTACCAGATTGAGCCTTGGGAAGGCCCCCCCTGCTTCTCCCCCCCCTCCAAATGGGATTGAACAGATCTGTGCTCACACAAGCCCAGCTCACAGCCAAGCAGCATCTGACATTCACGCGCCGTGGCACGGCTCTCTGCCGCTCGCCCACTCCCCCCAGCTTGGCACCGCCCTGCCTAACGCTGCCCCCCTGGAGATGAGGCATCACTCCCAGCCCAGCCGAATGCCCTGGCCCTCTCCAAATCTAGCCCCCCAGACTCTCCTGGAGGGACCCCAGATCTTTGGGCCAGCTAATCCCCACTGTCCCCCCCACCTAGGGAGGTCCCCAAGGTAACTTCAGGGCTGCGATGTTCAGGACAGGTTGAATGACCCAAGGGTGTTGGGGCGAGGTGGATGAGGGGCGGTCGCTGCCCAGCAGCAGATGCCAGCTTCAATGGGCATCCCGGCAAGAGCCCTGAGAGCCAACCACAAAGGGCTGCAGGGGTCCCAGGCAAGGCTTTGCCCTGGGGAGACCCGCTCACAGGCTCACCAAGGCCAGGCTAAGACATGTGAGTTGCTCCTGTTAACAGATGGGGCGATTACAGTGTAAATTACTTGGGGTCTAACTGATAACCAGGTCACGGAGAGACCAATCAGCAGGGACAGAGCTCTGAGAAGTTAATTAAAAATAAGACAAAAAGTTGTAGGCACAGCCACATGGGAATATTTGATGGCGAGGAACCCCAAATCCATCAGTGCCACCTCCAAGTGCCACCTCCAGTGGTGCCCAAATCCATCAGTGCCAGCTCCAAATACCACTTCCAATGGTGCCCAAATCCATCAGTGCCACCTCCAAGAGCAGTCCCAGCTTGGAGAGGTCCTCTTGTGCTACCAGCTCTCTCAAAACCTCATCCCTCCACAACCCACCAGGCAGTTCCATGGTGGCAGAGCACTAACTGAGGGGCTGCTCCAGATCCCAAGAGAGCAGGTGGTGAGAAGGGCTGGCACACCTGTGCCAGCACCTGTGTCACTGTCACCACCAGTGAGCAAGAAGTGCGCCAGCCATGAGGGCATGTACTTGAGAGCACGAGGGCCAGCTCAGTTTGTGAGCTGTGTTGTCAGGTGGTGAGGACCTCATGGTCCTTAGTGATGAGACTCCCACCTCAAAGGTGGCAGGGCAAGGCTAGCACCTTGGTGCCTGCGCCCCATGGACAAAGTGAACACACGGAAGTGAGGCAGGAGCCATTCAAGCAAGGGTGAGGTGAGCACACTGCCTAGCCGGCCACCCCACTGAGGGTGAAGAAGACATTGGCATCCAAGAGGCATCTCCACCGCTCACACCAAAAACAGCCCGGAAGGCTGGGACCCCACTGCTTCTGTGCCAGTGGAATTAAGGTGTACCATCCCCTCCAGCCCCAAGCCCCCCGTGAGCACCTGCTCTCAAAGGCAACCACTTTGAGGAATTGCTTTTATGGCTGCGAAGGCAGCAGCACTGTCGGAAAGCTGCCGGGGTCCGCAAACAGCAGCTATTGACAGATGTCCAAGAGGACGGCAAATAATCCCATCTTCCTCTGGGAGGATTCGGGTCGCCCTCGCCCTCACCAGGGGTTTATCCATTGTCTGGATCTGCCATCAGTTGTTATTTTTGGTCAGCACCACGTTTTGCTTGGCCTCACTGGCAGGAGGGAAATAGGAGGAAGAAGAGGAAGGGGAGGAAGGCTGCCTGGCCAGGGATGGGGGGAAGCAGACCAGCTCGGCTTTGGGAGGGGGCAGTGGGGCACCCTGCAGACCTCAGAGATCCCGGGTCAGTCTCCTTGCAGCCCCACAGACTCATTGAGCACAGCCAAAGCTTGCCACAAAGATGCAACTGGACAGGCTGACAGTGAGGTCATGGTGTGGCCGACCAGCCCAGGCATCACAGCCTCCCCTGGTGCCCAGGGGAATTGCTCCCAGTAACCCAGTAAACACAGTGGACCAGAGAGGGTTGAGTTTTTTGGGGGCAGGTCTCATTGCCCAGCTTCCAGCACCCTCTTGCGCAGGCAGCAGTTGGGAGTTGTCTCCACCAGCAAAAGAAAGGGTAGGAGAGCTTTGGCAGGGACAGGCAAGCCCTGCCTGCTGCCAGTACCATCCCAAGCCCTGCCTGCAGACCTGCACATGCCTCGGGTCCATCCTGATAAGCCAAAAAGGCTAGAGAGCCTCATGAAGGCAGGTCCCCAACCTGCCCTGACCCCCCCAGGCTGTGGACCCCCATTCCTCCCGTTTCATCCCCAGCACCACAGCATCCCAAGGGGCAGGCAGGCCCCACTGGCAGGTCCCATCCTCCCCGATGGTTTGGACTCACTGACACCACAGGATGCTGCTCCCAGGGCTCAGCCAGCCACCAGGATCCACACCCATCCCTCCAAGGCGGGTACAGTAGAAGGTGTGGGCAGAGCTGGGTTAAGAGGCACCCAAGAGCTCCTAGGGAGAAGATGCACAGCCATGGCCCAAGACTTTGCGCTTCTCCCCATCTACCCAGCAGGAACTCAGGGAGCATCCCTGCTTGCCGGCAGGGCAGGGCTCGCCATCCTTCTGTGCATCACCTTTCCACCGCCACCCAGTCTGCTTGCAAAGCGCAAAGACAATAAAAAGCTGCCTCCCCTCTCGGCGGGCTTTCACTCCAGCAAGATATGGAGGGCATGCCACACAAAACCGCCTCTCCCAAGCTTTCCCCACGCTCAGCACCACTTGTCATTCAAGTAAACCCCATGGCCTTTAAGCTGCCAAGGTACCAGAGCTGCTCCGGAATCGGAGTTCGCTCGGCTCCTGCCCTGGAGCAAGGAATCTGAAAGGCTGCCACTGGAAACGAAACAGAGCATCCGTCATTTTACTTGCCAGGAATATATCCAGCCCCCAAAAAAAGAAATACTGCCTGCTAAAAAGCCAGCAACAAAAGCCCTCGATCTCACCAGCAAAGCAGAGCCCAGCACCAGGCATTTCCACCCGGGTCCCAATTCTCTGCCGAATTCAAAATCACCCAAAATAAAACTAGTAGCAGAGCCGGGTCAGGGCTGAAGTGGCCAGAGCCACACCAGGGCCAGGAGGACGGCACCAGGTCAGGATGGCTGGTGGGGACCAGCAGACCCTGCCCAGGGTGGTACAAGGAAAATCCATGGGTTTGGAAGAAAAATGAGGCAGGTGGCAGAGGCAGGGCTGGAGGGGACAAAAGCTCCTCCTGCTGCTGCCAAACCAGCACACCCAAGCACAGCCAGCCCCACTCTGGGGGGTGTCCTCGGGAAGCCAACCTACCCGTGGCTGCTGCCAGCATCCTGCCTGCAAGCCATCCCCAGCCAGGCAGGTCATCAGCCCCCGGCCATTTCCAGTCGCATCCCCAGGAAAAGGAGCCGCGCATTCCCAGCCAGCCCAGCCCCCAGCCCAGGCACGCCAACCCAAATATCTGCAAAAGGCGCTCCCCTCCATGGGAACGGCAACTCCACACAGAGTTCACATGCCCCAGCAATGCCTGATTAAACTCCCAAACTCTAAGGGAATACCCCTGAGGCTGTCTGAAGATAAGCTAGGAGTTAGACTGCTCTCAGGAAATGCAGGAACTGGGAAAGAGCAATCACTTTTTTTCCTTTTAAATCCAGAATACTACAGAGAAACCCCGGTATGCTCTAGCTCAGATGCAAGTGCTCGCCTAAGCTTGCTGCTACGTGCCCCAGGAGTTTATCACTCCCCAGATCTTGCCAGAGGTGGTGGGGATGGAACTGGAGAGCCCAGGTCAACTCAAGGCAGCACAGGTGAGCTGAGCATGACCTGCCAGGCTTAGCATGCCAGACTGGATGATGTTGAGCAAGAGGACAGTGCTGGAAACCTGGGCAGAGGGAAAGCTGGCACCACAAGGCCAGTGAGTACCAGAGAATGGGGACACTTGCTACCGACACCTCCAGGACCTGTGATGCTCTGCAGGTGCTCTGTCATTTCAGTTCACCCTGGGGAACACCGCAGACACTGGTTCCACCAGCTCTCAGGTCTCCTGCGACCCTCACCAACCTTCTCCTCCCCTTTGGCTTCTCCATGACATGTGGTCGTAGCACTAGACCCAGATCTCCCTAGTGATCTGCACAGTCAAGGGCAAAGGCAGTCAAGGAAACAATGTTGGTGCATTGCTGCTCAATGCAGCTCTGAGCTGGAACACCCCAGCATAAAGAAGAAGATGATGCTCTTCCCTTTCGTACCTGATGGAGCTCAGGGAGCAACCAGCATCCTGGGCAGGGTTCTCCAGGAGAGCAGAGCCACAGGGAGGGTTTGCACCACGTCCTGGGGATCAGTAAGGCCTGGTGCTGGGGCACCCCAAGGTGAGCAAGCAAGAACAGCCCCGTCCTGGCTGTTGGGGCTTCAATGGTGACCAACTGTGACATCATAAGCAAGTTCTACCTTCAACCAGGACAACGGCCAGAAAGATTTGCACCAAATGCACACCATGCTTTTGGATAGGCAAATGTGTCCGAGGCCAGAGGGGCACAGGTGATGCACCTACCGCACACCAAGCCCTCCTTCGGAGGAGATGTCTAACAGCTGTCTTGGTTCTTGACGCTTCTTCAAGAATCAGCCCAAGAGGAAAGGTGTCTTCCTTCCCTGTGGAAGGATGGAAGAACAGCAGTCCTGGGCAAGCTAATGGCAAGAGTCATTAGGAAGACAGTTTCCAGCAAACTGTTGGGACAAGAAGTCGTGCCTCAGGGATGTGGTGGCACAGTGGGGAGGGGTTGTACCAACAAGGCCCAGCTTCTGTCTCTGATTGGCTACCAGTTTGGCTGCAGAAAGCAATTGGACCACTACAAAACACTTAGATTTTCACTGGATGTCTCACACACAGCCACAAGACCTTTCCATATATGAAGTGGGCTTTTAAGAAAGATGGGGACAGACTTTTTACCATGGCCTGTCATGACAGGACAAGTGGCAACAGTTTTAAACTTAAGGAGGGCAGGGTTAGGTTGCACATAAGGAATAAATGTTTTACAGTGAGGGTGGTGAGACAGGTGAGACACTGGGACAGGTTGCCCAGAGAAGTTGGGGGTGCCCATCCTTGGAAGTGTTCAAGGTCAGGTTGGGCAGGGCTTTGAGCAACCTGATCTAGTGGAGGATGTCCTTGCCCATAGCATGGGGGTTGGACTGGATGAGCTTTGAAGGTCCCTTCCAAACCAACTATTCTGTGATTCTAATTTAATCACCAGCATCATGCCTTATCAAAAAAGCATAAGTGAGATGGGTGAAGCTGAAGAGCTCAAAGAATGAGCCACAAGACAATCAGAAAGCAGAGCTGGGGCCCTGGGAAAGAGGAAGGGGCCGCCGCCACCACCAGCCATGACATCAGTCTGGACAGGGGGCCCTCAGATGAAAGAGCTGCAGGACACACAGTAAGAAACAGAGGGTTTCATCCTGCATGTGGCCTCAAGGAGAGCGGCTGTGAAATAATCCATCTCACAAGATGTCACAACATGGAAGAAGATGGGGAAGAGCTGCAAGACCGAGCCTTGAGCATGAAGGGAACATTACATGGTAGGAGCAGGAAAGAGCTTGATATGGTGAGCTTATCACACTGGAGATGTGCTTTGAGGAGACTTAATTACAGGGTGTAAGCATCTATCTGGACTCACTGGTCATCTTGATCCCAAGCTCTGACAAGATACAACTAGAGTTAAATCTCAATGCTTCTGCCTCTTCTCACCTCCCCAAAAGCTGAGGAACAAGGTGGCAAGATGGAATGGCAGGATGTCACATGGTTGTCACATCCAGCACCTCCCTCATGGTGGTCCACCCCTTCCCCAGCCAGCCCAGGGTGGGTTCAGAGCCCCCAGCCTCTTCCCGGAGACCTGATGCTCAATTGGTGACCTTCGGCAAGAGAATAGTCTTCCTTCGCCTGTGCAGAAGGGTTTGACCCCATGCTCTCCTGAAACCCAACACCCACATCCCTATCTCCGGACTGGTCCTCCTGCCACAGCACTGGCAAGCCCCCAAGATGGGAGGAACAGGGCCTCTAGAGCACTGGGCACCAACCCAAAGTGTTGACATCCCCACTGCCCGCTCTCAGCTTCCACGATGGACATCCTCCTCCATCTGCTGCTTTCTCCAGCCTGCTCCATCTCCTCCTCCTCCCTCTTCCCCACACTGGCACCAGCACAACACAGACTCACACACCTTGCCCCTGGTGACTTGCTCCATGATGGCAGAGCCCAGGGGAGCCTGGGGCACAATCAGAGGCTGTGGGTGCAACCTGGGCAGGGAGCCCCAGCAGCCTCCATCCACCAGTGAACAGGATCAGTCTTGCACGTGGTGGATCAGGCAGAAAGAAACTTGTCCTAGCTAGGATGAGCCACTGGTATTTTAAGGGATGTCCACGACACCTTCCTTGGTCCTCTGGCAGGTGGTCAGCAAATCCAAGGCATGACTGAGGGGAGGGTGGGAGGAACGCTGTGCTTATGAAATGGAGGAAGGCACATTATCATTCCAAGGGCTTCAAAAAGACCCATCCTTGGGTTCTTTTCCTCCTCTGGTAGCTTTTGACACATTTGACATGGGGCACATCCAGGTTAAGAATAGGAAAAAAATTCCCAGCACTTCTTGACCAGGTTAGCTTCTCCATCCTCCTGTAGCCTGGATGGGCCCATGTGGCCTCCCCACACCTTTCTCATACATGATGGGAAGCTGAACCTCAGTACTGGGAGGGAGAACATCCTCTTTAAGGATTTTGCAGATTAAAAGGTATTTCTTTACCCCAATGATGCATTTTAATGATGCATCAAAGCCAAAGCCCTGCACCAGGGTGCTCCCAGGGTTGCAGCCCTCACCATCCCTCATGGCCCAGGGAAGCAGCCAGCACCCACGGGGGATTCAGGACGGGCATCTCCAGAGAATGGCTGCAGATGTCCTTGTGTCCCTGCAGTGGGCGGCCCCACTGTGGCTCAAGGGGTTTAAGCTGAACTAGTGCAAGTCCCTCCTACAGCCCCCCAAGGCGTATGGGTCCCATAGCACTTAATGGGCTTACAGAGCTGCTGGGACCAGAGTGGCTCCCAAGCACAGGGGCTGGGGGAACTTAAAGGCACCGCCAGCCGGCAGCCCCGCAGGGCACCACAAATGCTGGCTGTCCCTGGCATGGCAGGAGCCACCCACCAGTCCCATCCCAGTGTTGAGCGCTCAGCCCACTCCTGCCCTGTCCCAAATCCCATACACCCTCCTCCAGGCAGGCACCCTGGAGTCCTCCCCCCTGCTTGGCCTCAAGGACGAAGGCAGATGTGAGTGTTCCCCAGCTTCCCCGGCCCTACAGCAGACCTAATTCCCCCACCCCATGCCACCAGCCCCTGGCACCCTCGGGGGAAAGCAGCACCCACAAGTACTGGGGAAGACAACAGCCCAGGTAAAGAGCGGGACGCAGGCAGTCCAGTGGCAGAGCATGCCTGCTCCAGCCTGCACTGCACCCACACCCCCATGCCGGTATCCACACCCTGCATGAGCACCCCACACCTGCGCCCTATGCCTGCACCTCGCAGCCTATACTTCACCCAATGTCTGTGCTTCATGCCTGCACCTGCACCTTGCACCCTATACTTCACCCCATGCTGTGCCCCATGCCTGCACCCTGCACCAGCACCCCATGCCTGTGGTCCATGTCTGTGCCTTGTACCTGCACCCCATGCCTGCACCTGTACCTTGTGCCCCACACCTGCACCCCACACTGGCAACCCACACCAGCCCCCCATGCTCACCCCATGCCTATGCCCCCATGCCAACACCACACATTTCACTCCCCATCTCACCCCACTGCATCACCCAGGGCCATGCAGAGCCTACACAGCAGGACCACAGGATGCCTGACATTGGGGCAGGACCAGCTGCTGGTTACCCCCTCTCCAGGGGCTCAGACCCCCTCAAATTCAGGCTTGAGGTAACAAGAGCATGTGCCACCCAGCACCCTGCCTGGTGAGGATGGAGGGGCCAGCACACCATCCCGTGCCATTCTGGGGAAATCCTGTTTTTCCAGGCTTGGATCAAGCACAGGGGACCAGGACAATGGCCAGCAGGAGTGGGGCCATCCATGGAAAATCCTGCTGGGAAGCAGCAAAACCCCATCCCTCCCACTGCCAAGGCAGCCCCTCGCCAGCCTGCCGCACTCCAGCAGGGACAGCTCTACCTTCCTGCTAGATCATACTTTCAGGGCTTGGACTCCAGCATGTAGGTTTGTGCCTTCGGGTATTTTCAGAGGGGAAATATATTAAAAGAAAAGCAAAAAAAGCCCCAAAACCTAGGCATGCATCTGAGCTCCTGTGATTTCCATATCAGCTGCTCTACATGCACATGGCATGGAAAAATCCATAGGAAATTTCTGCTAAAAAAAAAAAAAAAATAAAGGAAAACCCACAGAAGGCTGAGCTCGCCGGACACAGCACGCTAGGAGGGGCTGACAGAGCTGTTACGGTCTATTGGGCCAATAATCCACAAACTAAGACGGATTTATTGTACATGGCAGATCGTAACAGCTCCAAAGAAACCATCACTGTCTCCCGGTGCTTAAAATTCACTTTCTTGGGGGAAAAAAAAGGGCCAAAATATGGCTTTACGAGATAAGATGCGTGGTTGTACCATTCTGTGACAGACAGAAGCCTGTGCAAACACATATATGGGGTTTTTTCTTGATATATAAATAAATAAAATATCTCCTCTTCCAAGGCAAGCACGACTGCATTACCCAGCTTGGAGCACTGTCGTTACCACCGGATTACCCGGCTTGGTTTCACCTCCATTAGCAAGATGGATTTTCAGGGATGTTGTTTCTGCCCCAATATTACACCCGAACACAGAGGAAGATAAAAATTAAATTAATTAAAGCCAGCTTGAGCCCCTGTACCCATCTGGCTTGCTGGGATGGGTAGATTTGGGTCCCCTCTCCTTGGAAGGTGCAAGCCCCTGAGAAACAAGATGCTAGAGCAGAGAGCAGACTCTTCCCACTAGCACGACACCGTGACAGCAAGCCCGGGATGGGGGGATATTTTAAAATAAAAATAGAAACAACAATAACAACAATAATAAAAAATAATAATAATAAATAATCATAATAAAGGGCAGAGCCAGTGCTTTCCTTCGCATCTTTGTTTCTGGGTGGACATGAGCTCCAACCAGCACAGAGGAGCAGGACCAAGAGTGGGACCAGCCTGACCCCAGAGGTAATTGCGGCATCTGTTCGAATCGCTGCAACGCTGGAAATCACACTGGGCCTGGCTGAGAGCTTACCGGCCGGACAATCATATCAGATGGGGATCAAAGAGGCTCAGCTAACGGGTTTAGTGCGCAGCTTGTCCCAGCCAGAACTGGCACCAAGGGGGGAGACTGGGCTCCCGCCGACCCGGGGGGGCTGCACGCCCAGGATGTTCGCAGGAAGCCTGGATGGTGCGCATGGGAGCGAGCATCCCTCGGCAGGTCGATGCCCAGGGGGATGCCTGGTGAGGCAGCCAACCCTGAAACCCCCTGGCATCGTGCCTGGACAATGGGTCAGGCAATTCCATGTGCTCACCCTGACTGTACCCACCAGCCCCTCGGCTGCACCCCAAAACCATCCCAGGGGGGTGCAAGTGGTGGGATGCAGGAGCAGATGACCATGAGAGCAGCTTTCGGCTGCAATGCCTGCGGGCAGGGGCAGGTGCAGGCACGGGGTTTGCACAAGGTGCTCCAGCTCCAGCCCCCCCAGCAAGCAATGCAGCCCGGCCGTGGGAAGCGATGTGCCGGGACTGGCTGGGCGGCTCCGGGTAGAGAGTGGAGCCGAGTAATTAGAGCAGGAGGCTGTGAGTCAGCAAATGATGCGTAACCTCACCGAGGTTGACAATGAGGCAAAAGATGGCAGTTTCGACCGAGAGCACCCGCTGAAAGGGCACATTTAGATATGCAAGAAGCAGCAACTCCCAACAATTGCAGGGCTAGCGACCTGCTCTGCAAACCACGCTGCTCTGCCGTCACCATCCAGCTGCCAAATATTTGACGCCTTTCTCCAAAATCATTACAAATAGAGACGCAGTCGATCACAGCCCAAAGCCTATGGGAGCAGGGTACCAGGGACCGCTTCCAAAAAAGCAGTGTTCAGTGGGGAGACACCAGCCAGCCTCTCCTTCAGCACCCCAGGCTGCCTGGGGAGCAGGATACAGCCAGGCTCTGCAGCTGACCTTGCTCTGCATGCTCTAGAGAGAAGAGCAGCCGGCAGTGGCGATTCTCCCGGCACCACCGCTGTACTCCAGGACAGACATTAAGGGTGAGGTTTGGCTTAGAAGCAAACACCAGCTCCAGCCACAGGCTCGTCCTCCCTTTTCTGGGGGAACTGGGGCTGCAGGCAGGTTGGGCCCTGCCACACAGCAGCCCTCAGTGAGGAGAGTTTAATTAACCCCAGAAAGCAATCGTTAAACGGCCAGCCTGGGTAATCGATGCAGAAGGGGCAGCTTGCTGCCAAGGGACCATCTGCTCCAGGGAGGGATAGCGGTTCATTGTCATCCCCTCCCTCGCCGCCCTTCGCCCCGTGCCTGCCAGGAAGCCACCAAGGGGCAGCTGGTTTGGGGGCCCAACCCTGAGCATAACACCAGCCGAGCTGCCCCCAGACGGGATGGGAGATGCCCAGCGCAGTCCCCTCGACCCCTCGCCTCGACCCTTGCTTCCCGTAAAGCCCCAGGTCCCCAAGCCACATGATTTCCTATGCGTTGCAGCCTCCCCCCAGCACAAAACACAGCTGGGGGCCCCCACTGGAGGGTCCCCCCAGAGCAAGGCAGCCCCCATAGCCAGGATACAGCTGAAGGACAGCTGGGCAAGGATGTGGCCAAGCACACCCCTCACCCACCCTGCAGCTATTTTCACCAGTGAGATGAGTTTGGGGCAGTCTCAGCCCTGAGGGCACAGGGGGTTTGTATCTTTTCGAGCACCCAGCCCTCCACACACACATACAGCCAAGCTCACAGGAAAGCTCTCGGCATCCCGGCATTGCCCAGGGTACCGGCTGTCCTGCTGCAGGGCACTGTTTTCCTTCCCATCCCTGCCTGCCCTGCCTGCCTGGGCAGGGATGCCGCACAGCTGCCTGGTGGGAGACAGCCGGGCAACCAAACCCCTGGAGGCAGGAGGTAGCAGGGAGACCTCTGCAACAGCTCCGCTGCTGGAGAGAAACTGAGGCAGGGAAGGGCTGGAATGCGCCCACGCTAAGGGACCCAGATTCATGTTTTTGTGCTACTCCCCATCCTATGGCCACCCCAGTACGAGTGCGCATGGTGGGAGACAGGGAGAAAAGAGGTTTTGCTGCACCCAGCAAAAAAAGCCAGCTGCGTTGTGCAGTGTCTGCCTGCACTCTGGCAACAGCCTCTGCCCCCCTGGCACCCACCCACTCCTTCAAACTCTGCAGGCAGCCCTGGGCCCTTCTCCAACCCCATACTTCCAAGTTTCTCCTTAATTGCTTTTATTTTCACCCAATAAATGAATGATGCCTGGTGCTCAGGGGCAGCAGGGCCATGTGGAGGGCACCCACTCCTGAGGGACCCAGAAGCTGCTCCCCACTCTGGGGCACTGACTCCAGCTCCAGGATGGGGCCCCTGAGAAATTGTGGGATGGGCGCAGGGACACCCCTGGTGCCTCACCCCATGGTCACCTGCCGGGAGAGCTTTTGGGGTCAGCTGGGATGCAGCTGGCAGCAGTGTCCCAGGGCAAAGGCAGCCAGGGGAGGGGAAGAGCAGGATTTTGCCCTCCAGGATGGGACTCACTGAGACCGGCATCCCCAGCAGCATCACTCCTCCCTCTCCTGTGAGGGGACCTTCTACCATCATCACACCCTGCCTAGCTCCCAGTGCCATCATGTCGCAGAAAGCCCATGGGGACATGGCACTGGCATGAATCCTGCTGGGGGACACAGAGAGACCCTGGTCCCATGGTGGGGAGTGCTGTTGATGCAGACACTGGGCATGGAGCTGCAGGCATCCTCCTCCTGGTCTGGATCTGTCCCCCACCCCTCGGGAGGAGACAGAGCATCCCCAAGGAGGAGGATGCCTGCACCCCATGGAAAGAAAGGAAACAATGCAAGGAGCCCGACGGTGCTACCAGAGCAGGCACTGCAGCAGGGACAGCATGAGGGACAAGCCCTGGGACATAGCACAGCCCTGGAACCACAAAAAATCTCTGCCCTCGTCCCCTGGCCTCCCCCAGGGCAGAGAGGAAGGTGCAGCTGCTGTCATCCCAGGCACAGGCAGGGTGACAGATGAGTCTGCAAGACAGCTGGGACTGGCAGGTTTCAAGGTGACCAGCAAAGGAAAAAAAGTGGGTTTGTGCCCTTCCTTGCCCCAGAGCCAGGAGACACCTTGAGCTCCTCCTAACCACCCCAGACCTGCTGAACCCCAGAGAATGGGACGACATGGTCCTCCCCTGGCAGCAGCAGCTCAGCAGGAAGGGGACAGTGCTCCCTGCACCTACGCACGCACCCCCTCGCACACCAGCACCATGGGGCAGGCATGGGTACTAGCTTGAGGGGCACCTCTGCTCCAGGAGAAGGTCCTGGTGGATTCAATTCCTGGCTGCTGATGGCAGCATCGGGAGAGCAGGTGCAAGCTTGGGCTCCAGCATGGCTCAGGCTTGGGCTCAGGCTTGCCAGCACACCCCACCACACCAGATCTCCCAGGGGAATACTCAGAGGGATGCTCTTGGTACCTCATCATCACACAGGGTATCAGCCAACCTGCTGCAGGGTGTGAAGATTTGGCATTCCTTCCCATCCCTGCCTGCCCTGTCCATCTGGGCTGGGATGTCCCATGGCAGCCTGGCAGGAGAGCAGCCAGAGAACTGAACCCCCATGGCAGGAAGCAGCGGGGAGGCCTCTGAAAGACCTCTGCTGGAGGAGGGAAACTGAGGTAAGCAAGGAAGGGCTGGGATGCGCCCACCCACTTGGTGCCAGCAAAGGGACCCGGATGCAGGTTTTCATGCTACTCCCCATCCCGTAGCTACCACGGTACAAGCGTGCATGGAGAAGGACAGGGAGCAAAAAGGGAGCAGGAACAATCCCAGCCCCAGCACTGCCAGCCCCCAGCCTTGCAGCAGGGGGTGTGAGGCAGGAAGACATCCTCAGCAGGATGCCTCCACCCCAGCATTCTCACGAAGAATCCAGTCCCCGTCTGCCTGTTGGTCTTCACCACTGCTGGATCCAATCCTGCAGGCTGTGACACACCTAAGCGAGCAGTGGTCAGACCTGCCCACATCACCCCAGTGTAGTATCTGCCTACCCAGCTGCAAGGCCGGTGCTCAACCCCTTGAGCCAGTGTTTGACCCCAGAGCTGGTGCTCAGCCCCTCAAACTGGGGCTTGACCCCAGAACCAGCGCTTCGCTCCCCCCAAACTGTTGCTCAACCCCAAACCAGTGCTCAGCCCCCTAAAATGATGTTCAGCCCCCCATACTAGTGCTTGATGCACAAACTGGTGCTCAGCTTCCCCAAATGGCACTCAACCCCCAAGCCAGTGCTTAGCCCCCCCCAAGCTGGTGCTGAATGTGTGCTCAGCCCCCTGGACCAGTGCTTGTCCCCCCCAAGATGGCACTGAGTGGGTGCTCAGCCCCCTGGACCAGTGCTTGACCCCTGAGATGGTGCTTAGCCCCCCAAGATAGTGCTCAACCCCCAAACCCGCACTCATCCCTTGAGCCGGTCTCAGCTCTCTGAACCAGCACTCAACCACTGAGTGGCTGCTCAGCCCCAAACTGGCTCAAGCCCTGAGCCAATGCTCAGGCCCCCAAAACAGTGCTTGATCTCCAAGCTGGTACTCAGCCCCCTAAAATGGTGTTCAACCCCCATGCTGGTCCTCAGGCCTCCAAAATGGTGCTTGACCACCAAGCCGGTGCTCAGCCCATCAAAATGGTGCTCAAAACCCCAAAACGCTGCTTGATCCCCAAGCCAGTCTTCAGTCCCTCAAAATGGTCCTCAACCCCCAAGCTGGTTCATAGCCCCCTAAAATGACAGCTGTCCCCAAAGCCAGTACTCAACCCCCACGCTGGTGCTTAGCCCCACAAAATTATGCTTGTCCCCCAAGCTGGTGCTCAGCCCCCCAAAACACTGTTTGACCACTCAGCCAGTGCTCAGCCCCACAAAAAATCTCAGTCCCAATGGAGAGGGCCAACCCTGCCAGGAGGTGCCCAATGCACAGCCAGCTCTGCTTCACTCCCTGTGGCACCCATGGATCCAGGGCAGAGGTCCAGGCTGCCAGGAGAGGAATTCCCCCAGGGCCAGCCCCGCCTTGGGCAGACAGGGGGGAGAAGGGACAAGGTCATGGCTGCACCAGGATCACCACTACCCATTCTCCCCAGAGATGGCCACTCCAGTTTCCTCCCAGTACACATACTGGTCACATGGTCATTCAGAAAGGCCAGACAGCCCAGAGGGGGTCTCCCCAATTTCCTCTATCTCTGGTCACAGTATCTCCCCGCTCCATCGCCAAAGGGACATGGGAATACCACGGCAGGGAAGTCAGTCCCCTCCCAACGGCCTCTCTTGGCTGCAGGAAGGGAGATGCCCCAGAGCAGTAGGAATCCTCCATGTCCTGGAGGGGACCCCCTTGTCACCCCTTCCTGGCACTTCCCAGGGGAGCATTGCCACCAGGGAAGCTGAGATTGCCAGGGCTCTGCCGGGAGCCCCCCAGGCCCCACAGCCACTGAGGGAGGGGGGCCCAGCCAAAAGCAAGGAGCTTTGTTGCCTGAATATTTGGCACCAGGTCCCCAGTTATCCTTGGAGGAGGCCGCATGATGGTATGGTTCACAGGATGAGGCCCAGGGATTTTGGGTGGGACAAGAGCACGTCTCACCTCTAATGGGGGGGAGTTGCAGGCCAGGATGGGGACTTATTCCCCACTGTCAGGGGTGTTTCCCAGCCCTATCGGTTGAGCCATTGGCCTTTGGGACAAGCTGCTGAAGCCACCACCCCGCAGCCCAGTGCTGGTTATTTCCAGGATTAGGCTGGCAGTGGTTATCAGTGTTACCCCATGCTCAAAAAATCCCCTCCCCATCACCCACTGCCAGTTGTGGCTGCCTGCAGCCAGCACCAGCCACAGGCAGCCTGGTCACTGGGGACCCCCGGGGACCTGCCACTGGCACCCAGGTCCCCATTCGTACCCAGCTTTAGCATCTCCAGACCCACAGACACAGCTGCCATCACTGCCCTGTCTCCCCAACCCTCCCTTCCACCCACCCACCCCTAAACAAACTGCCAGCCACAGGATGAATTCATTCCACTTTAATCTTCACGGTGCATCAACATGGGGGTGGGGGGGGGAAGCACCCTTTACTTTTTTTTTGGGTCTTAATCATTACCTGGGGTCATATTTACTAATCCTCTCGCTAATCCCGCAATGCCTTCGCAAAGGAAAAAAAGCCCCATCCTCCACTGGCCCAAGATGCAGCGACCGCTGGCTGCTCCCAGCCCGGAGCAGGGCCACGGAGCACCTGGAGCCTGGCGAGCGTGCATCAAGGCCCCTGGGTGCCACAGGTTTAGCACTCAAGGTGACACTGGTTTTTCCCAGCAAGGTGGCCAATACATGTTTTTGAAGGCTTTTTTGTTTAAGGAACCCGAACATGAGGATGGGGAAAAGGCAATGCGGCGGCAGGGAAATGCAGGCATACTGAGCAACGGAGGCAAAGCCTGCCGGTCTTGGCTCCACTAACAGGCCCAAACATTTAGGAAATATTTAGGGAAAGGATGAGAAACTGCCTCTTAGAAGGGATTTGATGGAAAACCATCTGCTGCCTTTTTGCGCACCCCCACAGCTGAGGTGAATGAGGACCCCCAGGAGCAGCCCCTGCTGCTGGCCCCCAGCCTGCCAGGCGCACAAGACCCTGAGGCACAGCGGTGATGGGGGCACAAGTAGCAGTGCTGCCGTTCCCTGCCTCTGTTTCCCCATGTGTAGACATGACAGGTTGTCCCCTCTCCCCAGGGATTCAAACAGCACAGGCTACCCTTGAACTGCCTCCAGGTCATCACTGGTGTTGGGGAGCCTGGCTCAGGAATCACCCCAGGCCTCTGCCGATGGCAGGGACAGAGACTCTGCAGACAGGGGGACAAGGAATCCTGTGGATGGCAGACACACAGGGCTCTACAGCAGTGGGGACAGGGGGAGCAGGTGATTTTGCACATGGGAGCCTCTGCAGATGAGGGGACAGGGGGATCTGCAGATGGTGGGGACACAGGGCTCTGAAGACAGAGGGACAGGGTTCCCCACGGGGGGGGGGGGGGCAGGGATGCCCGAAAACGGGGGGAGCATGGTGCTCTGAGGATGGGGGGACAGGACCCAGTAGATGGGCAGACAGGGGTCTCTGCAGACCAAGGAGACAGGGGTCCCTGCAGATGTGGGGAGAACAAAGGTCCCTACAGAACTGCCCTTCTCAGGCCAACCTCCTGCTGTGCCACCACCATACCGGGGCTGCCCCCCACCTCTGCTGCAGCCGGGGCTGTGCAGAGCCCCCTCCCCGGCACGGCGGGAGGCAGGGGCTGCCTGCAGCCCTGCCCTGGCCCCCAGCCCCCGCCGGCCCCTGCACCCTGCCGGCGAGCTAACCGGTTATGGCAGCGCGGCCCTCTCGCCCGCCAGACAGCGCACGCTCGACCGCGGCCGGCACCTTGCCGCGCCAGGCTGGAATTTGCAAGCTGTCCTGATGCATTAAAGTGCAAATGCCTGGCGTCCGGCTCCCAGCCCTGCTGGGGCGGCGCTGGGCCGTGCCGGGCCATGGCATCTCCTCCCCAGGGACACCGACGCTGGGCCAGCTGTCCCCAAGGGCGGCTGGAGCCACCCTCATCATCTTCATCTTCTACATTTATTTTTCTCCCCCCGACCCCAGCTTTAAATAGCTCCTTCAACAGGGAGACGTTGCCAGGCTCCTGCTGCTGCTACGGCAAGGCAGGGGACGCTGGGGACATCGAAAGTGGAGGGTCCCTGCCAGCGCTGGTGCTGTGGGCAGGCATCCCGGCCAGGCAGAAGCATGGCAGCGTTATCAGCAATGGGGCCCCTTCCGGCTGGCAGTCCAGTGTGCCGATTCAGTGATGTACACTGGGACACAACAGGGATGGGGACGCACAGACAGGGACAGGTGGACAGATGGACGGGATGCTCTGCTCGCCATCCCAGGGTGGGTAGGTCAGACAGAGGCACAGGACTCCGAGGTGGATGCCACAGCACTCTCACAGGCACAGCACCACCAGAACCACCCCAGAGAGGCAGCCAGAGATGGGCTACAGTCCCCTTGGGGAGCACCCATTCCTTGGGGATCCCAGGGACCCCCTCCCCTGCAGTCCAGAGACACACTGAAGCCCCCTCAGGTCCGCTTCCCATGCTGGGTGCTTCCCACCGGGGCCAGCATCCATCATCTCATGTCCCCCACCCCAGCGCCTTTTAGCGAGATCCCTGGGACACACCCCCCAAAACCACCCATCGCATGTGCCCTGGGCTACCCCTCCAGGTGTTTCCAGAGGGCTGGGCACTCTGCGGGAGGCTTAGGCACCCACCAAAGCTGCAGGCAGAGGGGACATCGTGCTCCCCAGCATCAGCACACACTCACCCCTCACCCATGTGCCCAACAATGCTCTCAAATCACCACAGGACCCAACGCCCACCCATGGCAGCCAAGAGCCAACCTGCAAAGGGACACATCCATCCTGTGGCCAGGCAGGATGGGCTCAACTGGCCATGCTGATCCCAGCTGGCATGGGGCAAATGGCAGCAGGATGCCCATGGGAGGAGGGAACGGCAACAACCGGCTGGAATAGGAGTGTGAAGAAACGCCTCTTGCATGCTCTGTCCAGAGCCAGCTAACGAGGCCATATTTGAAATGCTTCGCATACCTCCGGTCATCAGATTAGCGAGATGCAGAAGGTAAAGCAGAGGGCAACAGGAGCGCTCCCCAAGCAGCAATCCTTGGCCACTCGCTCCCACGGGCTGCAGGAACTGGGGGAAAAGTCGCTGGCAGGCAACAGGGCACAAGGGCAGAGAGCAGTCACAGGGACCCTGGGAGCCATGGTTGCCTGGGATCTACCTCCCTGCTGTGATCCCAGCCGAGCAGGGCATGGATGCAGGATGGGAAGGTGGGGAAGAACAACCCAGCCAGCACTCGCAGACCCAGGTTCGACCTCCCTGGCTGTCCACAAGCCTACTGCCACATCCCGGTTACCAGCCACTCGCACCCCTCACCTCCCCAGTCGAGACCTGGACCTGCTGAAAGACCTTTCAACCTATAAAGGGGACTTATAGGAAAGACGGAGGAAGACTTTCTGTCAAGGCCTGTAGTGACAGGACAAGGGACGATGGTTTTAAACCGAAAGAGGGCAAGGTTAGGTTAGACAAAAGGAAGAAATGTTTTACAATGAGGGTGATGAGACACTGGAACATGTTGCCCAGTGAAGTTCTGGATATGCCATCATTGGAAGGGTTCTAAGTCAGGCTGGATGAGGCTTTGAGCAGCCTGATCTAGTGAAAGATGTCCCTAGATCTTCTGGGGGGGGGGGGGTCGGACTAGATGATCTGGGAAGGTCCCTTCCAACCCAAACCATTCTATGAGCCTTTGAAAGGAGGCAAAACCCCACACAGTCTCCAAGCAACATCTGTGGGCACAGTTCATTTGCCCTCCCTTGACTTGGATGCAAACCCAAAGACAGTCTCCTGCAAAGCAGAGGGCAGAGTGCTGGTCTGCACCTCCCATGGGTGTAGACCTCCCTCCATCAGGCTTTGCACCAGCATCTCAGGGTCTTGAGCAATCCCCAAGACATTCAATGCTCTTTAGGCACAAATGGTCCTCCCCAGCCACACTCCAGCTCCTGGAGAGACTGGGGAACAGGAACTTGCCTCCAAGCAGCAAGAAGGTGCAGCATGGAAGAGCCTACAGGGCACGGAGGCAGCAGAGCTGAAAGCACCTGGGTCTGCATATGCTTGGGAGCTTTCAGGGTGGGGATATTCAAGTGATAACCCCTCAGCCTTCAGGATGTTCAAGTGAGAGACTTGGGACTCAGACCTAGACCCCAAACTGCTTTTGTCAGCCAGCCTCTGAGGAAGAGAAAGAGGCAACAAAGCCACATGGGAAATTCCCAGCAAAAATAAGTGAGAACTGGTGACCCCAGGACCCCTGGGGACACCAAGACACCCAGGGTCTGAGTGGATGGAGCTGTGTTGCTCATTTGGCCACAGCCAAAAACACTCACAAGGAAGACCGTGGGAGATGGATATTGCCCAGATATCCCTATGGAGAGCAGGAGCAGAGGCATGAACTTAAGGCAGGTTTGCAAAGCCAAAAATGAGACATGCATCAAGCCACAGCCACAGCCAAGGTTGTCTTCCAACAGCGGGCAACCATCATCAAACCAAGAGATGACCAAAGGCAGCAGCATCAGAGGACACTGGAGACAACCATGCCCCATCTCATCATACCAAAGCACAAACCCAACCTTCACTCAAGCCTGGGCCATCCCCAGAAAGCCCAACAAGTGCTGAGCAAATGTACACCAGGGTCAGCTGGGGCCACAAGGGCAGCAGCAGCAACCCAGAACCCACTGGAGTAACCCAAAAGCACCTCACAACCGACAGGGCCAGGACAGCACCATTCCCCAGCCCTGCCACCACCCAGCGTCCAGTGCCACAAAGGTGACAATCAGACCTTTGGGATGAAGCCCATCTTAGAAGGGCTGACCCAGAAATGACAGGCTAGTTCTCACACTGTGGCGCAGGTCCCATCCATCACCCACATCTTGGCCTCGCTGAAGAAGTGTGTCGCAGTGTTGACATGGGGCAGAGCCAGTGACCTAAGCCCTTTTCCAGCTCCCACCTCTCTAAGCTAGGAGAGTGGAGATGGAAAAGCACATCCCACTTGGAAAATCAGAAAATGGCATTTTCTTTCTTTGCCACCAGTTGCAGCATCGAGGCCCACACATACCTTCCAACACCTGGGCCTCCACACCATAGGTATCACTCTGTGGAGATGATGGATCCTCATCCTCCCAGCACAAAGGATGTCCAAGTTCAGGTGATGGAAGATGCTTTAGAACAAGCAACACTGTTTGAGTACAAGAACACTGAGCCAGACCCACAAATCCCAAGGGAATATCACAGCCTGCAAGCCAAGCCTCCACAAGGTGGACACAGCAGGGCCATTATTCAAGTCCCTTTTCTGTGCCATAACGATGGATGAGTAGAAACCAGAGACACCAACGCAGCTTCTTGAAAACCTTGTGACCTTAAAAATCCTTTTATTCACATAATAACAGGCTGCCACCTGTGTGCAGCAAGGGCTATCACCTCAGGCTGTCAATGCCCTCCACCTGCTTGCAAGCCAGGATGAAATCACTCCAAAGACGTTATCAATGCACCCCCCAGCCCTGCAGGTGCCCCAGAAAGAGAGAATATTGGGCAAGGAGAGGACCTGCTCCATGGCACGTTTGCATCACCAGCGCTGAGATGTTGATGGACCCAGAAACATCTTTCAACCCTGGTCTCCAGGCACTCAAGGGCCATTGGCCAGGGTAAAACATGCCGTTTGGACTCCCTCAAAGGTGATGGGACCCACAGGTCACCCTCAGCCACTCACTGGGGTCACACTGTCCTGCCGCCTGGCTCTTCCTGGAGCTCTCCTATAGCTCCAACACTGTAAGCATCCCAAGTAACATGGGGCATGGATGAGGATGCAGGCTGCTCCTTGCCCCCATGCCCTGATGATCACCTGGTGGCTTCCCCAGCACAAGGAGTCTCAGCCCACCTCGCCACCAGGGCAGGTCCCTCTGGTGAAGGCAAAGTCTGCTGCAGGCTTGATCCTGCCCCGCTCCCCATGGCACAGCCACTCCTGAGCAGGATCAAACCCACGCATTTCCTCCCCACCGGTCTGGGCCCAGGCTTTTCTGTCTGGTTCCTCCCAGAGGTGGTTCCTTCTCCAGCCACCCTTTTGCTCTTCCCTCCTGCCTGTCCTACGCCACTGTCCCCCTTCATCAAATGACAGAATGGTTTGGGTTGGAAGGATCCTCCCAAGACCATCTAGTCCAACCCCCCTAGCCATGGGCAGGGACATCTTCTACTAGATCAGGCTGCTCAAAGCCTCATCCAACCTGACCTTGAACCCTTCCAGTGATGGGGCATCCACAACTCCTCTGGGCAGCCTGTTCCAATGTCTCACCTCCCTCATCATAAAACATTTCTTCCCTATGTCCAACCTAAACCTACCCTCTTTCAGTTTAAAACCATGGCCCCTTGCCCTGTCACTACAGGCCCTAGAGAAAAGTCTCTGTCTTTCATATAAGCCACTTTTCAGTATTGAAGGGCTGCAATAAGGTCACCCCGGAGCCTTCTCTTCTTCAGGCTGAACAACCCCAACTCTCTCACCCTCTCTCCACAGCAGAGGTCTTCCAGCCTCAGACCATTTCAGTGGCCTCCTCTGGATCTGCTCTCAGATCCTTGTCTGTCTTGTGCTGGGGACCCCAGAGCTGGACACAGTGCCCCAGGGGGGTCTCACCAGAGTGGAGCAGAGAGGGAGCATTCCCTCCTCACCCTGCTGGGCTTCCTGGGCTGCAAGCACAGTGATGGCTCATGTTCCATTTGTCACCTACCAGTATCCCCCAGTCCTTCTCCGCAGGGCGGCTCCCAACCCACCTGTCCCTGGGCTGTGCTGGGACTGGGGGTTGCCCCCACCCAACTGCAGGGCCTTGGCACTTGGCGTGGCTGAACCTCTCACCGTTCCTCCTGCCCCACCGCCGGCCTGGCAGGAAAACAGCCGATCCCACACACCAGCTACCACCAGCAACTCCATCCCATTCCCAGCCACCGCAGCTCGTCTCCATGTCCCCACCAGGGCAGGGGGCCACCATTCCCCTGTGATGGCAGTTCCCATCCTCCCTGCAGCCTGGATGCACTTTAAGAGCCCCATTCACTGGGGTGACACCAGGCCAGGGGAGCCCCCCCAACCACCCTGCCCGGGATCTTCACAGAGGGGTGGCTGCAAGGACAACTGGGGTCCCACCCCAAGGCAGGGAAGCCCTGCAAGACCCCCCACACTCCCAGGAGTCAAAGTCAAGTCAGGGGAAAAGGAGGGGGAAAGAAAAAACCCAACCCTTTTGAGTGCAATATTTTAGTTGAGCAACAGAGCATGAGTAAAGGAGGGAGCTTTTCGTGGTCTGGTGAGTTTAAGCTATGAGCTGAAAGTTTAACTATTAATACACTTAATCAAGAGGTTGTTCCTACAGCCGGGGTTTAGGAAAACAAACGCGCCGGCGGGGTGAGGAGAGGCAGGGGAGCGGCAGCACCCACTCCTGCCACTCTGGGGAATGTCCCTGCCCAGGGGGGTGGTTGGAGGTGGAGGGTCTGTGACCACCTGGGGCCAGATCCAGCCTCAGCTGAGCCTTGAACAGCAGGAGGTGCTGGGGGGATGCCAACTGCGAGGGCCAAGCACCCAGGATCCGACCCTTCTCCCAGCCCCCTATGCAGGAGATTTGGCAGAGGGGACAATTTTGGGGAGGGGATGCCACCCCAAGTCCTGCAGTGTCCCCAGATCCCAGGCAAGCAGCACCTGCACCGCCAACACCTGCCTGTCCAAGGCTTGGAATGGCCTTGGTGACAGCAGGGGATGCCAGTGGGTGAGGGACCCCCAGGGTGGGGGATCCCCAAAGCACCCCCTGCTGTGCCCCCACTGCATCTCCCCCACCACCTGCCTTTGCCAAGGAGGAGGAAGAGGAGGGATAGGCTGAATTTTGGGGCACAGCGCCCAGGCCCCTCTCCCCCGCCCGCCTACCTCGTGCCATGGGCAGGAGGTGCAGGCAGGCGCCTGGCAGCGTGGCACTGGCTGCCCACATCTCCGCCAAAAAATCCATGTCAAGGACGAGTCAGCCACCTCCTGCCTTCTTCCCACCAAGGCGGAGAGGGAGAGAGGCGTACGCAGCGCCTGGCACAAACACCCACCCCCAAACCCCTGTCTGCACCCCCCCGGCCAGCAAACAGGCAAAACCCCAACTTGCCCATGAGGCCACCAAATCCCCGGACGGCGCCGGACAGCCGCGGCAGGGGGCCGGGACAAACTTCTGAGCGCCGCTGGCGGGTCCTTTGTTACTTTGCTTTTGTTGTCACACGCCGGCGCGTCCCCGTCCCCATCATCCCATCACCGTGTGTCTCCCCACACACACCCCGACGCTGGCCCCGAGGTCAGGGCGCAACATCTGCCAGCTCGCTGGGTGGCATCGTCAGGGCGACACCAATACCGGCATCCTGGGTTTGCTGGGCCTTCGCTGGCTGTCACCAGGAGACAGAGCCACCACGAGTGGTGACACTTTCTGGGTTCGAGGCTCAGCCCACGTGATGCCGCGACCGATTTGAATCTGATGCGGTGGCAAGAGCCGCCGGCACTGCCAGGGAGGCGAGAGCTGGCGTCCCTGCCAGGTTCGGATGCTGGGAACGGGGAGTGCTGCTAGAGAAGATGGTTCTGCAAAGCTTTTCCACATAGAAATGTTAAGAAGAAACAGGCGGACAGA
Organism: Phalacrocorax carbo; assembly: GCF_963921805.1. Classification (NCBI taxonomy): domain Eukaryota; kingdom Metazoa; phylum Chordata; class Aves; order Suliformes; family Phalacrocoracidae; genus Phalacrocorax; species Phalacrocorax carbo. Next base: position 13,162,776 of record NC_087520.1, read on the forward strand.
CAGACAGAGAAGGTTTTCCATGCCTTCCAGCACTCCCACTGAGTGGTACCTTTGGGGGGTCACCACCTCGCCCCCCCGCCTTCCCATCTAACCCCTTCTCATCTCAACCCCACTGCCCTCCTGGGGAGGGGGATGCAACTCAGCTCCCCGGGGAGCAGCGAGGGGACAGGGAGCAGAGGAGAGGGTCTGTCCCTCCACAGCCCCAGGTGCGGCCCCACCGCTGGGCGAGGGGGCCGGGGGGGGGAACGGACAAAGCGGCACAAAGGGGCTGCTGACACAGCAAGGGCCCGTTTCCAGAGAAACAAAACTTCCGCCGGCTCCGGCCCCGCGCCCCAGGTAGCTGAGCTTGTGCATCTCCCCCCTTCCCCAAATCCTGCCTCAAACCCCCCCATCCCCACAGCACGTCAGCTCCTCCCCCCCCTCCCCAATCTTTCCCCCCTCCGTTCCCGGTGTCGCTTGCAGGGAGTGGGCGGCGGGGGGTAAAGGTTGCCCGGCCGGGGTCAGGGGCGACGGCGCGGCGCACACATGTGATCCGTTATCGCAGGATGTGTGCGCAGCTTTGTTTATGCGTGGGACGCGGAGCGGGGCGGGCAGCGGCGCTTTACCCCCCCCTCCCCCCCCCCCCTCCCCAATCAATCATCCCAGCAAAGAATAAACGGACCCAAAGCAAACGCAGGCCAGCAAGAAGGACATCGCTGGTTACGGGATGCAGTGAAAAAAAAATAGTAATAATAAAAATAAAATAAGAAGGGAAAAAAAACCAACACCGTGGGGCCTGGGGGGGAGCAATTCAGTGGAGTTTGGGGCCACAGTCCCAGGGTTGGGGCACAATTGACAAAACCCACGATGGCTTCGGGGCTGGCAGCACCCGTGCCAGGCTTGTACGAGGGATATTACGCGGCGGACGCAGCGATCCGGCTGGATCTTTGCGTGCCGGGGTGTGCTGGGTGCCCTCCCCACCGGGGGTGGGGGGGAGCAGGAGATTTGGGAATCCCATCTGACGGCGAAGCGGGGGAAGGATTGCTTGGGGGAGGGGGGGTAATAAAGTTGGGTTAGTTGTTGCACATGGCTGGGCGATGGCGAGCGGCGCCGCTCCCACGGCCACCCCGCTGCCGGTCACCGGTGGAGGAGCCAAACTGCCGCTGAAGCCTGGCGCACCCCCCGGGGAGGCGAGAGCAAAGCCACGCGGGCAACCCGAGCGCGGAGGGGCCGCCTAAAGCCACAGGCGCCGGGTGGGGGCTCCCCCCTCAGCCTCCCCCCACCCCACCACGCGTGATCCGCCGCGGGTGGCAGTGGCCGGCCCCGCTGCCCGGGGCGCGCCACCTCCCTCCGGCGCCGCGGCGTTGCCGCCCCCGCCGCCCCCCGGCCCCGCCGCCACCATTGTCACCCGGGAAACCACCGGGCGATGCCGCGGCGGCCCGGGGCGGCCGGGGGGGGGGGGGGGGCTCGCCCCCATCCCTACCCCCCACCCCCGCCGCCTCCCAGCGCATCCCCGCCGGGGTGTGGGGTACCGGGAAAGGGGACGGGGACCGGGGCAGGCGGTGGGGTTCAGCCGCACGGAGAAAAACTTTGCTCGTTACCCCGGCGCCCTCCCCGGGAAGCGGCGGGGCCGCTCGGACGCCGCGCAGGCAGCACCGGCCGGGCCCCGGCGCGGGCAGGCGGGCAGGCGGCCAGCTCCGCGCCCCGTCGCCGCCGCGGGCAGCCCGGTAACGGCGCCGGGCGGAGTGGGGCGAGCCGCAGCCGCCCCCCGCCAAACTTTTTCTTCTACCCCCTCCCCCTTTCTCCACCACCCCCCCCACACGCACACCCCCAACTCTGACGCCCGCCGGAGCGGCCCCGGGGGCCGGCACCTACCGGCGGTCCGGGAGCCGCCGCTGCGGGCAGCGCTGCCGGGTGCGGCGGGGGCTGCCCGGGAGCTGGGGACGGGGGGGTAAAGGGCGAAGGGGGGGGGGGGGGATCAGCACCTGCCCGACGCCGGGGAGGGGGGGCCCGGCCAGAGGGGAGCCGAGGCGGGCACGGTGCCTCGCCGCCGCCGCACACCCACCTCCACATCGCCGCTCGCTCTGGGAGTGCACAGCCCCCGAATCGCGCTGCACGGCGCTGCCGCCGCCGCCGCCGCTGCTGCCCGCGGCTGCCGGCAAAACCCGGACCGGACCGAACCGCCCCGCTCGCCCAGCCACGCCACGCCACGCCGCGTCGCGCGCGCCCCCCGCCGCCCCACGCGCGCGCCGCCCGCCTCACGCCCTCACACCCAACCAGCCACCCCACGGGTGCCCCGAACCCCATCGCCGTGTCACACACACCCCTCGTGCCCTAGTCGCCCCCACGGGTGTCACCCCCGCTGTGCCCCGCCATGTGCCATCCGCCCCCCACGGGTGTTACCGGAGTGTTCCCCCCACCGATCTCACCCCGCTGTGACTCCCGTGTCTTATCTGCCCCCCCCCCCCCCCCGCGTGTCACTGTGGTGTGCCCCACCTCCCCCCGTGTCCCAGCCGCCCCCACGGGTGTCACCATGGTGTACCCCTCGTGTCCCACCTGCCCGCACGGGTGCCACCCCACTGTGTCCCGCATGGGCTGTCCATCCCCCACGGGTGTTCCTGTGGTGTTCCCTCCCCCGGGTCCTAGCCACCCCCAGGAGTGTCATCACGGTGTGTCCCACTCCATGTCCCATCTGCTCCCACGGTGTCACCCTGCTGTGCACGCTACATCCCACCCACCCCCACCTTTGGGCTACCTTTGCGGTGTGCCCCCCCCCATGTCCCATCCACCCCAGGGGGTGTCACTGCGGTGTGCTCTCCATGACCCACTCAATCCCACGGGGGTCACCCCCCTGTACACCACATGTCCCACCTATCCACCACAGGTTTCACCTCACTGTTCACCCCATGTCCCACTCACACCCATGGGTGTCACCATTGTGTCCCCCCATGTGACATCCACACCCATGGGAGTCACCCCCTGTACACCCTGTGCTCCCCCATCTCCATGGGTTTCACCCTGCTGTGCCCCACCCATGTCCCACCCACCCCCACAGGAGTCACCCCACTGTGTACCTCCATGTCTTATCTGCCCCCTTGGGGTGTCACCCCAGTGTGCCCCCCACCCATCCTCAACAGCGTGTCACTCTGGTGCATGTCCCCCCCATCCGCACTGTGGGGTGTCACCCTGCTGTGCCTTCCCCTGCCCCCTCTATCCCAAGGGGTGACACCCCTGTGTGCATCCCCGTGCCCCTCCCCCACCCCACCCACCACATAGCCTGTCCCCATGCAGCCTCAGGGGTGTCACTCTGGTCTGTGCCCCACCATCTGGGTGCCTCGTGGGGTGTCACCCCAGGGTGCCCCTCCAGTCCCCAGCCACCCCATGAAGCTTCATCACGGCAGCTGGCCCCCATCCCTCCATCACCCACTGTAGGGTGACCCCAGAGTGTTCCCCATCCCTCCGTCCCTTCTGTGGGGTGCCCATCCTTAGCCCTCCCCTACGAGATGCTTCCCAGCATGCGCCCCATCCTGTGTGTTGCCAGTGGGGTGCCCTATACCTCTGAATCTCCCATGGGGTGCCTCCTGGCAAGTGCCCCATCTCTCTGTCCCCCCTGTGGGGTCCCCTCCTGCCTGTACCCCATGCCTCTGCCCCCCAATGGGGTGGCCCTGGCATGTGTCCACATCCCTCTGTCACCCCCATGGGGTGTAGCTGGTAGCAGGGTGCAGAAGCAAGGGTTACCCCTGAGTTCCTGGGGTCCAGAAGGGGGGGCCTTCGGAGTGCAGAGCCCTCCCATCCCACCACTGCATCTGGGTCCACAGGGAGCATTGCTTTGGTCTGGGGGTGAGGAACCCCAACTACAGAGCCCCTGAGCCCTGAGCCTGCCACTGCCACCAGGAGGGAGCTTGCCGGTCCCCAACACGCAGCATCAGTTGAAAGCCCCCTGCACAGCAAATAATTGATGCTACCAATAAGTGACCCAGAAGGAGAGGACAAATCCCCCCAAGGTTTGGCCCCTTCAGGGGGAACACGCTTGGCCCAGAAGTTTTCCGCTCAACTTTTTGGCAGGAATTTTTTTGCTGCTGGGGGGGAGATTTTTCTTCCCCTTTGTGGGGTGGGCACTGAAAAATTGGAAGTTTAAAAAATTCATTAAATCCCCACTCCTCAGCCAAGAGCAGCTTTCCAGGGACAAACGGCCCAAAAAAAACCCACCACCACCCCCAATTCCTGCAGCCTTTTCAGTTGCCAGCAAAATACCCAAAACCTCCCGAAAGCAGAAACCCTGACAAAAATGAAACTGGGTTTGTGTTGCCGTTGATTTTTTTTTTTCACAGGAATGCAAAATCGCTTCCCACCCCGCTCCTGCCTTGAAATGAAACAAAAAAATCTAAGATGGGGGGTTGAGGAGTGCGGACGCACTTTTTGTATTTGATCCACATCTTGTTAATTATGTGCCTTTCACATATTTAGTGACTGGGATTTTCAAACACAGGCAATGTGATGATGCTACCTTCCGGGTGGCAGCAATGGCAGTGTCCTCCTGGGCACCCCTTGTGCCTGGTCCCCAGCTGGCATCACCACCAGCCCCGGCTCATCACCCTCAGCTCCTCTGCTCAACCTCCCCAGCACACTCCTTGCTTGCCTGCCTCTGCCATTCAGCCTCTTGCCCCCCAGAAAACAGGCAGTATTCTACTGCCAGGCACACAGGATGCGGGTGGCACTGGTGATGCGGGAGAAGGGACAGCATCCTACCAGCACCGCACGCAGCCACCACAGCCCAGCCACAGTGACACCAGCAATGCTACCCAGCATATGACACACTCTCACCTGGGTGGGCTTCACCCATGGAGTTTTATTTGCCCCTTTTTTTGCTATTTTTAAGGGTCTGAGCACACCCTGATCCCCTGACACCACCATGAGATGCAGGGTGCTGATGTCCCCCCTGCAAAGGCAGGGCCTGCAGCAATTGCACCTGGAGTTTGCAGCCCACCAAAGGTGGACAGCCACGGAGGGATTTCACTGCTCAGCATATGTGGAAAACTCATGTGAATGAAAATTGCCTTCAGCCTGAGGGCTGAAGTCCTCTAAGAGAGGGGAAACTGAGGCATGGAGCCAAGTAGGGACTCGCTCACAGTGTCAGCAGCAAAGCTGTGGCTCCAGCTCAGCACTCCCCAGCAAACCCCAGGCTCCCCAGCATCCCTGAGCTGGTACGCACTGCGGCGCACACAGTGCTCCAGCACTGGGGAGGATGGTGTCCCCCAGTGCCCTCAAACTGGCACATCCCCACAGCCTGGGGACAAGACATGGGACACATCCCATGAACCCCCATCCTGCTTCTGGACTTTGATCCCTTGGTGTGCTGGGGGCTGTGGGGGTCAGAGGGACAGGGCTGGAGGGCAAAGGGAACAGGGCTGGAGGGCAAGGGGTGCAAGGATGGAGGATGAAGAGGACAAGGACAGAGATGGAGATTGAGGGGGCCAGGGATGGAGGGCGAGAGGGACAGGTATGGAGGATGATGGGGGTGGGGGTGGAAGGCAAGGGGGACAGGGTTGGAGGGCAAAGGGAATGGGGATGGAGGGAAAGTGGGACAGGGAAGGAAGGCAGGGATGGCAGGAAAGAGGGCAAGGTGGATGGGGGATGGAGGCAACTGGGGACAGGGATGGAAGGCACAGGGGACAGGGATGGAAGGCACAGGGGACAGGGATAGATGACAAGAGGACAGCGTGGAAAGCCTATCTGCAAACAGCAGTGCTGCCTCCGGTCTCTGCCTGCCAGAACCAGTGCCAAAATCTTCACCATGCTGGGCCCAAGGCTCCCACAGCACTGCCTCCTTCCTGGCCGGGGAGTGAATCCAGGACCCCTGCCCAGAGGCATGGGGCTGGGAATAATGTGGGGGACCGACAAAGGACATGACGGTGATGCTAGGCAGCCTGACCCTGTCGCGGTGAAGGAGGGGTCACACAGGTCCGTGGCCCCCCCGCATGGCAGCAGGGCACTATGGGATAGCAGCTGGAGGGCTGCCAAGGCTGTGTGAGCAGGAGACGCGTCCCAACAGCCTCTGGAGCACAAACACTCTCCAAAATGCCCAACCCCAACCCAAAACCCCTGAGCTCAGCTGCTGCCATCCAAGTGGGTTACAGAGTGACACTTGCTTGTCACCTCCTCTGCACTGGGTGTGGGGTGTCTTCTAGTGGAGAGGACCCAAATCCAGCCAGATGCTGCTTCAGGAGCCCCAGACCTTGGTGACATCCCTGATTCTAGGGAGGAATTTTTTCAGCCACCGGGATGGGGGAACCTGGTGGGACCCAGCACTAGCAAGCTGGACAAGCTCCTCTGGATGCTCTGCTGGGAGACCCCCCGCCCCAGCAAGCTGGGGTCAGGCTGGCACAAGCTCCTTATTTTTTTTAGAAGCCAATTTGCTCCCCTTAACCCTGATGGTGCCGAAAAACAGAGCTGGAGCAGCTGGCATTTTTTGGGTGCCAACCTCCAAGGGCATGCCCACCGCACCAGGGGTTGGAATAACCCACCATCATGCTCAGGTGGCTGCCATGGGCTGCCCCAGGGGCATGGCACTCTGCCTGTGTCCAGCCAAGTCCAGGGGACATGGCACCCCCTTGTCTCCCAGCTGGGGGGCCACAGGAGTCCCCACCTTCCTGGCTGCAAAAGCCTTAAGTCCCAGGAAGAGGGTGCCCCAAGAAGCACATAGCCCTCCACCAGCCCCTGCCTCCCATTAACTGAGGCTCTGTCTGTGTTAATTTTTAACCCCAGCTGTCTCCCACATGGCGGCCGCGGGCCGCAGAGACTCATGCTGGCCCCGCTTACCAGGGACGTGCCGCAGCCACTCGGCAGTGCAGGGACCAGCCACCTCTTCTTGGAAAGGGCTTGGGGGGGGGGGGGTTGGAAATGAGTCCCCACTGCCTACCAGGTTGCTGGATGGTTCGTGCCCCTCCTGGGAGCTCAGCCTGGGTCCCAGGGGGCTCAAGGAGGGAGATGTGGGTGCAGGGCAGGCATGCAGCTCTGGCCTTTGCAGCTGGGGGGGCCACAGTCCAGGCTGTCCCCCTGGCTCCTCTGCGAACGGCAGCAGCCGCTGCCCGGGAATGTCCTGGCAGGAGGGACCCGGGCCTCAAAGCAAACAGACGCCACGCCGGCGGTTGGGAGAAGGGCAGGAAGCCGTTTTCCCTCTGCCCTCTCCCACCACAGTGTGGCCGAGTGCAGGGGGGAGCACGGCATGGAGAGTGCAGGGGCCAGCAAGCGTCCCCCTCCAGTCCGCAAGCAGGGAGGCAAGGCAAGACACACACACACACACACCCCCCACACACCCCAAATCATCCCTTTCTGGGTGTTGAGTAGCTGCTCACACCGGTGCCAAAGGACGCCACAGCCATCCGGGTGCCCTGGACACTCAGCCTTTGCTGGGAGAAGGGCGAGTGGGCACAATGGCTCTCTGCCGCAGGGCCATGTGGGCTGCTGGGCGAGCAGGCATAGCTGCAGGCACGCCTACGTGCCAGGCGGCAGGAGAGCCACGAGGACATTTGAGCTGCAGCGTTTCCACCTCCGGGGACCCTGGCAGGCGTTGGGGTTTTTTTTATGAGCCAGGGATTCGCCTGGAATTCAGACGCCCACGTGGTCCAAAATAGCCTCGCTCCAACATCCGGAGCGCCCTGCAAAAGCCATCTGCCTGCACAGGCAGGGCAGGCAGCCGCGGGGCTGGGGCACGTCGGCACGGCTCGGATCACTTCCTGGTGGCTCCTGCTGTCTATGTCTGCTGCTGAGGGTTTACGGAAGCATTGCCCAAGCCCTGCCAACAAGAGAAGGACAGGCAAGCACTGTGATGCACAGCCAGGCAGGGGACACTCGTTCTGGGTCCCATTGACATGGGAGCTTTCCTAGTGCCTGCAGATTTTTGGCTCATGCCAAGCTGCTGCTCAGCAGCCAGGTTTGGGAAGACACCAGTGGCATGAAAACACCCATTCTCAGGCCAGGTTGGTTGCTGTTCAGGTAGGAGCTGAAATGCAGAGCAAGCCCAACTCGGGGAAAATTATTCTGCTCTATTTGTACCTTCCCATGTTTTGTCTCCTGGACAGCCCTGTGTCACCATCTCGAATCCAGCATCAGTCCTGTGGTGGGACAGGATCCTTCAGACCCAGCACCTGGAATGAGAGGACACCTTCTCAGCACAGTCCCTCCTTTTAAGCCCCCACCACAGGTACTGTGGATCCAGGTGGGGCTTTCCAAACCGCTTCCGCTAGCAGCAGCCATCCACCCAAGCAAGCAAACTTAGAGGGGTCAGGTCAACTGCCATTTCAGAAAAAGACGTGCAAGTTAAATGGTTTCCCTGGGAAATGTCAAAAGTTACTTATGGCAAGACCTAATCTGGGCACACTTGAGTAAGGAACTGTGGAGAAACAACCGTGAAAACTGTGCTGGCCTCCTCCTCACCAGTACAGCAGCCAGGACATCACCTTCTGCCCAGCACACCAACCCCCACGCTGCCTGTACCCCCGGCCTTGCCCATACACCTTCTTGGCAGGCAGCCTCAGCAGGCAGCAGGAATCTGGGTTCCTGAGGATGATGGTGAGTCTCATCTGAGCACATCTGTGTTTTGTTGAAGGCCATGGAGAAGCAATGGCCTTGTACTTGTAGGGTAAGACCTGGTTCAGGGCAGCATCCCTCTGGATGTGTTGGTGTACATGCGCCTGCAGCCAGCAATGTCCATGGGCACAGGAGAAGGCGATGATCTCTGGGTTGCCTAAGCAGGGGACGATCGCATTTTACAGGAAACCCTTTGCACCATGGCAGGGCCCAGTCTGGGGGAGCTGGCCCAGCCCTGGGGCCAGAGCCCCTTGCCAGCAAGGACTGCAACCTGAGGAGAAGCGCTGAATAAGGGAATCTCTCGGTAGTCTCAGAAGCACGGTAACCTCAGAGCAGAGTTTAACCCTAAGGGTTATGAGGCTCCCCATGAAAACCCCCATTATCCATTGCATCCCTGTAGAGGCAAGTTGGGTCACCCCGCTGAGTGCCCAGGCTGCACCCCATTTGGCAGCAAGAAAGTCTGAGTGAGGCTGAGACGTTCTGGCAGACAATGGATGCTCTGTCACCTCCCATGGTGAAGAGGCTGCTGAGAAAAAGCACGTGGTGGGTCCCTGCACTGAGATCCCACCCGGACACATTTCCTCCCACTTCACATCCCCTCTTCCCAGCAGTGCCGCTGCAGCTGAGCCTTGACTGAGACACTGTTGACAGGGGAGCTGGGGATGTGAGCCATGCACACAATTCCTTGCAGAAAGGACTCTTAAACGCTGCCTTCTCTGCTTGGGCTTTGTCTCCTTTGACCAGCTCCACCATCTTAGACCTGAGGAGCCATCATCCCCTGACTCTTAGATGCTGGAGCAGTGCCCCAAACCCACCACACTCCTCTCTGCTTCCATTTACTGCCCATAAAAGATGTCAGCAGCAACGTGTGATCAATGCTATTGAAAGAAGCTGACAGATCTGACTCTATGGGTATAGGAAGCTGTCCCCTCCTTGATCACCTAAACACCATCCATCATCCAGGCTGATGCCACCTCTGCACTGATCTGCAGCCTGTAATGGACTGGAAGATGTGGAAAGGACCTGTTACATCCAGATGACTCTTCTTTCAGAAAGGAAGCTTAGGAGCTGAGCAATAACTGCATGTCTCTCACATCACATCCTTAACCACCTAAGAAACTTTGAAGATACCTCTCCTCGCTTCATCTTCATGGGACCCTTCAAGATCAGACTTCAACTATAAGGGCAGCACCAAATTCTCAGGCAGAGATGTGCAAGGGTCCCATCAAGGTCTTCTGGGAGACACCTTGTGCAGTCACCTAAAATGCAGGAGCATTGGGGTGTGCTCACCCACTGCTCCTGCTGTTGGAGAAGCCACCTCTTCACCATGAAGCCCTCTGTGACCTGGCTGGGAACATGGGTCCTTACTGGGGACTGGCCAGCAATGCCGCCCCACTGCACCATCCCACCTTGCTGCTCGCCTCCACTGAAGGCTTCCCTGCACTCACCTGCTCCCCACACTCAGGGGAGACCCCTGCGGCATCCCAGGGACACCTGGCATTGAAAGCCCTGGCAGGTGGAGAAGACCTAGGCCTGAAGCTCTGACTTGTAGCTCCATTTCTTCTGGGGCAAACACAGCACAAGAAATTGCGGCAAAGAGCCAGCCTAGAGTTGGATGGAAACAGACCACCATCTACTTACCTAGGAAGACCAACTGGACTTGTCAAAAGGAAAGAAATTCATCTACATCTCACACATATGGTCTCATCCTAATGGATATGTATGAGCATAAGGGAAGAAGAATAACCTTCTGGTTAGGCTAAGGGCTTGGCAGTTGAGATTTCACGATGCTATTCTCAGCGCTGTCCACACCTTGCTCCAAAGACTTGGAAAACTCTTTATCCATCCTCAGGCCTCACATTTCCATCTGGAAATGCGGCTGATACCTATTTTGCACTCACCGCAAAGGAGAGAGGAGGGACATTTGAGATGTGTCTCCCTCCTCGGACGACTCTTGCTTTGAGCTAAAGAGAGCAGGCAGGAGAGACAGGAAGAATGAAGAGCCACAAGGCTCTGCCAGGAAAGCTCCAGCACTCCTTCAGGCCGCCTGGAAAACTCAAACTCCAGTGGAAAGAGGGAAGATGTTCTTCCCTAGCAGTCTGGGGGAGCACAACTCATCACCTCTGATAGCCTAGAGCAAGCTGGAGCTATCAGAGCATGTTTTCATCCTCATGATCCAGACCCAGATGCTTCCTGGGCTCGATGTCTTCCAGGAGGGATGCACAGATATGCACCACCCAAGCCAGGGGGAGCGCCCAGGACCACCTGCCAGGCTGCCAGCCAAGCAGGAGGCAACAGGCTGGTGGTGGAAACCTATTGTTTGTCAGAAAACGTGCACCTAAAGTGTGCTGTTGCCTGCTTGAGGAGGATGGTGCTAGGCACTGGGGCCCACAGCAGCCAGTGGCCTTGCCTGAGGTGTTCCAGGGGATGAGGTGCTCCAGGTGTCCCAAGGTGCTCCAGGGGCCTGTGGCACATGGCTGGGCTGGAGCTGGGAGATGTCACCGGCTTTCCGAAGGCAGACAAGGTATCTCCCCGCCACTTCCCCATTGTTGGGAGATTCTGTGTCTAGCCATGCCCATGCTGGGCAGCATCACCTACCTCCAGCCCGGCATGGGGGTCCCACACCTGCCCTGGTGCTCACAGCCCCATGGTCACCATGAGGGCAGACCAGGCATGTCCCTCCACATCCTGCCTTCTTTAACCCCCATGCACCCCTGATCTGGTGCTGGCTAGGACCCTGTTCCCAGGACAGATGCCAGCATAGGCTCCCACCTCCATCTCCTGCTCTTCCGCCTCCTCCTCCTGCAGGGCACTTCTGCAGGAGCCCCAGCCCTGCAAGGAGAACACAGAGCAGCCATAGCAGCCATAAATCCTTCCCTGCAGTCCAGGGCCCTGCCAAACTCTCCCTTCCACCCAAATTTATGGAAAAGTGGGTCCCTGCCAGCAAAGCACAGTACAATCGCAAGGTAGAACAGGCGGTACTTGCTGGCTGCAGAAAGGGCTCCTGCAGCCTCTTCCACTGACAGCCGTTCTCTTTCTCTTCCTCAGGCTGTCACTCTGTGTGGCCTGGGGAGAGACACATCCCTGCACAGCTGAAGCACCCATGGCACAGCTTGCCTCCCCCAGTCCTGCTTCCCCAGGAACCCCAGCCCTCCACAGCACCCCAAGCCACAGGTATGAACATGGGGTCCGAAAGCAAAGGAGGCTTTCCATGCATGGGCACAGATGAGCCCAAATACCATCTTGTGCCACCCAGGTGGGTGAGCCCAAACATGGGTGGGGGAAGATGAAGGATTTGGGGAGGGAGGCAAGATCCAGAAGCTGAGCATCACCAGGGATTTCATCACGGTAGCAAAGGTCAGCCACATGCCAGCCCCTTCCTCCGCTGCCACAGCAGAGGTAGAGCTGACAGTAGACCCGAGTATTTGCATTTCCTGATGGCTGCGTGCTGAAATTTGCAGTCTTAATGGTGCATTAATGCTGGCTCCTGCATTTCATTACTTCTGAGAGCGAGAAAAGGCACAGAGTGAAAATAAAAATTCCCCTTAACTCAGCTAGGTGAGCCTGGTCACCAAGAGCCTGCTACTGCCAGTCGCCCGTGCACATGGTTGCAAGCCAGCCCCGGCCACAAGGCACAAGTCTGCAGAAATCCTATCGCAAAACATTACCTCCTTCCTTCATTTATCCTTAAAGCCAGGATGCCACTTCCCAGGTACCATGGAGACCAGAGCACATACACCCCCCACCCAGTGGCTGTCCCATCTGGGGTCATCTGTGAACCCCCTGTAAATGCAGGGATGCTTTGGAGAGGCAACTCCTTGGCTGCCTTCCTGTTTCACATCCTGTGCTGCACAGGTCAGGGAATTCAATATACTTTTTGCCCAAATCAAACTTGGCTGCTGCTTCTTTGCCCCAGCCTGGACATGAATTTCTGGGCCTGAGCTTAAGTGTAAAGCACTTGGAAACCTCTCTGGCCTGAAAGCACAGGGACAAGGGGCAACAGAGTCTTGCACAGGGGAGCAGGAGGGAGCAAGCGCAAGTGATGGAGGCACCTGAAAACAGGGATCAGGCAGGAAAAACCTCCTCGATGCTCAGCATGGGCCAGAGCAAAGCTCACCTGCTGGCCATGCTCTGCAACATGCTTTTTGGGGTGAGTTTTGGGGTCTCCAGCATGCTAATGGCCAGCACCCTCTGTGTGCCTCAGGTTGTTGCCTATTGCATATGTACAAGCCTGACCCAAGGGGACACTGATAAAGTCAAATAGACCAGGGCACACAGAGGTGAGCACCTGGGCAGCATCACAGCATCTCCTGTGGCCTTCAGATCTGCAAACCTCTTGTCTCTACCCGCTTCAACTTTTGAGATCCACCAACCGCAGGGTGCGGTACCTCTCCATCGTCTCTCTTGTTTGAGACTTACGAAGGTCTCAGCCATCACCACTGGGCAAGGGTGGGAAAACTAGGCTGGCTGAATGTGACTACACAATGCCCAAAAAACCAACCCCATCCAGAGGCTCTCCAGACCTTCCATAACCCTACTTGAAAACGACTGGCCAGACCTGGCCCCAGCACCTCCATCTGAGCAGTTTCATACTGGTCCACAAGCCAGGGAGGACCATTCATCACCTCCAGGGCATCTGGGTTGCACTGATGGGGTGGGGGGGTACCTTCCTGCATCCACCCCCACTGCCAGGTGACTTTCCCGATGCCCAGCCTGAAATTCCCACTTGCTCTCCCAAACCTGGTTTCCGTCTGCTCAGCCAGCCAGCAGCCCCCTCCTGCCCAGGCAGGCCTGCACTGCCTTTCCTGGCCGTAAAAGCAACAGGGCAGTGGAAATATTTCGGAAACACCTTTTACAGTTCTCCAGACAGTGTTGCCATTAACCCCTGAAGGAGCTGGCTGCCATCAGGAAAAACAATTTCATTCTAGCCAAATTATTTCACAGGAAAAGACTGATTTTTGGTGCCATTTTTAATGTGGATGACTTCAGCATCATTCCCTTGGACTTTGCCATCTTTTCCTGATCTTACGTAGAGCAACAACCCAGTGCTCTGGGATTATCTGGATCAAACATTTTCCTTTGCTCCACATTCAGCAATTTCAGTTCCTCAGGACTTCTCTGTCAAACTGCCCTGTTTCGCTGGACTGCGGTGTTGCTCTGTCACAGCTCAGGTTTGGGAGCCCTGCTGAAACCCAGCCCCTGCAACTGCCCCCCAGCTATTTTCAAAGGCACCTACAGAGCATTAGGTCACAGCAACTAAAATAGCAGATTCCGGTCCAAATCGGGGTGATGAGCACATTTTGTCCAGCCCTTGCCCAGGTCCCCAGCCCCCTGGCCAGGAGCACTGTCACAGCTCAGAACAGGGACACCAGCCACCCTGTGGGTGCCAGTGCCACCCAACCATGAGTTTGCTCATGAAAGCTCTTGCTTTCATGAGTGCGTCCTCCCCACTTCAGACCCACTTGAAGAGTCCAGCACCTGGTCGGGATGCAAGCCTCCACAGCCAGCTGTTGGCCTCCACTGGAGTCCAGGCACAGTAAGACAGGAGGGACACAGGCCTCCACAGTGGGGCAAACAAGAAGGTTTGGGGTTCAGACACCCCTGGGGAAGTCCTGGGGTCTTTTTGCTCAGCACAAACCACATAAACAATGTCTGAGAGGGGTCAAACCAGTAAGCTCAGCCCATAGCAGCTCCTCACGCTGCTCGGGCGCCAGCGGCACTGACCTCCAGTGTGGTCCCAGCCCCCTCAGTGCTCCTGGAGACAGCAGGGCCAGGACGTGACATTCCCTTCATTTTATCTTCACACATGAGCAGTTCTCAACAAGTGCTTCGCTCTGCCCGCAGCAAACGCCAAACTCTTGCACCACCTGGCACATAAGCTGGGATGGGGCAAAGCCAGGCTGAGTGAGCACATGTCCCTCAAGCAGCCAGGAAAGGGGACTCCCCAACTGCAGCACCCAGCTATAGCCCACCAGCAAGGTCCCAAGGAAGGCACAAATGCTGCCAGGAGGTAGAAACCAGGTTCCTTCTGCAATGCCCCAGCTGCGGGGTCAGATTTATGGGTCAGCAGCAGGGTCCTCACCCCAGGAGCAGTGCTTTGGTGCTGCTTTGGCTACTGCATGCTCCTGGGCCAGCCTGGTGATGGGCACAGGGACTGTCCCAGCAAGGATCCGATCTACACCTGGCACCAGCAGGTTGTACAAGCTGCCCTGAGATCTCCAGGCATGAATGACCTCCTGGAAGGGGACCGCCATGGGTCCTAGCAGATGCTCCATAGAGATCTGGCTGCTGACACATGCTCCAGTTGATGGATGATCCCAAACACTTGTCTCCAATATGGTCCTGAGCACATCACCTCTGTCCTCTGCTTCCCCCCAGCTGGACCATCTCCCTGTGCTTGGGTTGGTGCCCTGGAAGACTTTCCTCTAACTGGTCTCTCCTTCCTGAGGGCTCAGCATCCTCAACAGGTGCTTCAGAGGCAATCAAGATTGCTATTTTTTGCCTCTGGGAAAATCTGGCAGCAATTCAGACAAGAGCTTGGGATTTGGGCCATCTGCATTTGACATCAATTACCACCCATGTCACATATGGCTTGACTGAGTCCTTAGATCATCCCATGCCTCAGTTTCCCCCTTCGTAAAACAAAAAGGCCATTCCTTTAGATGTCCCACTCTTTATCCTCCCTTTGCAAACCCTCTGGGGCAGCGGCTGCCTCTCGTCGTGGGGACTGGCAACATCCTGGCTGCAGAAATTAAACCTTCGGGCATCCCGCTGTAGTGAGGCAATCTGTCTGCACATAAGAAGTGGTCCTACCCTCACCCATTGTAAAAATGCATAGACTGTGGGTTTCCAGCAGCTAAGGGGTTGCCTAAATGCTCTGATTTGGGAAAGGGTCTCAGAGAGGAGGGGAAGGATGGAAGGATGGAAAGGGTGTCCCTCAGGGCTCGTCTGTCCCAGGAAGGAGAAGAAAAAGTACCAACAGTCAGGCTGGGACTGCAGGAATGGCAGGTCTCGGGGGGGACTGGTGACCTTTGGAGGGGGGGTGTTATTCACCAGCATCCCAGTTGCTCCTGGAACCAGGAGAGGGTTTGCAAGGCACTGAGTCACTCCAGCCCTTCAAAAAACCGGTATTTCCCTCACTGCATCTGTGCCTTTATAAACAGCAGGACCAGATGATGTGAGGACAGTCTCTGTGGCCTTCATGAATGCTGCTTCCAGTTTCATTTCCCTCCATTTCCTCTCCAGTCTTGGCTGGAAACCGTCTCCTCCCACCTTGCCTGTGGCCACTTCCAGTGACCGCAGCTCGTGGATCCTGGATTCGCAGTCCCTCAGAGATCCCCTATAGCAAGAGCAGAGCAAGACCATGAGTGCTCAGCGTTCATGGGACCTGGCTGAGGGTGCTCATCCTGCTCAGTTTCCCAAGGGACACCAAACATGCAAGGACCTCCACGCACAAGGGAGCATCTCCCATCTCTTCCCCTGCACCTGTACAAGGCGAGGGGGAGATGCCAGGGCGCCTCATTGCTGCCAGCAACCCCCATCAGGAGCCCCAGAGGAGGATGCCCAAATGAGCAGCGTGGACTTTGCACCCTGTAGCCAGGCTCACTGCAAGCTCCAGGCTCAGGAGCCCTGGCCCCATCCGTGTTGGACCTCAGGTCACCTCCTGAAAACTGACCCTGCCTCCAGAAAGGGCAAAGGTGTTAACTCTGGCTGAGGCACAGGGAGGTTTAGTGTGTCCTGATGAGATGTGTCTGGGAAGATGGGAAACAATCTGCCTCCCTGAAGCTGGGAGCAAAGTGGGGAACCGCCCCTTAAATGTGTTGAAGCCCAGATCTCACCTCTCATCGCTGATGGTCTGGGACCTGGAGCCCCCACAGGGAGGGATCAGCAGGCTTTGATGGCAAGGGGCTTCCCTGCAGCAAAACCTTCCTTTCCCAGAAGCAGAGTTCCCAGGGCACTGGTGGCATGTCCCCACCATGGGGACATCCTGGCTGAGTGGGGGGAGGCAGAGGCAGAGCCCCCTGTCCCCCATGGAACAGGGATGGAGGAACCGGCAGAGTTGCCATGGAGATTTTCTCCCTAGCAGATGCTCTGGGCAGGTGCAAGAAGAGGCTCTGCCCCCCTCGCTGTGCGGCACAATGCCAGCCCGATCCTGTAGAAACAGGAAGCCTCTGCAACCGCCCACCTGCCTGCCAGCCCAACGGCCACCACCACTGCCACCACCGCCACCAGCCTCCCAGCAAGCAGGCGGGGGCAGCCAGGTCCCCTGCCAGCATCAGTGCAGGGAAACTGAGTCACCTCCCAAAGCTACCCTGAGGTCCTGGCTTCACCTCCCCTTGCCCCAGCCACATGTGGCAATAACACATCGGGGGTGCTCCAGCCCACCCTTGGGACCCACCAGCCCCCACCTCTGCCTGCTTCGGCTGGCACCCATTGCTTTCTCGCTGGGAAGACTGGTTCCATGCAGCACTTACCCAATACACTATATGATCTACATGGGCCCTACACACTGCCAGGGTGCTGGCATAGTCCTGCATGGGCAGTCAACCTGAGCCAGCCTCTCCAGCCTGCCCCCAGGAGTAGAGGGGCACTCCTGGCCTCAGGGAGCAGCACAGGGCATCCCAGCAGGAGACAGGTGAAGCCAGCCCAGAGCTGAGATCCATTGGTGGGACAGGTGCCCCACGGCTCTGAATGCATCCCGAGAACCCCCAGCTTCCCACCTTTCACGCTGCTCCCAACACTTGTCCCCCTCCCAGTCCTTCCAGCTACTCACTGCTCCTTAGAAACATCCTCTGAAGTTCTCAGTGCCATGGCACTAGATACTTAAAAATCCCCTTTTCCTGGCTTTTTCACAAAGGATGCCTCAACAAACACATCACCAGTGTTCTTAACATATGGCTGAAGAGCAGCTCCTCTGGCAGGACCTTTATTAGGAGCTTATTTCAAATCAGGCTCTGGACAGTAGAAAAACAGTCTTGTTTTTCTACTGTTTGAGTTACCAGTTGTAAAGCAGTTGAAGCAAGCAGTGGACGAGTTTCGAAAGCATTACCCACACAATCAAAAGCTGCTCTATTAAGTCAGTGGTGAGCATTTCCGTGGTAAGTAAAAGTTGCTGGTTTGTGTACCTAGCGCAAAAGGCTGCATTTCAAAACATGCTGGGGTCGCTCTCCTGCTTATGCTGAGAACCAAGGAGATAATGGGGGCAGTGTTTGGACATATTTTGGTGCTATCACGGAAATAACGCAAGCCGGCAATCCTCCTGCAGCTGCACAACAGCCGTGGCACTTGGGGAGACCACGGATCTGGCTGTGCTGCAGAGGCTGCTGGTATAGAGCTGGGCAAAGCCCCCAGCCCTGTGGGTTGGTCCCCCCTGCGAAATCCCAATGACATTGAGGGCAGTGGGGTACTGCTGCGCCCATCTGGCAGCCTGGGGATGGCAGACCTGTTGCTGCTGCACCCAGTTAACCATGGGGGGTGGATGGCACTTGGACCGTTGTGAATGGTTCTCGGGGTGGCAGGGCTGGGCGGGTGCAGGAGCAGTCCCTCACGGGTGCTAAGGGGACACAGCTGCAGTGTCAGTGTCTTGGGGGGCACATATGCACCTTCCTGGGGGTCTGCTGGCACAGGGAGCAAGTGTGAAGGGCAGCAGGGTACAGTGTGTGGACCTGGCACAGTGTCACCCTGGGTGGCAGGGTGGGATGCTGGGGTGGGATTCAGGGGAGGAGTGGGATAGTGAGGACCGGGAGTAGTGGTGTTGGGTGTTGCTGTGGGACGGTGGTGTAGAGCCTACTGCAGCAGTGCGCACTGTGATGCCCAGTACAGTGCAGCACCCAGTGCAGCGGTGGTGGTTTTGCCCAGTGTGGTTATGCCTGGTGCAGTGCAGCATGGCACGGTGCCTGCCATGGTGATGCCCAGGGCACTGCCCGGTGCCATGGTACCTCGTGTAGCAGTGCCCTGTGTGGCAGTGCCCAGTGCAGAGCACAGTGTAGCAGTGCCCACGGTGGTGCCTGGCACGGCATGCCCATCACAGTGGCCAGTACAGCGCTGCCCAGTTTGGCGCTGGTGTGGTGCTGCCTGGCACTGTGCCTGGTTCAGTGCCTGGTTCGGTGCCTGGTGTGGCAGTACCCAGTTTGGTGCTGCCAGGGTGCTGCCCAGCACAGTGCTCAGTGGGGTTCTGTGCCCAGCACGGTGCCTGGTTAATTGTCTGGTTCCGTGCCTGGTGTGGCGTCGCCCAGTTCGGTGCTGGCACAGTTCTGCCTGATGTGGTGCCTCCTTCGGTGCCTGGTTTGATTCCCAGCGTACTGCTGCCTCGCCTGATGCCCGATTCAGCGCCTGCTTCAGCAGCACCAGGTTCGGTGCCCGGCCCAGCACTTTGCCTGGTTTGATGCCCAGTCCGACGCCCAGTTTGGTGCCCGGTGCAGCAGTACCCAGTCCAGTGGCTCGTTCCTTGCCTGCTCGGGTACCCGGTTCGGTGCCCGCTGCAGCGCTGCCCAGTCCGGTGCCCTGTTTAGTGCTCAGCGCGGTACCCGGTTCGATGGCCGGCGCGATGCCCGGTTCAGTGCACGGCCCGGTGCCCTGTTTGGTGCTCAGCGCGGTGCCCGGTCCGGCGCCCGGTCCGGCGCCCACCCAGTAGCCCGCCCGGTGGCCGGGGCGGCGCTGCCGGCCCGGCAGTGCGGCTCCGCGGAGCGGCGCGGTCCAGGCCGGCTCTTCGGGGCAGCGCGGCGCGGGCGGCGCGCCAGGCGGGGTGTGCGGTGCCACCGGCGGGGCTCCCCGGGCCGCCGCCGCCGCCGCCTGACATTGGCTGGAAAGTGGAGCAGCGCGGCGGGGACGGTCGATGCGGATCGATCGCGGCGCGGGCGGCACCGCCGCACGGCACCCGGCACCCCGGTCCCCTCCCTCCCTGTCCCGTCCCCTCCCCACCCCCGGTGTCCCCGCTCGGCATCGCCCCGGAGCCCGCTGGCGGCTCCCCGGGGCGCGCCCGCCCGCGTCCTTCCCCCGGCGCCCCCGCGGAAGGGGCCGCGCTGAGGGTGTGGGGATCAGCGGGAAGGCGCCCCGTCGCCCCGGGGGGATGCGCGGTCCCCCGGGACCGGGCAGGGGGTGAACGCCGAGACCCCAGCTCCGGGGATGTCCTGCCAGCCCCAGGAGGACCCGCTTGGGGGCTGGGGGGGGGACACACGGGCCCCCGGGACTCTGGGAGCGGGCAGCGAGTTTTGCTGTGACGACGCTGCCCTCAGCATGCCATCAGCATGTCTTCGGTGCCCGGCGGGACTCAGACAGATGGGATTAGCCCCCTACTCCAAACGCACCCAGGGCCATCCCTCTGCCCTCCCAGGTCCTTCCTCCCGCAGAAGTCACCAGCTGGGACATTTCACTTGGGGTCTCTCCCTCCCGCAGTTTACTGAGCCGTTCCAGATGCGGTGGCAGAATCTGGCCCTTCAGCTGGTCTTGTTCCACAGCCCTGGGCCTTGCAGCCCCTTGCAGGTGTCTCCACCACTGTGCGCAAAATTGCTCCATGACCAGCCACCAGCCCTGGGACGAGGACCGGAGCAGTTGTGCCCATGTACACCCCCACACTCACCCCATCCCTGCCAGCTCTGAGCATCTGCTGTCCCCAGAGCTGGCAAGGGTTTTGCTCTGGCTGCTGCTTTCAGGCTGCTGCACAGGGGATGTTGCCCAAAGTTTCCTTCCTGGCGGCAGGGAAACCTTTTTTAATATAGGAAACCAAAGAGGCTGGCTCACAGTGCACATGCGCTGCGGCCAGCACAGCCCTTCTCACCGCTTGCAGCTGCCCAGGAGGGATGGCTGTCTCTCTGCCCTTTATGTTTCCCAGCCAGTACCAGATTTTTGGGGCTGGGGACACAGTTGCAGTATAAAACGACAGAGTCGGACATCACAGCACCATCTCCCTGTCTGCTTCGGGGTGGGGGAATGCGCTGCAATCACGCAGTGTGGGATGACGGCTGTCCCCCAGTGCTGGAGTAGGGAGAGCTACTTTTTCCAAGAGTGCCTTTAATTAATGGCAGAAGGAGCTGTTGGGGCGGCTCAGTGGCACTTAGGAAGGATTTTAGCCTGGGAGCTGGCAGTTCCCTGTGGACACTCCATCCCCCGTGCAGGCAGCCCCTGGCCACTGCGTGATCTGAAGTCACTGGGTGACAGCGGGACCAAAGTTTCACCAGGTTTTGCTCTTGTTTGACATCAATTGTAATAATAATGCTGAAGGATCTTTTTGCAGGAGGCACCCCAAGGGAGGCTGATCATCCACTGGATGGAGGCAGGGGGGAATTAAAATCAGGGGACTGAAAAGACTTGGAAAGAAAGGAAAAAAAATCTGCTGAATAAAATGATAAATTGTGCTCCTGGGTTTGGTGTCCTTTGCCTTTTGCCCCTGTGGCATTAGCAGGCGGGCTTGGGAGGAGGTCATGCTGTATCCGCGGTGCTTTGCATCAGGGAAGGCATAGGCCCACAATTTCCTCTTCCCTCCCCTCCACCCCCCACAAAAAAAAAAGGAAAAAATCCCTTTTTTGGCAACTCCTGTATGAATCAAGTTAGAATTTCACAGCTATTTAACACCTGGTTACAGCTTTTGCGGCAGAACCTAGGATACTCCAAGCTCTGCGGCTGCTTTGCATTGCAGGATCTCGCCCCTTCCTACAGACAGGACAAGTTTTATTTCTTTCTTCTTCATTAGACAGGGATTTAAGGCAGGAGGTGCTTTGGGTGACTTCAGAGAGGGGTTTTCCCTGCCTCCGCCCAGCGGGGTGAAGCTGCTCTCCCCCCAGCTCGCACCCAGCGCTGCTGCTAACCCTGTCCATACGGTGGGGTGGGAATCGACTCAAGTCCTTAAACCCCAAGAGTTAATCAAAGTGCTTTGAATATGTAAATGCTGAGTATTGTTTATCATTGCCTAGAGCTGATACAGCAGTTTTCCTGCTCAAAGCCCCGTTCAGATGGTAGCTCATGAAAATTCACAACAGCCTCGCAAATAGGTGATGGGTATTATTACCCCCCTGCCTTCCAAATGAGCAAACGGAGGAAAAGCCATCCAGTGATGTTCTCTGTGGCAGCAGGAATCAGCAACAGAGCCCAGTGCATTGCTCTGGAGGAGGTCGTGGTCTGCCCCGCCGGGTGTAAATCAGCGCTCTCCCCTCCACCGCTTGCCTCATTTCCTCCGGCCAAACATTTGTCCCTCACTGCCCAGCCTCCAGACGGCGTTTGGTAATGCAGCTAGAGATGGCTGGGTGTGATGCTCGCTTAAATATACACACTGCAAGCTCTGGGCAGATAAATCTGTGCAGGCAAAATGCAATTTTCCATGAGGTGCTTCTGCAAGGCCTCCAGCAACAAGCACTCCATAAATTAATAAACAATACGCTTGACCAGGAACATATAGCATATGCAGGGGTCCAGAGGAGCAAGGGCAAGCAAGAGGACCGCATGCCCCACAGGGAGCTGCATGCCTGAAGAGGTGGATCACCAAGTTGGTCTTGGCAGGGCTGCCTGGGCACCTGCATCCTCGGCAGGCAGGGCAGGGGCAGGCAGCCCCAGGGCTGGCTCTCTGCCCTCGCCCTAGCAGCAGGCTGGCTTGCACAGGGGGGAAGCATGGACTCCCCCCCCCCTCAGTTTTCCCCAGTAAGGGCACTGGTCCCTGCAGAGGGGATTGTGGGCCTGGAGACCTTGACTCACTTCAAACCCATCTATTTCACTGGGGTTCATCCCACAGTGCTTCCCACCAGATTCCTGCAGGCCAAGCCATTGACACCTATGCCTGGAAGAGCTTTTGCCATCAATCCAAGCCGGATGCCTCTGTGGTCGAGAAGATGCCCCAGTTTTGGGTTCCCCTTGCACAAGGTGGCTGACCCTGGAGGTCCAGGGCAGCCTCCTGCATCATGAGCCGTGCCTGCAGCAGAGCTGCCAACCTCAGGGGAGGCTGGGGGACAGCTGGGAGCAGGACGTGTCTCAGCCAGCCAAATTTAATCCTCCTACGTTAGCAAGGCTTAAAATAGGCTCCCTGCAGCATCGATGAGGGTGGTGGAGTTGGCCTACTCCAGCCCTCCAAAGTATTTTGGGGAAGCAGAGATGGCTCTATTGCAGACAAGCACAGCTGGGAGAAACTGCGCTGTGCTGCTAGGGCGTCCTTTGCTGAAGCCATCCAGGGAATTAAACATACCTTGCAGTACCTGCACCCCTCCAACCTCCCACCAATGCAGGCTCCTCCTCTCAGGGTGCCACCTCCTCCCCTGCTGTTCCTCCACAGCTCTCTCCTACTGTGTCCCATGGTCAGAGGGTTCCCACCCCAGCTCATTTTTTCCTGCACCTCATTGAAACGATTCCTTTAAGTCAAACCCAGTCTCAGCCCACCCCCCATCACCTGCTGTCCCCAGGAGATGCCATCCTGTAAAGCGGTTGCCCATGTCATGATCCTACTCATGCTATTTCAGCAGCTCTTGGGGGTAGCTGCCCCAGAGGACCAGCTCCTCTGCGGGCAGGAAGCCACACAGGTGGCTTGAAGCAAGACAGATACGGTGACATGCTCAAGGAGCCAAGCTGGCAACTCTGAAGACATGAAGGTATTATCAAGTGGTCATGTCATAGTGGGACTCTCTCCATGTAACAAGTGCACTGAATGTCTTCTCAACACAAAATGCAAGCCCCCAGGCCACTGCAGGGCCAGCTCCAGCTTTTGAACACCATGGTGAGAAGCACCAGGAGTTCTTTGGGCTTCTGGCTTTGTTTCCAAGGCAGCCAGAGAAATGCTCCTTGGGCAGAGTGGAGCTAATCATGTCGGCCACATCGACAGCAAGCTGGATGTGCTCCATCACCAGAGCTCCTGCCCCTTGGAAATGGGTATTGGTGCTCACAGGACGATGGAGGAGTCTATCATTGGCCATCAGCTTGCATCAGAAAAACAAGTGGTGCTGAACAGGAGCGGAAGGATGGACAGGTGGATGGATAGAAGATGTCAATGTATAGAAGAATAGATCTAGATTAGCAACATGCCCCCCCTCCCTGGACCATACATGTATCATCTCACCATGTACCTGATGGTCTGGAAGAGATCTCCCACTGCGGGCCTGCAGAGCAGCAACCCTTGCAGCAGTGGTAGAGAAGTCCTGCCTATGTTGCTCTGTCTGCCTAGTGTCTCAGGTGTCGCTGCATGGACGCAGCTGGCTCTGAAAGAAGACAAAAAAGCCAGTAAAAGCCCCTGATTGTGCATATATGTACTGGGAGGAAGGATTTTATTACCAAGAAGTGGCAGCACATCCATTGTTCAAGCTGGCGGGGATGGCTAGCAGGCAGCCAGGCTGAGCACCGCACCAAGAGGTGGCAGATCTGCTCCTCACTGACTGCACAACCTTGGTGGTGTCTGTTCATCCATCCCTCCTCCAGCCCCCTGCCTCAGCCCCGAGGGGCTCACATGGTCCCACACATGGATTGTTTCTCACAGATCTGAAAGCCATTAACAGGCAATAAGGGAGGAAAAGAAGTCTGCAGGAGGTAGAAGTTTGTGGGGGAAGGCAAGGGATGCAGGAACTCCCTGGACCATAGAGAAACGAGAAGGGTGAGGGTTTCTCCCTAGTGACAATAAAGAAGAGGTGATGAGGGGCATTAGCACATTGCTGAGGAGAACCTGTCATGGTTGATACTCATATTTGCATTCAGAAACCCCACTGGGACAGGAGAGTTGCTATCCCAGGATGATAACAAAACATTCCCATAGGCACCAGGACTTTGTCTGGCCATGGGTACCAGCGGGCCCACTCGGCTGGCAGCTGCCACCACAAGGGGAGAGCTTGGGATGCTCAGAGGTGCCTTGAAATCCAGTGAATGTTGATGGTGAAGGAAAAAATGATCATTTTACTGGTGTTTTAAAGGACAGTGTGGGACATCCTTGCTTGTGACCTTGCTAAATGGAAAATTCAAGGATGCCTGGGGCCCTGTTCAATCAAGACAGGAAGGAGGGCTGCGTAGTTTATGCTGGTCCAAACACACAAAATAGGTCTTGTCCGATCCTGAGGAAATCATGTTCTGTCGGAGTCAATGTGAGAGTTGGTAGCAGGAAGACTGTTGCCAGGATGGACTTCTGCAAGACTTCCTCTCTCATGGCCCTTCGTTAGAGAATTAGGACATAACAAGATGAATGCAGTGGAGAGGAAACAAACGCCAAGGGAGCCGCTGCTGGGGGCGTTTCGGGGGCTCTGCCCTGGCCCTGTTTGCTCTCGTTAGGGAGGTGGAGGGAAACGCATGCAGACTCTGGCAGGCAACCCACAGCTTGGGGAAAGAGTGACAGCACGGGTGCCTAAAGCAGCCCTGTGTCCCCAGTAGGGTGCCCAGTCAAGGGGACAGCCAAGCCGCCCAACAAGCCAAGCCAGCCCCGGCTGGGGAGGGGCTGAGATGTGAGGCTGGTGCTGCAGAAGGTGGGTGGTGATGGAGCTGGGCATGCAGTGGGAACGGGAACACTCAGGCTCATGGTCTCCACACCAGCATATGGAGGGTTGACCAAAGAGGTGACAGGCCTGGCACGGGGCATCAGCTGAGCACCACTGACTAGACCAGCATGGGGACATCTCCAGCCTCAGCGCGGGCAGGGGTCCAGCACCCATCCCACCCATGGGCATCTGCAGGAGTGGTGGGGCTGAGCCCCAAAGGGGATGGGCTGAGGCTCATGTGAGTGGATGGGCTAGAGCCTGTGTGGGTTGCTCAGAGCCCCCTGCCTGGCCCCAGAGCTGTCCTCCCACCCCGGCTGGCTGGAGGGGTCTGCAGGGTGTTGCTTTATCCAACCCCCTGCCCCAGGACAGCCTGGCCTTTGCCCTTGTGGGCTCCAGTCTGGACACAGCCCCAGCTGCATGCCAGCTCCAGCTCAAGCACACTGGCAAACAGCTGGGGAAAAAGCTGGAATAGCCCCAGTGACTCTCCCTGGGGGGGGTTTCGGCCCCACTGCCCCCCTTCTCCTGGGATCAGGGAGGCTGAATCCCCCCCTAAGACAATCCTCCAGACCCACCTCCATTGGTCCAGGCCCTACTAGTCCTTCCAAGCTGAGCAAAGGGAAATGCCTGCCCTCTGAAACCAGCTCTCCATGTCCTCCCCAGGCAGGGGCAGGATGGGCAGCAGGGACGCTGCTTTCAGTCCTTCGCTATTTTTATTTGCTCTTTCCCAGAAAGGCTGGTGTAGGCTTCGAAAGCTGCTTCCAGCTGGGAGTTTGGAAAGCTGGTTCCAGTTAGGCGCCCGGCACTAGCCGTGCTCTGAGCTGTTATTTTTAGAAGGGCTGAAGGCGACAGCCCTGCTCCCCAGGCTGCTGCTCGGCTCTAGCCACAGCTCACGGTAGCCAGCACCTCCCTGGACCCTTGGCTGGGGATGTCTCGGCGGTGTGATTTTATGAGTGCCTTTTTTCTGGTACTTTTTTGGCAGGGGGCACTTTCATCTCCCTGCATCAAGCTGTGCAGCCAGGAAGACCAAAGGCGGAGGATGTGAGCAGTGGTCATCCCTAAAGGGCCGGGGCGCAGAGCAACATCTTCTGGTTTTAATTAAAAACCATCCGCTGGCAAAGTTTGAAGGCGTGAGCAGTGCCTGGGCTAGGACAGGGCCAGCAGGGAACGGCTCCAGGGGTGCAACCGGCACCAAGGCTGCCAGCTGCCTGCAGCACTGCCAGGACCTCCTGCCCCACTCCTGGGTCCTGCCCCATGCCTGGGCTCTGCCCTTACCCCTTCCTTTGCTCCCTCCTGCCTCATTCCCTCTCTCCAGGCACCTCCTGGAGGCACTGCTCTGCCGACCCCTGGTCACCCCATCAATGGCTGCTCTGCCATGGGGAGCCCTCCCTTTGCCCAGCCTCGCTGAGGTGCCTCTGAACTGCCCAACTTGGGGGGCAGAGGGCTTGGTGTGCCCCTTGGCTGTCCATGGACTCTATCTCCCCCCTGTGACCCCCAGTCCTGTTCTGTGGAGCTCACCCTGTTGCCATGACTCCTAACCCTCTCCCATGGGGCTCATCCCATTGCTGTGATCCCCCCCAACACTCTCCCATGAGGCTCCTGCCACTGTGACCCCCCCAACCCCCTTCTGTAGGGCTCACCCCTCTGCCACAACCCCCATCCCTCTGCCGTGGGGCTCACCCATCCACCCTGCACCCTCCCCCCAGAGCTACACTCACTTCACCCTGGCAGAGATTTTTATCCTCGCAGCATAACCCCCCCCCCCCAGAGACCAACTCAGCATCTCCTCGCAATAGCTGCCTCTAATCAGCTGTATTACCTTCGCCCCCATTATTCACGCGCTCGCTGCTGTCGGCCCTCCCAGCCCTCCTGCCCCCCTCACCGCCCAGGCATGGGGGCTCATCCCGCCTCCCTCCACTTCCCACAGCAGCCTCCTCCATCCTTCCTCCAGCCTGACCATCCCCCCCCAGCCGGCACCCAGCACCCCTGCTCGGCAAGTCACAGCCAGCTGGCTTTGCCCACGTTTCGGCTTCAGCCTCCCCCTAGGATTCCTAAATCTGATAATGGGGGGGGGGGGGCGCGGTGCTGCTTTCAAAGGCGCAGAGCTGACCTTTGCCGCTGCAATGAGAGCCGCATGGAGGAAAAAATTGGCTGTGGCGAGAGAGAGGGAGCGAGCAAGCTGCTGTGGTTTTACAATCCCTAAATAACGCCGGGAGCTGAGCTGTAAACACATGGCGGTATTGCCTGAGCGTGTCTGTGTCCCCCTCCTGCTTGAAACCCAGCTTGGAAAATACTACAACCTTAAGGGAAAAAAAAAAAGAAAAAAGAAAAGAAAACAGCTTTCTCAAAAAAAAAAAAATCTCCTGAATTATTTAGGAAACAGTTCCAATACGACAGCTAATTCTGCTGGCAGACGCCGGTTGCCGGAGCCTGGCGTTGGGAGATGGCTATCGGCAAGGGCCAGCGTGGCGGGCGCTGGCGGCGGGAGCCGGGTGGTCCCAGCCCAGGGCAGCTCCCGCCAGCCGGGGGGACCCACCGGCGCCACGGCAGTAAAGGGAAGAAGGGGGGTCCCCCCGCCTTATTTTCATCCTGTCTGCTGTGTTTTTCACATCCCCTCTTGCTGCTGGCCGGCCTGGGCTGAGGACAGAGGCACCCCACCCAGCAGAAGGGGAGATGTTCACAACACAGTCTCTCTCCTCCACTCATCCCCTACTGCGATGCATAGACGCAGTGAGGAAAAACTCGGTGGGGAGAGCTGCCAGGCAGTACAGCCACTCTTCTCCATCACCTGTGAAGAGTCACAGCCTGAACGCTCCCTCCTCCAGCAGCCTCAGCCCCAGATGGGTGGCCCAAAAGGTCACATCTCCTCAGCCAAAGCCCCACTGCCGCCTCCCCTGCAGCATCCCAGCATCCATGGAGAGCTGCCACCCCTTTCCCTCTCACCTGTTTCTTTCCAATTCTGTTTTTTCAGAAGCAACTAACACTTTTCTTTGAAGAGCAACAGATGAGCGAGACCCTCCCAGTGCCTTTTATGATGTTAAATTTATTGCCTTGCTTTGCAATTGCCATTTTAATGATGAAAACTCCCGCAGCTTTAATGCATCTCAAGTGCTGGCATTAAAAAAAGATGGGGGGGACACGTTGTCTCCGGTCTTCTGGAGGAGAACAAACTCCAGCCCATTTCCTGGTCCTTGCACAAAGTTTTGCCAAATAGATTATGTGTTTTATAATTCCGTGGCAGCGCGATGCTCTGTTTGGTAAGGGAGGCCCTCTGCTGGCACCGGGCTGGCTGGGGAGCCTGGCCCTGAGAACCAGCTGGGGAACGACCAAGGAGACACCAAGCCTGGAGTGACAGTCCAGCAAGTGGTACCTGAAGAGCCGAGCCTGAAGAACTACCTCCAGCAAGCCATCCCTGGAGAACCAAGCCTGGAGAGCCACGTCCAGCAAGTCACGCCAGGAGACCTGAGCCTGGAGAGCCATTGCCAGCAAGCTGCGCCTGGAGAGCTGAGCCCACAGGGCTAAGCCTCAAGAAGTGTACCCTGGGAGCCAAGCCTGAAAAGCCACTCCAGCAAGCCATGCCCAAGGAACTGAGCCTGGAGAGCTTGCAGAGGTGAGGACAGGGAACTGAGGCCAAGGAAAGGAGCCTGGAAAATAGGGTCTGGAGAACCGAGCTAAGAGAGCAGAGTCTGAGGAGCCATGGTCAGAAGCCTGGACCTGGAGAGCCATGCCTGGCTAGACCAGCCTGGACAGCCAAATCTGGAGGGCCATGCCCAGACAGACAAGCCCATCTCCAGTCCTGCTTCATTCAAAGGCAAGGCCCATCCCTGCTGCCTGTGCTGGGCTACCGGTGCAGCTAGCAGCTGTGCTTGGTGTTGTTCAAAGCCCACAGGAGCATCCCAGCCCTTCTCCTGCAGCTGCCCCAAGGTTGGGGAAAAGCCCCGTACATTTCCTCCAGGGCAAGACCTGTATGGGATCACACAGGGACAGCCAGGATTCTGGGGAAAGCAAGGTGGCTGGAGTAGGCTGGAGCTGCCACGGCTCCCACCTGGTCCTCAGTAGGGCTGGTGACCATTCTCCCTCCACTGGGCACAGAGCCCAGGGGTGATGGCCCCTCCACCAGCACCCCCTGCAGTACCCTCTCCAGGAGGGCTTGGGGTCCCTGGCTGGGGGAACCTGCTCCCTGCCAGAGGACAAGGACAGGGACAGGGCTGGCGAAGGGCAGCACCAGCCAGCCACAGCATGGGGCCAGCCATGCACACGCACACCTGGGGACTTCAACTGAGGGCATGCACTTTTGTCAGCCAATGCCTCTTTATTTTTCTTAATGGTGCCTGAAACTCAGCCTAGGTTATCAGGGAGATATTAAATTGCTGTTGGAAGCAACACCAGCAGGGTGGAAAAGCCGTGATGTGCTCTTACCTCTTCCCACAAGGTCAAGCCAGCCAGCCCCGGGGGATGACACGCTTGCCGCGTCCTTCCTGTAATGAGGATCACATGTCAGAGCTGAACGAAGCCTTGAGAAAATTAAACCCGTGAGCTCACCACCTTCTTGAGCGCAGGCGCCAGCCTTCCCTGTGGTCTCTGAGTCTGGCCGGCCAGAGGTGCCAGTGCCGGGAGGGATGGCCACTTCTCTGGGGGACAGCACCGGTGCCGGCTGGCGTGCCTGCATCTGGTGCAGGTGCGGGATGGAGGCACTTTGAACCCCAGTGTGCATCACTGGGAGATGGGGAAGGACCTTTCCATGTGAAGAAGCTGTCACCCCTGGCAGGACATGGCTGGCAAAGTCCCGTGAAGGTTTTCATCCAGATCTCCTCCTGGGACAGAAGTTCTTGTTTGGGCAAAGGAACAGACAGAAAGATTCGACTCTAGTGGAACAGAGACATTGGCAGCCATGTCTTATCCTTGCCAGAGCTGTTCCTTACTCTTGGAGATGGCCAGGCACATGGGCCAGGTTTGTTTCAGGGCAAGGTGAGTCCAGATGCATCATTCCTCTGTTACACAGGGGGACAGGTGATGGACAGAGTCAGCAAGAGACATGTAACACTGGCCCCAGCAGAGCCCATGTGTATGCGGGGGGTCACTTGGAGAGTGCCCAGGGACCCCAAGCAGCCCACATATCTTGGTGATCTGGGACTCGCACACAAGCAATGCTGGGGAAGCCAAGAGGGTCTGAGCCCCTGAGTGTGGGAGCTGGGGACAATGGGTATCAGCCAAGCTGGCAAGCTGGACCATCCACGGGGTGTGGCTGAAAAAAGTCCTGGGGCCAAGCTGGACCTGTTCTCAGGGCATGCCCTGCTCTCCCAGCTTTGCTCACACTCTCCAGCTCAAGGGGAGCAGAAATGCAGCACATTCCCCATTTCCCCCTCCAGTCACTAGCTCCTTCATCACCCTTTTCCTCCTTGGATAAACCCAGCTCTGCCCCATCCCTGCCAGCCAAGAAGTGCCAAGTCTGGTGTTTCATGGCCACACTGGGCATACCACACAGGGAACAGGGCTTCAATGAAGCCATCAGCAGAGCCCTAGGACACAGCCAGCCCCCAGTGTGTCCTACCCCAGCTTCACCCATGGCCAGGGATCTCTCAGTCAGCGCACCGGCCTCCTCCTCCCTAAGCCTCCTCTCCCTGCCACCACAGGGACCCACACATGCCCAGGCTCAACAGCTACCTCTGAGCCCTCCCCAAGGCTATGGGGGCTGCATCGCCACATCCAGCCCCAGCCCCTTGGCAGAGCCCTGCCTGGGTAGGGGCTCCAGCTCAGAAGCAGGCAGCTGAGGGGTGGAAGTGGGCAGGCAGGAGGCGTGCAGGGATGCTCCAGCAGCTGCCGCTAGCACGGCTGGTGGATGCCCTTTGGCCAGGAGCAGCCAGGCTTTTTTTCCAGCCCTGCCCAGAAAAAGCCACCATAACAAGCTGGCTGTAGCAGAGCAGCAAGGAGGCAGCAGATAAGGGGCTGCAGCCTGCGCTGAGGCCTCAAGGAGATGAAAGGCGATTGTGAGTGAGCTTCCCAATCCCCTGCGGACAAAACAGCTCCTAAAATATTAACGAGGCCCCACGCCGCTGGGTTCCCTGGCCCCCAACACTGGCAGGAGCAGGCAGTACCCATGCTGCCGGCTGAGGGGTCCCCAGGGGGATGGAGGTGTAGCAGGGAGCAGCACAGGATGCTCATTAATTATCTTCCGCACTCGGCACTGGCAAACCTGCCTGCCGCTTCCCTCACCACCCCAGGGAGCCACTGCTGCCCTGACCCCGGGCAGGGCAATTGCCACCTTCCCGCCAGCTTGGCATTTACAGTACCTAGCAGGGAGCTGTGCTGGGGAAGGCAGACCCTCACTGCCATTTCAGCACCCTTGGGTACAGCCTTGTCTTCCCACCACCTCAGGGTGAGCTCAGGGGAAAGCTGGGGCACCTCACCAAGATATTTGCACACCAGCTCCATTGTGAGGAAAGGGGTGGGGGGAGGGTGCTTGGTTCTGCTTCTTTTATGTCTGCTTGTGGTTCACACAGACCCCAGGCTGGGGACAGGGTCGCTGGGGTCGGGGGGTGGGGTCTCCTATAGGAACAGCTCAGGCCTGTGTGCCACCCACCTGGTCAGTGCTCACCCCATACCTGGGACATCTGCATCACTCCTGGGGCTGCACTCTCCTCCTGCCTGGCTCCTGGTGCCTGGGACCCTGCTGTGCAGGTTAGCACAAGGACCCTGCCCCACTGGCTGCGTTGACTGCTCCAGCAGCTGGGCACACTACAGTCCCCACCGGTCCCCATCCTCGGAGCCCACCTGTGGTCAGCACAGCCAAGACACGCAGCCATATGCCCAGCTCAGTCCCCAGGCACTGAGCCTGCTGCTCCTCAGCCCTAGCCCTGGCTTCATCTCTCCTGCTTGGGGGGATGGATGCTCATGGGGTGCCATGATCCCAGCAGCCAGGCCCAGAACCCTGGGGACTTGAGGTGATAGGTGACCCGGCATCACAACTGTCCCCACAGCTGACCCATCCTCTCTTGACTCCATGGCCCAGCTCAGACAGAGCAAAGGCCTTTCTGCAAAGGATGTCAGGTTTCTGCCTGTGGGGAAGGGAGATGTTTCTGCTGCTCCAAATCTGCCGCTGGGTGCTGGAAGGGAGGAGGAGCAAGATAATAACAGCTCCTGTCGCTGGGTCCGGAAGTGGGTCCACACACAGCCGTCAGATTGGGGGATTTGCATAGCACAGATGGCAGCCTAGGAATTTCAAAGCATCCCCCATGCTGCAGCAGCTGAATGGCTCAGCAGCCCAGCGCAGCTGCCGGAGGCGAGCTGAGCTGCCCTGGCGTCCAGGGCCGAGCTGCCAAGAGGAGGACACATGGCACACCAAGGCAGGGCACAGCACAGCATCTCCCCACTGCACCCCAGAACCACTACCCATGGTCCAGGGTGGGCAGCAGGCAGCCATGGAGGGTAGCAATACAGCTGCAGCAGCAGAGACAGGAATGTGGGGGCTCCAGCACCCCCCAGCGAGGAGCCACACAGAAGGGCTCCTGCAAGGACTGGAGGGCATGACATATGAGAGACGGCGGGAGCTAAATTTACACTGCCGTGAAGCAAGCTGCCTCCAAGGAGACGTGATCACAGGCTATAAATACCTGCAAGGAAACAACGGGGCCAGAGGCAGTGAATTATTTACAGGTGCAAGATGGCAGGACATGGAGCAAGCCAGGCTGGGGAGGGGGGAGTCAGCACCATGGGGGCACCCTGAGCTGGAGCCCAGCCATGGGGCATTGGGGCAGCTGGGGCCAGGCCAGCCCATGTGCCAGGAGCTGGTAGCTCCTTGGCAGAGGTGTGAGGGCCCCAGTAGGATAGACCACCCCCGGCTGCACCCCAGCCAGCACTCCAGAGCCCCAAGGCGCCTCCTGCCAGCAACGTCTGCAGCAGATGGCCAGCATGGGTCTGCCCGTGCCACATCCTCTGCACCAGAGTGCCAGGATGGCTGCTGGAGGGAGGGATTGGTCAGGCTGGGGATGCTTCTGCCAGATGGGGGGTGGAGGGCATATCCAGTGATCCCCATCCTGGCCTTCACTCTGCAAGAGAGGACTGCAATAAGGCGATGTCCTATGTCCGCTGCAGCAGGGGCACCCCATGGCCTCCACTGTATTGCTGAGCAGGTTTCCCAGGAGCTGCTGACCAGCTGCCAAGTTCTGTCCCAGTCACAACAGCAGGACAAGCCCTCTGCATCTCCAGGAGACGCTGGTCGGGAGGGATTTGGAGCACTGCAGCATTGCAGAGTGCATCTGCCCACCTCGGGGGGGAAGCTTGCTTTTTATAATAATAAAAATAAAAATAAATAAAAATACTAATAATAGCAGTTTCCTAAATAAAAGGGTTTTCTGTGCACCGCCCCACCGACAGTCCAGGGCTGCAGGGAGGGGACGGAGGGACCCCGCGCCCCTGCGGCGGGGCACTGGGGAGCCGGCAGCAGCCGCAGCAGGGGCCGGAGGCCGGCTGCCGGCAGCGCTGCCATCCCTGGGCCTTTGCTGCCATCCCCTGGCAGCGCGGCGGATCGGTGGTTTCGCTCCCCGCCCGGGGACAGCCCGGTCCCCGCCGGCGGGAGGGATGCGGGGGCTCCCGCTGCTCAGCCCTGCCCCACTGCCGGGCGGAGGACGGGGGTGTGGCACCCCCTTACTGGGGGGTTATTTCCTATTTTTGGCCCTGCTGGGGGGTTATTTCCTGTTTTCAGCTGTATTTTTTTCATCCACACGGACCGATGCAATGGGCTCACCCAGTGGGGTGGCCAGTCTCCAGTCAGGACACCCTGCTGTACCCCCAGCCCCCCCCCCCTTGTCCTCACCGTCCCCCCGGCTCCCAGCACGTACATCCCTGTGATTCCCCTCATGCCCCACTTCACTCACAGCTGGAAAGCCCAAATCTGGCCCGACAAATCACACCCTAGTCATAAATGCCCCTTCCCCATGGGGGGTCAAGCTACTTCCCCCTGCGTCACCCCAGCCTGCTCCTTCTCACATCCTTGCTTTCCCAGTAGCGCAGCTGCTGGGGAAATTTTGCCCCACGACCCCCTGGCACTCAAGGGGCCACTTGCAGCCTCCCTGGGACCCTTGGTGGAGGAGCAACAAATGCCCAACATTCCACATCCCTGCTCGGAGCAGCATCCCTAGCCTCCCCGCTACAGGCAGCTGTCTGGGAATAGGTGCCCCAGCATCTCCCCTTCTCCTGGACAAAGCCACAGGCAGCAAAGGTGTGACAGTCCTGCCTGGCCAGGGGCCGAGGGGGTTGTGAGCTCTGAGACCAGCATGGTGCAGGGGCTGGTGCAACCTCAACCCCAGCCTGCCAAGCAGTCTAGCAAAGGTAGCACCAGCTCTGTCTCAGCCCCCCAGCCCCTGCAGGTTGTGGGGAGGAAATGGGCCCATTCTTGGTCCTTCCTGGAGAAGCCCTCAAGGTTCCAGCGTTACCCAGAGGCAGGCAGCCTTGGGGCAGGAAGGATGGTTTCTCTTTAGAAGGAGTTTCTGGGTTTGGTTTCTTCCCTTGTGTAAAGGTTCAGTCTGGGCCATTGCGCTTCAGGGACAGATTTGGCTTGGACTCCAAGAAAGGGGCATTAATTCAGCAGATCCCCTGTTTACACCAAGAGGTTCAAAGACTCCTGGTCTCATTGCCAGCTCCGGCTCCTCTTCCAGCAAACAAAATTGTAACAAGAGTCATAGGCATAGGCTGAAAGGCAGAGGTAAAAAATAAAAATGAACTTCCAAACCTAGAAATACCAACAGTTTTTACAGGGGCTGTACAAGCAGATTCTCACTTGGCTGGACATCCCCGAGAGGCTTCCAGCTCCCCACCACCTCAATCCTATACCAACCTATACAGGGTAAATGGTCCCATGGCTCTTGCTGGCTGCCCTTCCGCCAAGGGACCCTCCACAGCATCAGCTCGAGCCTTGCCAAGCTGTGGTGGGGGGAGGCAAGGACCAAGCTCCCCCATCAGCAGGCTGGATCACCCAGGGGCCATGCTCATTCTCCAGGATCAGATCATCCCCACAGCACAGTCAAAGCAGGTATTCAGCACACTTACCTTCCTAGGAAGGGCTCAGGAGCAACATCCAGAGGCAGGAATTTCACGCTTAGTGCCCAGCTTACAGGTGGTCTTCAAGCCCATGGCAAAAACAGTGACACCTTCCCATGCTTGCCACCATTGCTCCCACATCTTCCCCTACACACCTCACACCTAGAGGGGCTCCATCAGCCACAAACAGAGTGATGGCCTTAGGCTTGCATTTGCCACTTGGCCAGCCCAGCAGTGCTGCTGTTACCCAGCCAAAGGCTTGGCCGAGAGGACATCTATGTTCAGATGCTGCTAAGGGTTTGGGCAAGGGCCGGGACAAACACAGCCCAGCAGAAAGTCAGGTTTGCTAGGAGAAAAAGAGAAAAGAGACAGCAATAAAAAGGAGAAATGGGGCCAAGCAAACTGAAGGATTAAGAATTTCATGCAGTTCATGGTAAGGCAATGCAAGTCACCCCAGTGGGGCAGGAGCACGTTGCTACCACACAAAAGGAACCAGCCAAAGCAGGAGAGATTCAAGTCCCATAGCAAAGCCTCTTTAGCTTTGCACCAACAGGGCCTCACCAATACCTCCCCGAGGCACGTCTTGTGCCATCTCCAGGCAGGGCATGTGCCCTTAGCACAGGGCTCAAGGTGCTGCAGGTGGGAGGTGCTCCCAGGTCTGCCCCATCTGCTCCTCTTGATGGGATTGAGCTGGGGCTGCACCAACTCCCAGACATTGAGCCAAGACCACTTCTCTCTGGAGGAGGCACTGACATGGGGAAGTCTTACAAATAAGCCTCTGGACAAGAAGTATGGTTTTCCTGGTGCAGGCCTTACAGAGGCCAACATGTCATTTGTGAGTTGAGTTACTTGACCAAGGTAAGGTTTAACTTGAGGAAAGATTTTAGCATTTAAATACAGAGCATCTATGCTTACCTGTTGTACATCATCTCAGCTGCCAGCATTTGAACAATTACCCCACAGCAAACCAAATAAAAGCTGCTTGGCAAAAGTCTATCCTCCCATGAGGCATCCAACATGGATTTGGAGAAGTTCCTACAGCTTTTTTCATCAGCATTTCCAAGAAGGCATTGCAAGTTGAAACACCGAGTACTTTACGTTGATATTTAAGGTTACAACAGGAAAAAACTTACATGAAGCTTTGTACAATTGATAAATCCACCAGAGTCAATCCCAGTCACTAACTCAGCAAGATCAACATGCAGTACATGCTGCTGACAGCTCACCAGGGACCGAGGTGCCACGACTGGGCTGTGCACGCAACCTTTATCTCTGCAGCCAAGTTGCCATTTGCACCTGCTTAGTTACAGCAAACAGTCTGAGTACATCCAGGAGCAGGCTGTCACAACACCGTCCTGCATCACCCCACTTGCACATCTTCGCCAACTGTTCTGCTCAATCCCAGTTGTTTTCCTGAAAATTTGAGCTCTTATCCTGCAAGGTGTCAGGCAAGGGGTATAAAAGGAAGGGGGCAAATCAGGAGGCAGGTCAACATAAAGAAGTCATGCAACAGTCAAGGCTAAGCCATAAGGTACAATGATGTTTTTCTTGACGCTCTGGTGACACCGAGTTATTCATCTGCTCAACATGACTCACAACAGGACTGTTGAACTTCGTGGGGCTGCTCCCAAGCATGGAGGGAGGGACGTGCATGATCCCCTGCAGAAATGCAGAATTTCTGATTCCCACGTTGAACTGGCAATATGCACACCCCAAAAACAGCCACTGACAGTGTCACTGCATCAATTCACCAAGCTCTAGGTCAAGATTAAGGGGGGCAGGGGGGAAATCACGC
This sequence comes from Phalacrocorax carbo, assembly GCF_963921805.1. NCBI lineage: Eukaryota > Metazoa > Chordata > Aves > Suliformes > Phalacrocoracidae > Phalacrocorax > Phalacrocorax carbo. The sequence goes on from NC_087520.1 coordinate 13,199,598, forward strand.
TCCCAAGCTGTATGAGATTTTTAATAAAGCTTGCTAAAAGCTGGCTCAAGAGCAGACACAAGGCAGGAAAATCAAATCTCCCAAGAACCACAGTTACTGGGGGTGCCTCAGCAGGTGTTAGCAAGGAGGATTTAGACAAAAAACACCAGTTTTTTTTAAGGGAAAGAAGATCAGAAATCCTTGCACTGGTAATTCCAACTTCCCCTTTGCTGCATCAGACCAAGAAATTAATGCTCCCTCTCACACACACAAACACTATCATTGGCACTTCTTCCCATCTTGCTGCCACCTGTGGTGGCCCAAGACCTGCTCATTCCTTTCTCCCGGCCTGATCAGCCCAGACACCACCTCCGCCGCTGAGAGCAGGGAGCAAGAAGCTGCCTGCTGTAGCTGGAGTTGTCTCCTGAGCCACCTGCAGCAGCTGGGGCGGGGTGAGGACCACACTGTTTCAGCTGGACACAGGGACCATATACACAGATAAGAGAGAAATTAAAGGTAGGGCGTTTGTGGCTTCAGGACACCTATCTTATCAGAGGAATTGGAAAAAATGCTTGGAAGAAGAGCTTACAGTCCCCAGCAGCCAGTGCCGAGACAACAGGCAAACCCCTGCAGCATGATCATGCCCGTAGCCAGACTGCTGGCACCACACGCAGCTTTGCACCCTGCCACCTGCCCCCATTCCCCATGAGGTGGTCCAGATTTAAGACTTTGGTCTCTGTAATACAGTCCTGGTTATTCTACTTCACACTCTCTTCCAAAACTTTGCTTTCAGGGGTAGGTATTCCCCAAGTACTCTGACATGATGCTTTACATGTTATCCTGTAACAACAGCCTGAAAGTACACAGGTCCACGGCTCCCCTTGGTCTGTTGGGCCCTCTTATCAGTACCAACCTATGAAGGATGTCACATAGTTCAATATTAAAAAACAAACCAAAAATGGACACACACACCCCAAAAAAAACCAAACCCAAATGAGAACCACCACCAGGCCCTGCCCCTAACTAGAGTGTCTTCTCAAAAAAAAGATGTCAAAGACCAGCAAGACCCCTACAAAATTTTAAGCCTTTGCAAACTGTAAATTCACTCTCGTCAAGACCAAAAAGGCAGTGAAGCAAAGCAGGCTCTCAGGTCAGGTCAGGGGCACCATCAGAGCCTCCATGAGGCTTTGGAAGCTGTTCCCTTTGTGTTTACCTTCAGTTAAGAAAAAATACTTTTCTATCATGGGCATCACACACCAAAGAGTTTTCCAGGGTGGAATTTTAACAGCAATTCTGTTTTAATACCATTCTAACTGGTGATGCCATTCCAAGCCATCCAGGTTCCCTCTGGCTGACTGCTCCTGGCTGACTGCTACAAGAAGCCCTGCTTATCCCAAACCCTGCAATTTTACCAGTACCAGTAACCTACTTTGCACCAACAGAATCAAATACAGATAAACAATAAGAGATCACACAAACAAAGACAGAGAGGACACATTCACAGAAGTCTATTCAAGGTAACCAGATTGGTTACAGAACCCATACCTCCCCTCAGGAAGGTCTTCAGCTGGAAGTGAGTGCACACCAAGCACCACAGCTGCCCATCCTATTCCTGCCTTCTCACATAGGCCTTTTTAGTCACTGTTGGAGAAAGAATAGGGTCTAGATGGACCTCCGGCCAATAAACATTTCTCCTACATAGCAAGGCAGTGCAGAGCCCGAGAACTAATACTAGTGCTTGCAGTGACCAAATGAACCCAAGATCCCAGCTTATTCAAAATGCTCAGTTGCATCTACACCTCGTGACTTGGTCTTTCAACCCAAGCCTTTGCAATTTCACCCTGAACCTGCTCTGCAGGCTCAGTGGACCCAACTACTATCTACACGAAGCTCCAGACCAGCAAGAGCTCCCATCAATGGGAGTTGAACAACTTTTCCCCATAGATGGGAGCAAGGAAGAAGTGTACACAGCCCAGCAACCTGCCAAGATAAACTCACCAATAAATCTCTCTCCAAGCAATTCGGTGAGAAATTTAGCCATAGAAAGAGTATTAATTATAAATAAATTTATTCGTGGAAGGGCAAGAACTGATCCCCACTCACCCCAAGATACTTTAACCTAACTACATGACAATAAAACTAAACATTCTCACACAGGGAAGGAAAGGGCAGGGGGGGACACACAACACTGAGAAGCAGAAACAACAATAAAACAAAACCTGTGGGTGCCAAACTGGAAGAACAGTAAGCCACAAGGGTAAGTCATGAGTTGTGTGAACCCCTGAACAGTCAGGACGGCCCCGATTTCCTCTGATGCCACACATGCCACTTGCTCTTGCACCAGAGCTGATCCCAGCAGTGAATCCAATGAATCAAGGACACAGGCGTTAGCAGCAGCTTGCTATGAAATCACAGCTTCCAACAAGGAAGAGGATAGCACTGGGCTTGGTGAGAGCAGATGTGTTTCTACATCACATAGGCAGAAGACACCAAGGCTACTCAACAGTGCCCACAAAGTACCGCCCATGTTCAGAGAGCAAGCCAGGCTTTGCAGGAAGTTAAAAAAAAACAAGATGAAGGTGACTAGAGACAGCTGAGCAGAGGACAGTGCAGAACTGGATTATCAGGGAGAAGGGACAGAGTAACCACAAGAAAACAAAATGAGCCAAAAAATGGATAAAAGGCATAGATAAAGCAAAAAAAAAAGCAATTAAGCCGCAGTAAGTTTAAGGGAATTATTTAATGGTGATCAAATTGCAACACATTTCAACAGTACAGGTAGTGTTAGCATAGATCTAGTCGCACACACTTCCAGGTGAGAGCAGGGCAGGGGCAGTGAGGCAGTGGCTGCAGGAATCCCTCCCAAAGCCTCTCATCGCTGTTACTCATGCAGGGGTTGGTCTCCATGCATCCAGAAAGCTGGACAGCAGGTTTTTTCCTGCTTTTAACTTTCCATCGGGTGCTCTCAATGCAATTCTTGTCCCTGTGCATTTCCTGTAGGAATCAGTTTCTGCTAAACCCCAGAACAACTAAGATTTCCAGCTTTGATCATGGACTTGCTCTAAGTCTACACAAAGGAGCCAAGGAATGGAAGGAAACAATATGGGGGGTGGGGGGGTGCAGGGATGAAACTCTTTTCTAGCTATCTGTAGGAGACAGAGGTAGGCTGCCCTAAAGCTGAAGGGGTGAGAGCAAAATGGCTCCAAGGCTGTTTAAAAAGAAGACAGCCTGCCTTCTAGTTAAATATACCATGGGGCTTTTATCCTTGCAGGAGGTGGCTTCCAAGCTCTGCCTGGGCAAGCAGGCATGCATGGAGCCTAAGCTCAAGGGCTCCTCCATCTGGAGTGGAAGTGCCAAGCATGTTCAGAGATGTTTTATTATGTTATCCTGGTTCTTTAGAGCAAGGTGACATATGAGTAAGTGTTAACTGCTTTGAGCAGTAGTTTTCTTCTGCACCTCCCACACAGTCAGGTCTTCTGCCATGCCTTCCCCAGCAAGAGCTGCTCAGAGCACAAGAATATCTGTCTTCAACTGGGCAAAGCACTTCCCATTTTCTTTCCTTTAGGCTTCTAATCTTCTACTGTACATCAGAACTGGGAACAAGAACAGCTCTAGAGCAGTTTTGCTGCTGTGAATAGCATCATGACTGTCAGCAAAAGTAGCCAGGCATTTCTGTCAGCAGCTGCATCAACCAAAAGTGAGGAAAGCCACAGCCCTCAGTGGCAAGGCACAGGATAGTTTGCTTCACGGCACACACTGGGACACAAGATCATACCCAACTTAGTCCCACACATTCAATGTGTGCAGACTGAACAGAGAAGTCTGTAAACACTTCAGTAAGCAGCTTACTTGAAAGCATTGGTGTAGCAAGGTAATAATGCCAAAAAAACCCCCAAACAAAACTAAACCGAAAATCACTCTTGCATTGCCAAAAAAAAAGCTATTAAAGAAATGCGGCAGCACATAGCACCAAAGGACAAGCTAGATATTTCAAGCACAGTAATCAGGTCTCCAGTACTGGCCAGAATCAGCTCCATCCCAGTCTGTAAGTCCACAGATGTTGGACTCTAAGCCATGGTAACATTTAAGCTAACTGGCAACTCCTGCATGCTGACAAGTGGCTACTCAGTATTGAGCTAGAAGGATTTCTGAAAGAAACTGCATCACGTTCTCTCGTATGCAAGCACAGCACACGTACACAAGTTACGTGTGAAAACTCAAGTTACATGCAATACACACTACAGCAGGTATATGCGCCATCAAATACTACTAGTTGCTTGATAGAGGCAGCGGTCCTAGATTTACATGCGGTACAGCTCACTGAACTTGGAGTTATTTGTCTTCTGGTTCACTCTGTTGCAGTGGATGGGTACAGATGAATACAAGCACTGCATCCAGTCACAGTGTTTCAGCTTTGCAGCATTGCCAGAGCTGAGGAATCTAAGCAGCCCAGCTTGTTTTGGGTTTTTGTTGTTTGTTTTTTTAAAAACAAAACACATTTGCTTAGCACATGACAAGAATAAAGAGAAATTACATGTATAGTCTACATCCATAGAAGTCCCAGCACAAAGAAAGCCACACAAAGTGAAGTAGTCAAAATACTAACTCAAGTAAAAAAATATTTGGGACAAGGACTGACATGACAAGTTCAGAGTTCCTAGAAAGGCAACCACCAGAGCCCCTGGCTTCTTGTGCTGTTTTACATTAGAACATACACAATATACAGTTTCAAAAAAGCAAGTTTCTAGTCCCAAAAAAAGGCTAAGCTGGATTAGGTTTAAAGTTAAATCCTAGGGAAAAAAAAAGACTCCATCTAGTTCACAGTACAACCCTCAACAACCATCAACCCACATGAGGAACAGCCTATGTACTCCGTACCTAAGGATCGCCAGCCTTGCTTTTACTATACCACAACTTTTTTCATGCCATCAACAACTCAGTTTGGTCTGTTTAGACACTTCATTGCAAATAAGAGACAATCATCCCAACGCAAGCAGATGTGTTAATACAGTATCTAAGCTGAAGTTGTTATAACATTCAGGCCACCACTGTTTCAGTTCATGTATTGCTGTATTACTTTCCTGTCACTTAGCATATGTGACTTCTGCTCCACGAGGAAGGAAAATCATCCTCCTCAATTTCTACACTTGTTACTGCTCCCTTTCTCTCCTGTACAGGCCTCTGATCTCTTCTGGTAACTGCCAATGTCAAAACCCAGCCAAATCTGCCACAAAAATCATTTATGGGTGGCTGACTTGTAAAGCAGTTACAGGAAATCCCAAAAAAGAGCTTGCCACAAGGTTTGCAACCACTCTAACCCACCCTCATTGTACTTTTCAGAAAGCGATTAGCTGGTGACCCCACTGCAGAGACACAGGAGGACGACTCCACCATTACTGATGTATGTTCCCTCCCTTGGTCAGAGGGTCTAGCAGGAGTGTTAGTCTGCATGTTAGAGCAGTTTAATAAAAAGTAAGGCCAGGCATGGTTAAAGATTAACACAAAACCAAGATACACTACAAGCTTACACTCTAATTTTGACAATGCAAAGTTTTTATCCAGGGCCACACTTCAGTGATAGGCCACATACTGCTTTCTAAACCAGTAAAGACACCAACACCTTGTGGCATAACATAAGAGCTTAAGATGACCCAATAGCCAGTTCATATTCCTGCACACCATGTTTCTCCCCCTCCCCAGTAGCTGCCATCCCTACATTGTCACTCAGCCAAGAAACACGGCCACTTGCTCCATTTCTTTTCCAGTGAAGCTCTGCTCCACTGCTTTATAGCTGCTTCGACCCCACACAGCAGCATCACATGCTAGAGTGGCAGTCTTTGCACCTGCTGGAGACGCACACATATGCCGATTTCACCTACAGCTTGCTGAAAGAGGACTCCAAGAAACACTGCTAACATTTACATCCAGTGGTGCATACACGAGGACATTGAGAGATGAGACAAGTGGAACAGATTTAGACCAAAAGCAGTGGACATTTATTCCTCATTTGTGCAAGAGTGTAAAGATGCATTTGAAAATGGATGGGACAGACCCCTGTGGCTGGAGAGCTGGAGGCTACAGCCTCTCCTTCGTAGTTGATGGCTTTGTTTACAATTCTACTAAGAGGAGATAAACTTGCAGACTCACCTATTTCACACCAACGATGCTGGCAAATACACTTGTATACAAAGAAAAATTTCAAACTACATTTTTCACTAGATTCAAGTGAAGACTTTGTTCAAAAAAAGACACATACAAGTACAATTTAAAACTGTATGAACATTTGCAAATGTTTAGTGCAAAGTAATTATGTAAAAGCTACATCTTATGAAAGTTTGTGCTGATGTGTTTGGTAGGTTTTTTCTGTTTTTTTTTTTACCCTTTTACATCCATTATTTTAGTTACATAAGGTTTCACTTACCTACAGTACATATGCATTGTGTTAGGTCCCATGCAAGTGGGAATAATACCATTAGGCTTTGTAAAATGTCACTCATTCTCATTTAGTAAACTGCTTATTTAACAGTCAAGTTCCTGGCACACTACACATCCTGATTTCATGTAAGTGCTTAAGCTTATGTTTGTCTTGTTCAGGTGCATAGCCTTGTGTGATGCAAACCAAGCTGCTTCATGACTTCCAAATGCAACCACTTGTGAATGCAAAAGTTTTAGAGAAATCCACCATTAGTTTTTGCCTGTAACAAACTGCTCTTAAAATTAAAAGCCTATTCACACAAAGTTATATGTAATGACTGTAGTAATCAGTTTATTACACAGATTAATCATTCTTGAACGTACAAGCTCCAGGGGAGCAGTTGGGTCTTTAAATATACACAAGTTTTCTGTCAAATGGATTTTTACCCTTACATCCAGAAAGACCTAAGCAGTTAAAAAACCTAAGAAAAACAAGAGCTATTAGCTATGTATTAACTGAGAAACCACATACAAACCAAAAAAAGTATGAAGGAGGGGAGAGAGTTGAAACAAATCAACATCACTTGATGCACTAATAGCTCCAATCCATTTAAATGTTGACTGGTTAAACTTAGACCTTAAACACAGGATGTGGGTACAGTTTATCTCATTGGTCATAACATTTACCTAAGGTGTAGGTCCTTCAGAATAAAATGAATACAGAAACAGCTTCAAGTTCTTCACCTTGTTTTTTCATAACTGTTATGAGTTTAAAAGGATTCCACTTAAAATCCTTCATGGATCAGCAACACCATCCCTAGAAATATGAAATCCACCATAGCTCTCCCATTCTCATTTTATTACCCAATTTAAATCAACAAGGAATGCTTTTAGGCTCACAAAGTTATGACTGAAGAACCAGCTTTTCACACACACACTTCTCTGCTAGGAGTCAATGTTGGTACGGGGAAATACAGTATTTCTATTTTGTTGTTCCAAGTATGTACAACACGCAGCACTGCTGTATCAGGTAAACATGTGCACAGGGGAAGATGAGGCGTGGGCTCATAGAAAGCAGTCAAATGGAAATCAAAAGGACTTTCTCTTTCAGAGTTCCCCTATCTTTATTTGTAGAGGTTATCCAATAATTTCTTTAATTACATCGCATACTTCTGAGTCCATTCCCGAGCTATTCTGTTGTACCTGTATGTATAAAAAGAGGATTTACTTAACATAACA